>NC_091031.1:1606222-1925467 GCF_041296385.1 Aphelocoma coerulescens
CATGCCAAAACACTCCCTTTTTTTGCCCTCCCTCTCTTCTTTTGGGATGAGGATGCTGAGGAAGCTTCTGGTTGCTGCTTAAAGGAGCAGGGCAGAGGCTTGGGAGCAGCTTTGCTGTGCCCAGAACCTGGCATCTCCCCTTCAGCAGGACCTGGCATTTCCAGCCTCTCTGAGGGAAAAAAACTCATGGAGAGGAGCTGTTCCAGTGCTTCTACACAAAATAAATGGATCCATCCACGGAACTCCACGGGAGCCAGCAGTGCCCCGCTCCTGCAGGGATGATCTGTGCAGTCCCTGGATCAAGGAATGACCAAAGTCCTTGGAACAGCTCGTGCAGGGCCGATATATGGGAAAAACCCCACTAACCCAGCAGGTTTTTGGTGTTATTTACATCCCAGGAAGATGAATCCTGGCTTTGGTCACCAAACACTCGGATTTGCCCAGATGTGAGGCCTTTGGTAAAGAAAGGATTTGTGCTCCCACTGCTGGAGGGGACAGCACCAGGCACAACCACCCCAGCCCAATGCTCCCACCTGGGGAACACGGAGAATTTGGGAAATGGGGATTTTCGGATCCCCATGCAAATGTTCCTGGAGAGACGGGCAGGGGAGGTGCCCTCTGCTCCCACCCGCCCATCCCAAAAACTGCTCCTTATCCCACATGGAAATGCAAACAATCACAGGCTGCTCTCCGAGGAGGAGCCCAGAAAGTCCCAATAATGTGGATTTCCAGGAGGAGCTGGGGGAAGGGAGCTCCAGCACCGATTGTTGTCCAGCTTCAATTAGCAAACATCCCACGAGGGGAGCGAGGGGCAAAGAAAGGGAATTTCATGCACTGCCACAGCCCCAGTGAGCGGCAAACTCATGGAAAAACTTCCCTCTCCCCTGCTCACCCCTGGCATTACATCAGCCGAGGGCATCCTGGGCAAGATTGTGATGCTAATAACGGGATTGGATTCTCCGGGCTGGGAGCGACATTCCCACCGGGGCCTGGCACTGCGGCTCATTCACCCACGCTTTTATTCCGCAGGGGAATAAAAGATCCAGCCTTAATTAACTCCTGCTCCGTTCCCAATCCCGATTGTTGTGTTGGCTGCCACAGACTCGGTGCCAGGATGCCCCAGCCCAGCGCTGGCTGTGCCCAGAGCCGCTGGAGCAGAGCTGTGCCCGTGGTTTATTTAGTGCCATTGTGGGGCTGCGGGTGCTGCTTTTCCATGCCAGTGCCTTGCAATGCCCGAATCAGTCATGGAAAAATTCGGGACCCCCGTGCCAGTTTTATTCCCCCCAACCCCCCTTTTTTCTTTCCCCCTTGTTTTCGCTATTAGGGGCCTGTCTTTTCCGGTTTGGATCTCTTTAAGGGCTTTGATGGCTCTGGACAAAAAGGAGCTGTGGCTTTTACATCCAGCAGCATCTTTAATGGGTTTTATTAGCTGCCCATGCTGCTGGTTTGGGATAAAACCCCACATGTTTTAGGGTGGAAAAGCAGGGAAGTACCAGCTGGCCTTCCCTGACCCGCTCCCGGCTCTCCTGGAAGGGAAAAGCAAGAGGGACAGGCAGGGGACACAGAATGGCACAGCCTGCACAGCCTGAGCTTTGGGAGAGGCGGGGGGGAGGAATCCACGGGCATGGGGACACAGCAGATCGCTTCCAGCAGCTCCATTCCTGCAGGGTCCTCCCGGGGAGCAGCCCTGGAGCAGGGAGCCGAGGCTGGGTGCACCTCCCCGCTTCTTTGGGAAGGGCTGGAAGGGGAGCAGCGGCTGGGATTTGGTGCTTTTCCCTCCGGGCAGGCAGGTGAGGGGTTAATTCTGGGAGCAAGGTCAGGAGGCAGTGGGAATGCTGCTTCCAAAGGCTGAGGAAGCACAGCGGGGCAGACAGCTGCAAATTCTTGGGGTGTCCTGACCTGAGGGTCCTTGTGGGGCCTTTCAGAGTCAGGATTTTCTGTGAGCTTCTGTCCCGTTCCCTGTGTCCCCAAGGTGTCCCCAAGGTGTCCCCAAGGTGTCCCCCGGGTCACCCCATCCGCCACAGCCTCGGCTGGATTCCTGAGTCAGGGCTCTGCTCAAGAGAGCGAAATGACAGCGGGGTCCCAAGGCAAGAGAATCAACTGCTCGGAATATTGGCACCACTTCCTGTTGGTTTTTTGGGATAGTTTTTCCATGTTCCATGTCAACCACCTCGGCAGCCACCACGGGAAGAGTTTTTCTTTGCATAAGGGAATCTCCCCATTCCCAAATACCAGAACTGGAGCTGCTGCAGAGAGTTCCTTGCCCACTCCACGAGCCCAGAGCTGCTGGCAAAGAGGATCTGAGCACCCTGGGCCAGTAGAAGTTCCCTGCCCGTGGGAAGGGGCTGGAATGAGAGGAGTTTGAATTCCCCTTCCAACCCAAACCCTTCTGTCCCTGTGTAATTCCATGATCAGCCTCAGAGCTTGGACCTGCCTCAACCTCCCCCCGAGTTCATACCCTGCAAGAAAGGAAGGAGAATTCCAGGGATATTGACTCTTCGGGAGCGCAGGGAGTTCACAGCAGGGGGAGGATCCAGGATTGGGAGCTCGCACATCCCGGGGGCTGAGGCTCTCCCAGGCGGGCCCTGCCCCTCCGTTAATCGGCAATTAACGCTGGAGAGGGCACTTAGCGGGGCTGATATCGCCTTATCTCCCCTGGCACATCAAGGAGGATGTCCCAACCCCCCCACGGATTCCTCTTTAACCGCGGGGCTGCTTTATCTCTGCCGGAGAAGGGGAATATTTCTTCCTCTGTGATTTATCCCCACCTGACATTTGCATTTACACGGCTAAACCAGGTTCTGACAAGAACCTCATTAAACGGGGCCATAAATCAGCTCCTCTGCCAAGGAACTTTTCCCTGCCTTTGGAAAAATGGAAAACTGTGCTGGGGCTCTCACACACTTAAAAAAACCCCCTTGGCTCGACATCTCGAGAAGCTTTCCAGGGATGAAACCCCAGGCACGCTCAGCAGCAGCGGGAAAATACAAGTGAGGAGTTCTAGGCAAGGCAGAAGAGGAACTCGACAGGAAAAGAGATGGATCGGCTGTCCCAGGAATCCAGGGATCTCCTCCAGAGCACAGGAGCTCCAAGGCATCGGGATATCACAGCCACGTTGTGCCAAAAGTGGGACGGGCCAGGAGCAACCGGATGGATTTCTAAGGAGAGCTGGAATGAAACCTTTTGGAGATGGCATTCAGAAAGCACCCGGGTGTTAAAACAAGGAAAAAATCCAGTTAAATTTGGTCAAAGTGCAAAGGTGTGAGGAAAAAAAAAAACAAACAGTTTAGAGGCTGCAGCTTCAGCCCCGGCAGGGGAATAATTTTGGAATTTCAAATCCATTTCTGAAGCCCTGCAGAGACAATTTCAAAGTTCCAGTGGGAATGAGGCTCTTTCGTGGTGTCACAATCACCTCCGTGGCTGTCCTCATCCAAACACGCACCCAGGAATTACTGTGACCCCACAAATACCTGGGAATGGCAGGAAAGAACAATGTCCATCCATGGGGAATGCTCCCAGTGCCATTTCATGGCATCAGATCGACACTGCTCCATCAGCATCAGCTCGATGGCCTTGGAGGGCTTTTCCAACCTCAGAGATCCTGGGATTCTGTGGAAGCCTCTCCCTCTCATTTTACTGATGGGTGAATTCCTGATTTAGGGCTCTGCTCAAGAGAGCGAAATGACAGCAGGGTCCCAGGTGAGAAAATCAACTGCTCGGAATATTGGCACCATTTCCTGTTGGTTTTTTGGGATAGTTTTTCCATGTTCCATGTCAACCACCTCGGCAGCCACCACGGGAAGAGTTTTTCTTTGCATAAACCTGCAAGAGGCACTGGAAAGGAGCAAAATCCTGGAGAGGTGGAAGAGGAAGAAGCCCTTCCTCGGCTCTGGATGGAAAATTCGGGATGCTTGGCACTGCTGAAGGGCTTCGTCTTCCTGGGAGAGGATGGAGGGGAACTTTCCCTAAATCCCTGCAAACTCAGGGCTGAAGTGATTCCATCCAGCTCCCCCAGGGCTTTTGGGCTGTGCAGAATTTCTTGGGATGTCTCTTCCTCTGCCTCCATTCAAAGTGGAGACAGGAGTGGAGTGAATTCCCTGGATTTTGGCCAAAAGGCCAGAATACCCTGAGCTCATCCCATCACGGAAGTTAAGTAGCCTTAGGCCCCTCCAGTGCTGGGATGAAAGGCCAGGCTGAGCCAAGGGGTCAGGGGGGAACATGAATCCAAATAAATCAAACCAGCTGGGAGATTCCAGTGGCTCCCAGCGTCACCTCTGGGCCAGCGGAGAGGGACAGGGAAGAAAGGAGGAGTTCATTCCCTCACCCTCTGGAAGTGGCAGCTGCTCACCCAGCTGAGGGCAGGAAGATCAACTGCTCCCATCAATCAGTCCGTCCTGGCGAGGGGAAAAGGCTGGAAAAGGCACCTTGGGAGCTGGGAGCTGGGAAAAAAGGAGTTCGGGGAGAAAGAAGAGTTCGGGGAATGGGGGGTGTTGTGTCCATAACCACGGGGAGAGGTGGAGGGTGGGGACTGCCCACTTGGATTCCAGGGCTCTGCATTCCCAAAAAATGGTTCTGGGAACATGGGATGCTCTTATTCCCATGGAAACTTCCACACCACGGTGCTTGGACACAACCCTAAGAGCCCATCCCGTAGGGATTCATGGAGCAGAGTCACACAGAAGGGAGTTCCCGTCTCAGCAGGATGGGATATGGACTATGGAATATTTATGGACACCCAAAGAGGTGAATTCTCAGGAAAACCCAGTCCATTGGGAATGGTTCTGGAGGACCAGACAATGCTTTCGTTGGGAGGATCATGGACTGTTTGCCTCCCCCCTCAAAAAAATAATAAATAATAAACAATAAAAATAAAGAATAAAAATAAATAATAATAAAGGCCGGGGGTGGAGCTGAACCCTGCGAGGTGATGGAGCAGGAACAGCAGGAAATGCTGAGATCCCTTTCCCAGCCCCAGCTTGTCCTGGTATTTGTCTGGGATGTTGGAAGGATTCTTTGAGGATGTGCCTTAGGAAGAGCTTTCATTCCATCTGAGCGAGGCAAAGCCCCTGAAACCACCGTGCCAAGAAGAGCCCTGAGTGACCAGAACAAGGTCACCGGTGAGGCCATTCCCTCTTGTCCTGTCTCTCCATGATCCTGGAAATAATTCCTCTCCATCTTTCCCATCTGCTCCCTTAAAAAATCCAGGCACTGAATTTTTTGCACCCACATTGCAAATTTTACATGAAAAATGTAGATTTTGCTCTAAATTTAAAACCTCTGCTTTAAATCCCTCCTGGGTTTTGCTGAGAGCATTTTTGGGGTTAAAAGAGAATCACCACTGTCACCTGAATCATTGCACAAAGCACCTCCAGCAGCCATGGAAGAGGGAAAAATGAATTTTTATGTGAGCCCGAACTTCAAAAACCAAGTTAGACCCACCAGGGAAAAGCGAATCTACTCCATGTGGGGGCATTGATACAGAAAACAACCAGAGAGAGAATCTGATGAGTTATTAATGCATCACGTTTGAAAATTATTTGGATTTTTAGGTTAAGCACCTCATTGCTGATCACACACTGGAGTGCAGAAAAATCTGAGCACAGCACTGGCCTTGCCCACTCCTGTGAGGACGGAGTAATTAGAGCTGGACTCCCCAGGCGTGGAATTAACAGCATGTTTAGGTTAAACTCAAGACAAATCACAACCAGGACTGGTCCCAGCCTCCCTCAGCCCCAGCCCTGGAGAATATTTTGCTCTCCAGCTCTGTTATTCTCTCACTTCTGATTCTGAGAAGTTTTTCCCCGACCCCAATTGGTAGAAAACGCCAGCCCTGATTGCCAAGAACAACCTCATCTTGTTCAAAAACATCAGAGCTGGGGCTGCCCCAGGCCGTGGCGTGCTGGGAGCCGAGCCCTTGGAATCATGGAATCATGGAATCACAGCCTCCTTCCAGCCCTGGAAGCAACAAGGTGCGGAGTGTTCCGAGGGCAGCGGGAGAAGGAGAGAGCAGCCGCTTCCCTCGGCGCTTCCTGGCAGCCAGCAGCTCCTGGGACGGCGGGGAACGTCCTGCTCCCCTCGGCCTGGGGGAGAGCTGGAGGCGGGACCGGGAAGAACAGACCTGGGGGTGATGGAGGGGTTGGGTTCCAGACTGTTTGTCCCCGTGTGCGTTGGGTTCCAGCCCGTTTGTCCTCGTGTGCATTGGGTTCCAGCCCGTTTGTCCCCATGTGGGGTTGGGTCCCAGCCCGTTTGTCCCCGTGTGGGGTTGGGTCCCAGCCCGTTTCTCCTCGTGTGGGTTGGGTTCCAGCCCGTTTGTCCCTGTGTGGGGTTGGGTTCCAGCCCGTTTGTCCCCGTGTGGGGTTGGGTTCCAGCCCGTTTGTCCCTGTGTGGGGTTGGGTCCCAGCCCATTTGTCCCCGTGTGGGGTTGGGTTCCAGCCCGTTTGTCCCTGTGTGGGGTTGGGTTCCAGCCCGTTTGTCCCCATGTGGGGTTGGGTCCCAGCCCGTTTGTCCCCGTGTGGGGTTGGGTTCCAGCCCGTTTGTCCCCATGTGGGGTTGGGTCCCAGCCCGTTTGTCCCCGTGTGGGTTGGGTTCCAGCCCGTTTGTCCCCGTGTGGGGTTGGGTTCCAGCCCGTTTGTCCCCATGTGGGGTTGGGTCCCAGCCCGTTTGTCCCCGTGTGTCACTGTCCCCATCACGAGCAGTGGGCAAACTCCTCTGCAAAGCAAACGAAAACATCTCCCGGTCACAGAAAACCTGAGCCACGTCTTCAGACCTGCTGGGTCCTCTAAAAAACTGTCAGCACCGCTTTCCCCCTCATCTCAGCTCCTTCCCTGTTTGCAGGCTCTGGAGCAGCCTCGCGCTCCTCGAGGGGAGGAAATCTCAGAGCTGTTCCTGCTGCTGAGCTCCGACAAGAAAGTTCTGCTGAGTCCAGAAGGTTCTGGGTGCAACCCCCCGGATCCAGCCCCTTCCTGGCGGTTTTTCGTTGTGCCCAAGGATCACCCAGCACGGCTTGAAAGCTCGGAATTATTCAGGTTTTAGGCACAGAGTGCAGTGCTGTGCCCAGCACCAGGGCAGGGCCAGAAGTCCTAAAAAACGAGCCTTATGTTGGACCCCAAATCTCCTCCAAGTGCCAAGTGAGGATGTTAAAGCCATTTGGGGACAAAGAGGGTACAACCACATCCGTGCTCTGGTTAAAGGTGAAATTCCCATCTCCAAAATCCCAGTGGAGCCTCCAGAGGGGCTGATCCTGAGCACTGTCCCGCTCTCGGCTCCCTCTCCCCTCCCCTGTTACAGATCCTGAAAATGTTCTGTAAACAAACCATGAGACAATCGCTTCCACCACTTCCAGGAATGACCTTCTCTGCTCGCCCCTCATATCTCTGGCCCAGCTCTCAAGAATCCAACGTGCTTTTGGAAAGTTGGATATTCCGTGATTCATCCACGGCTGCTGCACAGATTAATGTGCTGTGAGGGTGAGAAGATAGAAATAATGAGGTGCTCGGTGATTTATTTGTTGCTGTTAATATTTGTTCACAATTCAGGCCCTTTTTTCAGTTCAGTGCCTGTGAATTGTTCGTGACTGACTCTGGGTTTGTTGCAGTAATCATTTTTTTATGGATGTGTGACTGAGAAACTGGGAGAAAACATCTGATTGCACACAATCCATGACTGGATTTTTTGCTGCTTCCCAATCCCAGTGTGGGGGAATCACCTGATTCCCAGGGTGCTGTTCCTGCTCTTGGTTTGATGGTTGATGCTTCTTAGAACAAATTTATGTTATTATTGTTTTCCTGTATCTTGGAAATGTGTTTGTGACCCTCACAAAAAACCCCAAACCAACAAATAAAGGCAAAAGTCCTCTGTGAAATGGGGAAAGAATGGCAAGGAGGAGGAAGCAGCACTGTGGTCACTCAGTGCTGTCACCTCACCTGGGCTTTGCCTTTTCACCCTTTCTCTGACTGAATTTTCCTCTGAGGCTCAGCCTTTTCCATGGATCAGTTTGGGGTGAAGCCCTGCACTGTGAATTCCTTGTTTTGATGTCTCTTTTCCTTGTACAACCCTCAAACTCCAGCGGGAGCAGCAAGTGCTGGGGTGCATTTCAGCTGGATAAGGGGCACGATGGAAATCTGTCTCTTGCACCTGAGTAATCCTTTGGGTCTCCGAGTATTTTCATGATTAAAACAATCACTGGCAACAGAAGTTGGTCAGGATATTCCTTGTTCTCCTCATCACAGAATCATGGAATGGTTTGGGTGGGACGGGACCTTAAAGCCCATCCAGTCCCAACCCCTGGGCTGGGGTTCCAACAAATGACATTAAAAATAATGACATTTATATGTGTAAAATTCAGGATAATGCCGGTGCTCAGGGAGTTGGAGCCAATATTTCAACAGGGCAAAGCAGCCACCAGGCAAATTCTCCAAGAGATAAAAGGAGAAGGAGCTCCTATCAGCACTTTAATCCATTGCTTCCAGAGTGCTACTGCGCACTCTTGACCTGGGAAAGGAATGAATCCTGAAGGGGAATTGCAATCACTGCAGTGAAATCGGTGCTCAGGACTGGAAGGTGCTGATTGTGCTTTTCATCTCGTCCTGCCTGCCCAGAAAGTAAGGAAACATCCAAAATAACACTTCTAGTTCACGGAGGAAGATTGGCACCTCCAAAGCTGAGGCCAGCACGAGGAAAATGTGAGGATCAGGTAAGGGATTCATCCAATCAGAACTCCTGGGTGAGCTCAAGAATTTTCCCCGTGCACCTCATGGGTGCCTAAAACCACGGGAATTCATGGGGATCTTGAAGGGCATGGTGGTGGGAGAGCTGGATTTTTGCAGACTCGTTTTTAGCTGGAGGTGAAGATAAACCCAGCCTGTGTGAGTCAGGAAAATCATCTCCCGTGTTATTCCCATAAAAACCTTGGTCCTGGGCTTATTCCCGGTCTCTTGCTCGTGTGGATGGTTTGTCCTTTAGGGCAGGAAGGGGGGGGGGGTTTCCCGAAATTTCCATCGGGACAAAACAAAGCAAAGTCATCAGGAGCTGATGGTTCCCCTCATTTTTCCTGATGCTGACTGTTAGAAAATCCAGATGTTTTCCTCTGCCATTTTCCCCTGGAATCCTGAGCTCTCCCTCTAGGACTCAGAATGTTAAATTCTATGGGATCAATCCCTCCCTGCCAGAGGATACAGAGCCCGTTGGAGCATCCCGCCCATCCCCGGCCGCCTCCAGCTCTGCAGCAAAGGCTGAGCATCCCCAGACGCGAGCAGCGCCTCCAGCTTCTCCCGTTTTCCCGTCTCCATCCAGCTGCTCGCGTCTCGCCAGGGATAAGCACTTAATAGGAAGAGGAAATGAAGGGCGATGGAGCTGTCTTGGGCTGAAGGGCCGGGACAGTTGGTTAACAAAGAGCTGTCTCAGCCTCAGGGCTCTGCCCAGCGCTCTCTTCCAGAGGATTCAGCGATCCGGTTACAGGGACTCTGCCCGGCCGGGATTCCTGCAGTCCACGGAGCAGCTGGCAGGAGAAAATCCCTTTGGACAGCCCACGAACAAGGTGTTTGTCGTGGGACGGAAACCTCGGAGCGAGGGGATGCAGCAGCAGCACCACGCTGAGCGTTCCCGGTGCATGGAAAGGCAGGGAGAGCCCGGCTTGCAGCTCACGGCGGTGTCAGGCACGGGGAAGGGGTTTAACAGCACCCTGAGGGGCATTAAACTGCTCTGAACGCCACCAGTAACTCTCCAGCTACCAACTCATTTCCTTTTGGGTCACTCAGAAGTCTGGGCTGTGTTCACATCTTCATCCTCGATGCTCAGCTCCCTCCCCAAAATCCCCCCCTCCTTAAAGACATCTCATCCCTCCCAGCCAGACCTGCTCGGTGTAGCTTTTCCTCGAGTAATATCTTTGATTTATAGGCACACCAAAATCACATAAAATCAGCCTACCTGGGGCAGGGCTTGAAAGGCTTTTTACAGCTGCGGCCCGAGCAAGAAGGATCAGTTTTACTGCAGAGACAGAGCTCAATAAAAATATCAAAATCCACCTGTCAATACCTTCAGGAACTTTCATTCTGGGTTTAACATCCTATCCCAGGGTAAGATATCTTTACTTTGAAGCTCGTTTTCGTTAAGGAGGAGCGAGTCCTAAAAATGAGATCCAAAGGAAATGAAAAGCTCTTCCCTGGAAATCCACCCCGAAGGAGACAGGACACTTTTGTTCAGTGGGGTTTGGACACAGCTGCAGTTAAGGCTCAGCTTAAACCGGCTCTTGGGTGATATCTAAGCCAGGACTGGCACATCCTGAGGGGTGTGGGAGGGATACGGGGTGGTCAGTGTGGTGTGGTCAGTGCACGGATCTTTTTTAGGGGCCCCTGTGTCAGGACAGACCCCTCCAAATCAAGAGATCCATGTCCTTTTAGGAAAGAAAATGACAGGAAAAATGGAGATCAGCTCTGGAAATTCACGGATGGGAGAAGCAGAGATGCAACTGTTCCTAAGGAACAGCTGGGAAATTCCACTTCTGCAGCTCCCTATTCCCTTGCTTCGATGCCATCCCAAATCCATGCTGTGGGAACAGCTGGGGAGCTCAGAATTCCCATGGCAGCCCGGAGCAAGGATCTACCCAGAGCCACTGGCCCATCAATCCCAGAGCCCTGGAAAAGCCTCCGAGGAGCTGAAGGATGAAAGACCCAACCATGTAAAGGTGTGAAACCTCTGTTCTCCAGCTGAAGGACAGGGAGCAGGAGATTCCCAATGGATTACTGCGAGGACTTCCCAGAAAAACGATCATTGAGGACTCAGAGTCCCACAGTTTGTAACTTTGAAGGAAGAGCAGCGTGGAAGAGGAAAAGTGACCTGGCATTCCCAGCTCTGACTGTGCCACTCATTAGGCAGGGCTGGGGTTTACTGATGGATAAAAAACCCAATAAAATCAATTAAAATCACCTGGGACAAGGGAACTAATTAATTTTCTCCTCAGAGCCTTCCTTTGATCCCAAACACCTCACTCTGAGATGTCCTTACACCGTTTGGAAGGAGCAGACACCTCCATCTGCCTTCCCTGGGTATTCCAAAGGCGTCTGACCTCCCAGCCACGCTGTGCTTGCACATCCCCCCCCCTTGATCCCCAAATCCACTGCACTTCCATGCAGGAACAGCATTCCCTGTCCCAGCCAGCCCTGAATCACTTTTCCTGGAGCGACAAGGAGGGATGAGCAGCCCCCACCTGCTGTGGAGACGGGGATGTCCCGTTATCCACCAGAAACCCATTCCCGGATGCTGCTCCAGGGAGAGGCGGGGAAGGAAGGGACGTGCTTGGTTTCTCTTCCCTCTCCCTCCCACACTGGAAGTTTTAAGTTGGTTTATGTGAGTTGCAGGCTCAGCTAAACATTTTAACTTGTCAATCAGCCCGTGTTTGTTGACCTAAGATTGGCAGATACACGAGACAGTTATTAGGGAAAAAAGTGAGCCCAGTGGAAAACTTTTTCCCTGGGCTTTGTTTCAGCTCCATCATCTTGGCATCAGCTCCCAGCCTTTTTTTCACCCCCTTCCTCGGTGAAATAATGCTGGAAAAATAAACCCACACAATCAATTCATCTCCTCCACGAGACACGTGTGTGTTTAATAATGTTTAACGTGTTTACTGCGGGGAGCTCACAACTCCTCACTCGCTTTCGCTGATTAAACCCTTCTTTGGAGCCGGGGGAAGTTGAGGAGGTTTGACAGCTGCACTTTCCTGGGCTTTTAGTGGAAAACATCTTTTCTTTGGGGGAAGGGAGCAGCTACTGCTGGGGAGCTCTTTGTGGGAGATCTGTGTAACTTTTCCTCCCCATTTGACACAAATTTCAGGAATAAACAGGGTAAAAGCAGCAAGGAGAACCTCAGTTTTGCCATCCACAGGACCTGCTGCTCCTGAGCTCCAGTGGAAACCAGGGAACAAAGCTCCACTCCAGCATCATCCTGGCCGTGGATTCCTCATCCAGGGAATCTGCTGGGAACGCAGCACATGTTTCCTGAAATTGCTCACAAACCTCTGCAGGGGCTGACTCAGGGCACATCCAACCATGCCTGGGCCACACCACACAACCCAGAGCTTTCCCTCTCCCTGATTTCTCTGCTTCCCAGCAGGACTATTGTGCTCCAGGCTGGTGTTGCAGAAGAGAAGAGGAATAAAGCTCAGGGGAGGTGGTGGAACCACACCAGGCTGACTCTGCTTGGGCGAGGGTGGGGAAAGACACCGGATGTCCTCGTGGTTTTTTGGGACTGCACAAAAATGCTGGGGAGCCACCATTCCCCAAAATACACCATTGCTGGCCCTCGATTTCCAAGCGAAAGGATGGGACAGATCCCCAAAGCAGTTTAAAATGGATGGAAATAAGAAGACAACATTCCCGACAGCCCTTTCCTCCTTAAAACCAAGTTTAGGCTGCTCCTTGCAGTTTATTTAAACCTGGGGCCAGCAGCAGAGCTGGTGAAGAGCAGCGAGGTTCCCTCAGAGTCAGCAAAGTTTGTACCAGCTGAAGATTCCCTCCCTTGACCCTTCATTCCCAAATATTATCCCTCCCCCTGTCAGACACTAAACTTGCACCAGAGCTGGATGAAAATCCACTGCGAGGTCCCAGACAGGCAATTCCCAGAGGCCAGAGAAATCCCAGAAATGCCTCTCATGCTCGGACACAGTTGCTGGTATTCCCTGAATCCCTGGTATTCCCTGCATTCCTTCCACGGGATTGAGCAGAAGGGCAGCCCTTCCTTAAAAACCTGGAGGTGCCGGTGGAGAGAAGGGGGATGAGCCACCTCTGCCAGGTACCCGGGCAAAGCAATTCCAGCTGGGAAAAACTGGGTGTTAGAGAGCACTGGTGTTACTGGGAGGGACTGCAGAGGGTCCGGGAGGAGGCCGAAGGTCACTTCCGAGGGAGAGGAGATGAGACAAAATAAAAGGAAATGAAAATGAGGAAAGGAACGGCATCAAATGTGCTTCCTGCAGCCCCCCCATCCCGGGCGTCTCTCCGTGCCCAGAAGGGAAGGTGCGGTCGCCATCCCCGCTGCCAGGGTGCCAGCTCGGCTCCAGCGGGGAACACCCCGGTTCTGGGGGAGGATTGAACCCCACAAGAACGGGCTGAGTGGGGCAGCAGCCAGGGCTGCTCCTTGGGAGGTTTATGGGAGCTAATTGGGGCCATAAACATTTAGGGTCTGGCTGAGCCCTGGCCACTGGCTGAGGTGGGAGGCTGATCCCTTTTCCCTACCAATTCCCTCGTTTTTAAGCTGGGAATGAGAGCAGTTGGAGCAAAGCTGTGACACCACCCCGAGAGATCCAGCACCCCACGGGGTGGGTTGGCATTTTTGGCATGTGGGACTAAGGAAAAACACGTTCCCAGTTTGCTCCTGCAGCACAGGTACAGCCCGGGGCGCGCTGGGGACAATTCCATGGCCCCGGAATGGGGGAAGGAGGGTGAAAGGGAGCAAACACCTCCTCCCTCCAGGTTTCATCCTCTGAGGGCGAATTCCTGGAATTCACCCCAGAGGCTCTGAGGTGCCGCCGCTGCCAGGGAAGGCACCTTTAAACTGCCCCAAATTCCTTTAAAACCCCCCAGTGCAGGACAAACCCTGCCCAGGAGTGGAGGCGGATCCATAAAATCCCGCTTGCTCTGGCTCCGGAATTCTCGGGCGTGTCCTGCTGACAGCGCTGCACTCGCACAGCACAAGCCGCTGATTATGGGATGCTCAAACACACACTGCGAGCTGAAACCTGGATTGTCCTGGCCATCCCTGCACCAACAGGGCTCTGAAATACAGATCAATCAATTAATAGATTTTTAATCGCTGCGGGCGATATTTAAAAAATATATTATAATAATTTATATAATTATTATATAAATAATATATAATATATATTATTATATAATAATATATATATTATATATATATAATATAATAATTTATATATTATAATAATTTCTAACAATATATTTATATAATCCTATAATTATATATTTATTTATATAATTTTTATTTAATTTATATAATTTATAATTCTATAATTAATATAATTATACATGTACATAATTTATAATTCTATAATTAATATATATAATATATATTAATTTATATATATTTATATATAATATATATATTTATTTATATAATAAATTCATATATTAATAAAAATAAATTTATATATTTATATAATATATATATTTATATATATTAATTTATAGAATTATTTTATTAGAATAATATTTTATTTTTTTAATCGCTGTGGGTGATATTTTAAAAAGATATTATTATAAAAATATATAAAAATATTTTTAATATTTAAAAAAAAATTCCTAATAATATTTTAATATAATTCTATAATTATATATTCATTGATATAATTATTATTTAATTTATATAATTTATATGATTTATAATTCTATAATTAATATAATTATACATGTACATAATTTATAATTCTATAATTAATTTATATATATTACCTATATTAATTTATATATATAATATATATTTATTTATATAATAAATTTATATATGAATAAAAATAAATTTATATATTTATATAATATATATATTTATATATATTAATTTATAGAATTATTTTTTATAATAATATTGTAAATATCTTTTTAATTGCTGCGGGCCGTGGGAGCCGCTCTGATCCCAGTTCCAATTCCCATTCTGATTTCCGAGCTCAGGCTTCACGAGCACGTCTCGGATATTGAGAAGATAAAATAATACAGGCTCTAAAAAAATCGAATTGAGACCTTTCTGGCCGGTGGGTGTCGTTCCACGCAGGACCCAACGCCACAACCGGCAAAATCAGAGATTTTAAAGGATAAGGTTCAGAAGAATTTCAGGAAAAATCCGCCTTGTTTCAAATATTCATCCAAGGTGCTGAAATTTTGGGTCAGAGAGAGCAGAGCTTTCTGATTTCATAGCAGACAAAGGATTCGCACACAGGCGTGAGCTCGGTGAGATGCAGGTGGAAATAGATATTTTTAAAAACCGGATATAAAAGATCGAAAAATATAAAAATAGGTAAAAATGGGAAATACGTGTAAAATATAAAACCCAGAAAAATAAAAATATAAAAAATATAAAAAATAAATAATAAAAAATATATAAAAATATAAAAATATATAAAAAATATATAAAAATATATAAAAATATAAAAATATAAAAAATATATAAAAACCGATTAAAAATATATATAAATCGATAAAAATGGATAAAAACTGATAAAAACCGATAAAACCAGATAAAACCAGATACAAATAGAATGTATATATAATATAAAAAGCAGAAAAATAAAAATAAAAAATAAAAGAATATAAAAAAATATAAAAATATATAAAAAATGCAAACAATAAAAAATATCAAGAATATAAATATATAAAAACATGAAAACATAAAAATATAAAAATATAAAATATAAAATAGAAAAATATTTAAAAATATAAAAAAATATAATAAAAATATAAAAGATATAAAATATAAACCCATAAAAATACATTTATTTGTAATATAAAATAAAGAAGAATGTAGATTTTGATTAAAAAATTTCTATTTTTCTATATAAAAATAGAGACATTATAGAAAACAGATAAATCTATACAATAAAAAATACAAATTGAAATCTTCAGCCCAACCCAGCTTTGGCTGTGGCACCGGGAGCTGCTTTTGGTTCTTTCTCAGTGCTCCAACTTGAGGAGGTCAGGTGAGATTTTTAGGAAGCTTCTTCGAAGATGAGAGGGGAGGAAAAAACCGAATTGCAGCACGGAGAGGAGACCAAGGGATGAAGACTTTGGTGGCACCACCTTGTGAGAAATGAGACAGCTCTTAGTTAAATGAAAAATTAAAATAATTTATCGAAAACGGAAAAATGGAAAAATTACAGAAATTAGAAAAATATAAAAATTTGGGATCCTGTGGCTCCATAGATGGTATGCCCCAGGAGCGCAGGGATTTGAGATCTTCTGGCTGAGACAGCACTGGACTGTTGGGGAATAGAATTATTGGGATCAATACAAGAACTGTGCAAGCAATAGGGCTGGAAGTTTTTAGGCTTGTGTGTGTGAGAGACACTTTCCATGGGAAAGTCCCTGTGGGAAGGAAACAAACAGCCTGAGAAAAACCAGGGAGTGAAGAACTTGCAGCTGTGCTGTCCGGGAGTGAACGAGGGAGGTGAGCACGAAATTCTTTTGATCCTAACAAGACTGTGGAAACTTGCCAATTTAAGTCCAATTATGTAGAAATAGAAATGTGTCTTGATAAGCTTTAAGCCACTTAGGAGCTGACAAGCTGGGATACTATAGAAGTGCCTTTGGACTGCTAATAAACGGAGTGCATTTATCAACCACATTGGTTTGGATTCTCTTTCGCGCTCCCCCCGCCGGGGATCCGGGCTCCTCATCCTGCACGGCTTCCTACACTGGACCTCAAGTAGAGAAAAAGGACTTGCAGTGCTGGGCTGGCTTTTGGCTGGTCCAAAAGCAAAAAAATTACTAAAGGCTCCTTAATAGGAGTAGGGCTTTCCTAGCACTGATGTCCACCTCAGCTAGGCTGGAGAGAGAGAGGGCGTGTCTGGCTCTCGTTGTTTTATAGTGCCTTTGCTCTGCCCCCAGCCCACCCCCAGCCCACCCCCAGCCCACCCCCAGCCCACCCCCAGCCCACCCACAGCCCGCCCCCAGCCCACCCCCAGCCCACCCCCAGCCCGCCCCCAGCCCACCCACAGCCCACCCACAGCCCGCCCCCAGCCCACCCCCAGCCCGCCCCCAGCCCGCCCCCAGCCCGCCCCCAGCCCACCCCCAGCCCACCACAGCCCGCCCCCAGCCCGCCCCCAGCCCACCCCCAGCCCACCCACAGCCCGCCCACAGCCCGCCCCCAGCCCACCCCCAGCCCGCCCCCAGCCCACCCACAGCCCCCCCACACCCCGCCCACAGCCCACCCCCAGCCCGCCCCCAGCCCGCCCCCAGCCCACTCCCAGCTCGCCCACAGCCCGCCCCCAGCCCACCCACAGCCCACCCACAGCCCACCCCCAGCCCGCCCCCAGCCCGCCCCCAGCCCACCCACAGCCCACCCCCAGCCCACCCACAGCCCACCCTCAGCCCACCCACAGCCCACCCACAGCCCGCCCACATCCCGCCCCCAGCCTGCCCCCAGCCCGCCCACAGCCCGCCCTCAGCCCACCCACAGCCCACCCTCAGCCCACCCACAGCCCACCCACAGCCCACCCTCAGCCCACCCACAGCCCACTCACAGCCCACCCCCAGCCCGCCCCCAGCTCACCCACAGCCCACCCCCAGCCCACCCACAGCCCGCCCCCAGCCCGCCCCCAGCCCACCCCCAGCCCACCCACAGCCCACCCCCAGCCCACCCACAGCCCACCCCCAGCCCACCCACAGCCCGCCCCCAGCCCGCCCCCAGCCCACCCCCAGCCCACCCACAGCCCACCCACAGCCCACCCCCAGCCCACCCACAGCCCACCCACAGCCCACCCCCAGCCCACCCCCAGCCCACTCACAGCCTGCCCCCAGCCCACCCACAGCCCACCCACAGCCTGCCCACACCCCGCCCCCAGCCCACCACAGCCCGCCCCCAGCCCGCCCCCAGCCCACCACAGCCCGCCCACAGCCCGCCCCCAGCCCACCCCCAGCCCGCCCACAGCCCACCCCCAGCCCGCCCACAGCCCACCCACAGCCCGCCCCCAGCCCACCCTCAGCCCGCCCCCAGCCCGCCCACAGCCCGCCCCCAGCCCACCCACAGCCCACCCCCAGCCCGCCCCCTCGGTTTAACGTGATTGGTGCTTTCCCTCTGACAGATCATCTCAGCCCACCAATGGCTCGTCGTTGTCAGAGGGGTGGTATCAGTTGAGATAAGGGTGCTACAATGCCTTCATTAAAATTCAGGTTGCCATGGAGCTTGCCTGCAGGGTGGTGGCTATGGGGTTAAAAATAGCTGCTGGCTGTTAGAACTGGGGTTTTTGGAGTTAGCCTTGGAACCAAAGTACAAGTAAAAACACCTAAAAAAAGTATTAAAATACATCCAACACATCTTAAAACACTTGTAAAAGTATACAGTAAACACAGGAAAGATAACTCTTCTGGTGTACAGGTGGTTTGAAGTTTGAAAAGGGAGCATAAAGTTGGGAATTTTTAACTGGGGAATTTTTAGCTGGGAAGGGTGCAACTCTCTTAATAAACTACTTTGAACAATTGAAAACACTGACAATGGAACTTGATTTTTGTACCTGGGCTGATGGGTTAATTTTAAAATTCAATTTTAAAATATTTAACTCAAAATTAATTAATTAAAGCACTTAATATGCAAAGACCAAGCACAAATAGGGATTTAATGTATGACAACCTTAAGCTCTGATGAGCTCCAAGCAGAATCCCCCTTGCCAAAGGCCCGGAGGTGCTGGTATCACCCTCCAAACCCCGCTGGCATTTGCTGTGCCACGCGTTTTCCCTGCTCACTGAGCTCTTTCTCAAGGCCACATTTGCTCTGCTGATGAAGACACGAATTCTCCTTTCCAAAAAAACCATTCCCAGCCCCTGGGGAAAAGCCAAGCGTGGCCAGCGCCTTTTATTTGTTTGAATTTCCAGGTGCTGGCCCCGCTCCCCAGGCTGGGGCCGCTGAATTTGGGGATATTTTGGAGGAGCTGATGAAAGCCTCGAGTGTGAGCAGGGAGAGGGGTTTGTGGTCATTCCCCCGGCCACAGCGGCCACTCGGCCTCAGAGGTGGCCAGGGTGGCTTTGCAGAGGATGGGCTGCGGGATTAGGGAAGCCCTGGGTGGTCCTGCAGGGCCAGGGAGGGGCTATTTCCAGCCACCCCAGGGAAGTCTGAAAAGGGCTTCAGTTCCCCTTGATTTTCCAGCATTTCCCACTGGTTCCAGGGGGGCACCAGGGCTGGTGGCCCATTGGGCCACTGGGTCTGCTGCCAGGAGACTGGTGAGGGCAGAGCCTGACAGGTCACAGCCCCAGGGTCACGCAGAGCAACCCCTGAGGGGGTCAGTGCCACCCCAAATCCCCCCAGGGCACTCAGGGTCACCAAGAACAGCCCCCAAAGGGGTCAGTGCCACCCCAAATCCCCCCAGGGCACTCAGGGTCACCAAGAACAGCCCCCAAAGGGGTCAGTGCCACCCCAAATCCCTCCAGGGCACTCAGGGTCACCCAAAACAGCCCCCAAAGGGGTCAGTGCCACCCCAAATCTCCCCAGGGCACTCAGGGTCACCCAAAACAGCCCCCAAAGGGGTCAGTGCCACCCCAAATCCCCCCAGGGCACTCAGGGTCACCCAAAACAGCCCCCAAAGGGGTCAGTGCCACCCCAAATCCCCCCAGGGCACTCAGGGTCACCCAAAACAGCCCCCAAAGGGGTCAGTGCCACCCCAAATCCCCCCAGGGCACTCAGGGTCACCCATAGCAGCCCCCAAAGGGGTCAGTGCCACCCCAAATCCCCCCAGGGCACTCAGGGTCACCCATAGCAGCCCCCAAAGGGGTCAGTGCCACCCCAAATCCCTCCAGGGCACTCAGGGTCACCCAAAACAGCCCCCAAAGGGGTCAGTGCCACCCCAAATCCCCCCAGGGCACTCAGGGTCACCCAAAACAGCCCCCAAAGGGGTCAGTGCCACCCCAAATCCCCCCAGGGCACTCAGGGTCACCAAGAACAGCCCCCAAAGGGGTCAGTGCCACCCCAAATCCCCCCAGGGCACTCAGGGTCACCAAGAACAGCCCCCAAAGGGGTCAGTGCCACCCCAAATCCCCCCAGGGCACTCAGGGTCACCAAGAACAGCCCCCAAAGGGGTCAGTGCCACCCCAAATCCCCCCAGGGCACTCAGGGTCACCCAAAACAGCCCCCAAAGGGGTCAGTGCCACCCCAAATCCCCCCAGGGCACTCAGGGTCACCAAGAACAGCCCCCAAAGGGGTCAGTGCCACCCCAAATCCCTCCAGGGCACTCAGGGTCACCCAAAACAGCCCCCAAAGGGGTCAGTGCCACCCCAAATCCCCCCAGGGCTCTGCAGCTTCATCCCGAGCAGCCCTAAAACACCAAATCCTAACCCAAGCCACAGTAAGGATTTTGGAATTTCACCTGGACAGGTGCTCACCTTCATCTCCCTCAATTTGTCCCCAAATCTGCCTTTGAACTTTGGCCTTTTCCAGGTAAAACCCCCACATCCATTCCCGGGGCTTTTCTCCCGAGCCCTGCCCTCTCACAAGACCCACTAGGAAACAAAAAAGAAACAAAAAAGAAACAAAAAAGGGAAAAAAAGAGAAAAAAATAGGAAAAAATAGAAGCAAAAAAAGAATTTAAAAAGGAAAAAAATAAAAAAAAGAAAAAATATAAAATAAATAAAAAGAAATAAAAAGAAATAAAAAGAAATAAAAAAGAAATAAAGAAATAAAAAAGAAAAAAGAAAAATAAAAGAAGAAAAAAGAAGAAAAAAGAAGAAAAAGGAGAGAAAAAAGAGAAAGAAAAAAGAGAGAAAAAAAATAAATAAAAAGAAATAAAAAAACGAAATAAAAAAGAAATAAAAGAAATGAAAAAATGAAGAAATACAAAAGTAAAAAGAAAAATAAAAGAAGAAAAAAGAAGAAAAAAGAAGAAAAAAGAGAGAAAAAAGAAAGGAGAAAGAAAAAAGAAAGACAGAAAAAAGAAATTAAAAAATAAAGAAAGAAGAAAGAAAGAAAAAACCCTATATATTCCCTTTTTTTTCCAGAGCCAATCACACTAAGAAATGGTGGAAAAAATTGATCTCAGCATTTTCCCCCTCCCAAACCAGACTTTAATCTGATTTTTATTCCAGCCTCCCTCACCCAGGTGGGAAAGGCTACAGGTTATTTTGAGCTTGCTCAAAATTAGGACCCAGTCTAAACCAGTTCACGGTCAGTGGGGAGAGCGGCTCAGCCTGGCCATGCCAAAGGGCTGAAATCGGCCAAAATGAAATCTTGCTGCAGGTAGGGGATGAGGGAAAAGGAATTCAGGTGCATTTGTCTGGCTTCTCTAGATTTTTTAACAATGAAAAGCCCCAACTGCCCAACATTGGAATATTTTGGAGACAGGAAAAAATAATCCCAATCTAACGAAATAAAAATAAACCCTCAGGGAAGAAGCTCAGAAAAATCAGCCTTTAAATGGCCAAAGAAAGTGCTGGAGAGCAACAAAAGTTGATGGTTCCATGGGAATGAGGAGCTGTATCCATGAACTTGGATTTAAATTGCAGTTCTGGTTTGAAGGATTCAAGTATTGCCTGACAGAAACTGGAACGGAGTCTTCAATAAAAGACAAGGAGAAAAGCTTGCAAAAATGAGCTTTTTCTCCTATTTTAGTCCTGGCTGAGTCTCTTCTGCTTCAGCTCCAACCAAGCCAATGAGATTTTGTCGCACGTTTCTTTTCCCTGGCAGATCAGCGACCTGGAGAAGGAGAAGGATCCCACCAACAATTGGAATCTCTCTCCTAAAGGGCTGCCTTTGATCAGGAGCGTTCCCTCGGGGCTGGGCTCCCACTCCCTCCCTTTGGGCCCATTCCTGGGCGCTCCTTTGCCAGTTCCCTGCTGGTGTGTGGATGTGGGGAGAAAAAAGGTACAGGGGGTGAACCCCCCCCCACCAAACGTTCTGTGTTTGTCCAAGGCCTGGAGGATGTGCTTACATTCCCAAAATTATTCCTGAGCGTGGAGCCGGTTTCCTGACAGAGACATCTCCTGCTGGGCTGGGTGGTTGGGGGGGACTGGAAAGGGGAGGAAAAAAAAAAGCAAGGACTATAGGAGAAAGTTTCACGAAGGATGTCTGGACTTCAGGCGCTCTCTGGAAAGCTGTTTATTGCACAGGTGAAGTTACAGCAGCTCAGGGAGTGGGCATCCAGAGCCAGCCCTAGAGCTGCCAGCTCCAGCTGTAGGCATACCTGGAGCCACTTTCTGTTCAAGTTACAAAGCATTTTATACTTTTCTTTGCAGAGTATCTTAACACATAACAACCAATAAGCACCATACACAGCACCTTTACATCTGCCTATAGCCTATCATAACTACTCCCATCACCATATTACAGTCATTATTATCCAATCACAAGAGTAAGTTACAATTTAAGCTTACAGTGGAAAATTCTTAGACCTTTCTTCTTCTTGCTACATCAACATTTCTTGTTTGCCTCCCATATCTCTCTTTTTGGTAAAGACATGTTTTCTATTTACTTACGCTCTTCTTGAGACTTATTTACTTGGTGAAAAACATGTCTTTGTAATCACATACCTTTGTCCTGCTCCTAAAAATCTCCTTCCAACTCATCTCCAACCTTTGCCTTCTCAGTTACTCATTGATCACTGTTTCAGCAAAACATCTTTTATTCTATATCAAAACTTGCTTTCATTTCTACCTCATCCCCAGCTTCTACATTCACAGACCTTTCTGCCAGGCCTACATACCTTACCAAACTTTCATCCTCCCCAACAAAGGACAAAAAGGTCTTGAAATTGAAATGAAATGGCTTTTCAAGCCAAGATGAGAAGGCAAAACCGTGGTGGGATCAAACGGGGATGAGGCTGGATGTTTAATTAAGGAGGAACAAATTGATCATTAGAGGAGGGAGGGAGGGTTTATTTCTTTTCTTTCATCTTTCTGGGCTGTGCTGCTCTGGGAAGAACAGAGCAGCCACGGCTCCAGTCCCCGAGGGACAACCCCGAGCCCCGAAGGGACAACCCCGAGCCCCGAAGGGACAGCCCCGAGCCAACACCGAGCCCTGGAGGGACAACCCTGAGCCAACACCGAGCCCTGGAGGGACAATCCCGAGCCAACACTGAGCCCTGGAGGGACAACCCCGAGCCAACACCGAGCCCTGGAGGGACAATCCCGAGCCAACACCGAGCCCTGGAGGGACAATCCCAAGCCAACACTGAGCCCTGGAGGGACAATCCCGAGCCAACACTGAGCCCTGGAGGGACAACCCTGAGCCAACACCGAGCCCCAGAGGGACAACCCTGAGCCAACACTGAGCCCTGGAGGGACAACCCCGAGCCAACACCTGGAGCTGTGTCCCCTCCATGGAGTGTCCAGGTCCGCTTCCAGCAGCATCTGGGCTCTTATCTGCTTATCTCCTTCCAGGTCCTCTTAATCAGCCAGAAGGAACATGAGAGGGGCTCCAGGAGCACCCCCAGGTGGGGCCAGGGGCACAGGGGTCCCCCAGGAACACAAATAAACACACACAAAAAAATCACCCCCCCAAAAAACAAAAACCACCCCCCAAAAAAATCACCCCCAAAAAAATCACCCCCCAAAAAAAAGGCACCCAAAAATTCACCAAAGCCCCAGCATCAATCACTGCCGTTCTTGTGCTGCCTCCGCCTCCTTCCAAAGGGGCTCATGAAGGGGGGAAGGCAGAGCTGCCCCACAGGTCACCCCAAGAAGGCCCTGGGGTGCCCCGGAGCCCGCTCACTGTCGCTGCTGAGGGCTCAGGCACTTTGCTCCTTCTCCTGAGGGTGTTGTTTCAGGAGGAGATGAGTTCTGCCTGCAGCTTCCTCGGCTTGAATGAATTTTGGGAGCCCTGAGCACCAGGCCTGATTTGCTTTTTTCGAGTGTGTCCTGCTGGAAATGGAGAGGGGGAGGCTCAGAACCCCCTGCCCTGCTCTGGGGGGACACCAAAACCCCGGTGGGGGGGCTGGGTGTCCATCTGTCCAGGGGACACCTCACCCCTGGGCTCTCCAGGAGCTCGGGACACAGTGCTGGAAGACATCCCTGAATTCTTGAGGCTCCACACACGGAGAGTGGCAAACATTCCTCATCTCAGCAGGTTCCTGAGCCCCAACAAAGCAACACTGACTCGTTTTAGAGCCCTCCTGAAGCCACAGGGAGTTCAGCCCACTCCAGATCTGCTGGATCCTTCTCCAAGTGGTAAAAACCTCGGAAAAGTCCCCCCACGGAACTCAGAGCTGCTGAAAGAGGGAGGGCAAAGGAGGGCAGAGAAGGTGCCCATGGAGGCACCATGAGGTTCCTGAAGGAGGGAAGAGCAAAAGGAGGAGAATAACGTGGGGCTGAGCTGGGAAATCGCTGACAAATCTCTTTGTGGGGCCTTTGGAAAAGGAAAATGGGACAACGAATGGCAAAGAAATAAATCTGATTTAAAAGAACTAAATGAAAAGCAAGGCCTTTGGTTCCTGTAGAGGAAGAGTCCAAGGACTGTATTTAATGGCTTCAAACTGACAGAAGGGAGGTTTAGATGGGACGTTGGGAAGGAATTCCTGGCTGGGCTGGAATTCCCAGAGCAGCTGTGGCAATGCCCAAGGCCAGGCTGGAGCAGCCTGGGGCACTGGGAGGTGTCCCTGCCCGTGGCAGGGGTGGCACTGGATGGGATTAAGGTCCCTTCCCTTCAAAAAAAAGCGATTCCCTTTCCTGCTCCGAGTATCCCAAAGCAGAGGGATTATCCCACCCCACAGCCTTGGCAGCAAGAGAAGCTCCCAGGGAGCTCCAGCCCAGGACGAGCAGGAGCTGCAGCACCCGCACAGGAGGGGAGAGCAGCGATCCCTGCCTCGGAGCCGGGTCAGGACAGGATTTAATCCAGCCCACAGCAGCTGCTTTGGTCTGGGAAAGCCTGGCTTAGCAGCCTCTTGCCCATCCCAGTTTAACGAGGAGCTAATCCAGGGAAAGGCAGATGAGCTCTGGGAACAGGACTCACAGAGGGTGGGAGGATCTGCCAGATCACGGAGGAGAAGCCTTGGGATGATATTCCCTCCCTGGATCCTGGTTTTCCCCTCCAGCTCTCCATCCACAATGGAGCAGGGAGGATTTCTAGTGCCCCTCCAAGAAAATCTTATTTATGGGCGGGATGGAGAAGGTGCAGGGCTTCCCTCGTGGAGCACCCCGTGATCCCCAGGGAGGGAATTAGAAGGCAGTTTGTAGGGAAAATCCCATTCCATTCCCCACTGCTACAAAATCCGAAAATCTTGGTGATTTTTACCTGGTTTTTCAGCTACTAAATGCCACCAGAGTCAGAAAAATACGGAATATAGGATGACAGCAATGGGTTTTCTGTATGAAAATCACGGTAATTCGTGTATTACAGCCTTTATCAGATACAACAGAAACAAATCTGGATTATCTTCAGTAAATTCCACCCCAGCATGGCCACAACCCCTAAAGCTCAGATGCAAAGTGCCCATAAAACAGATAATAATAAGAATTGTGTCGATAATAACATGAATTAAACAGTCACAAGCACACAAATCGTTCCTCCTTACCCACCACAGCTCCCCCCAGCACTCACAGATGAAATCACCCCAACGTGGGGTGTCAACATTTAATGATTTGGCGAATGAAATATTCAAATCACTCCGGAATATTCCGATCCCACCTGGAAAAAGGGGCCCCCAAAAAGTTCTGCTGAGGAACATAAGGGAGGATGGCTCATTTTTAAAATTTAAGTATCCCTTTTCAGACACTAAAATCACCTTTTAAAGTAGCTTTAAATATATCTATATCAGGTAACACGTTTGTTAAAACAATTTGGAGCCGCAGCCCCCTCAGATGAAGCTGAAATCTCTGTTATTTCCAAAAAAATCTCTTCTCCAAGGGGGTTCCTGTGTGTTGGATGCAGCGTTGCCGACTGCCAGGGAATTTAGGAGCAGCTTGTAAATTTAAATGCTTTCCAGAGAGCTGTTGGGATGTGTGTAAAATACTCACTTTGGTCCTAAAACATGGCAAGGCTTTTTTTTTTTTTTTTAAATTTCTCCTCTTGAAAAATAAGGAATGAACCCTCCTAAATAATATAATTGGGGTGATGACGTATCAGGTTCTAAAGAGAAGAAAATATCAAATTTTCCTTTCTTTCAACAGCTCAGGAGACACCAAAACCTCGATTTGAGGGCAAGAATTCCCACAAAATCCAAGGGATGCCTCATTCCTCCCATGAGGATTAAGGGAATGAGGGGAGAAATTTCGGTAACAGGAGGAAGGAAGACAGGAATTCACCAAATCCCATTATTTAAGGTGAATTTGGGAAGACTTCAGTCAAAACTGGGGCGTGGATGCAGAAATAGGTGGAAGAAACAGAGGTAAAGTTAAAAAAACCCCCAAGGTTTGTCAGGGCTAAATGCAGAACTGAGAATATTGGTTTCATTTCAAGATTCAAAAGAAGTCCTAGGCTTGGATGTTGCATCCCAACGTGAGCACAACAGCAGCAGTTACCCCCAGATCATCCCAAATCTGCTTTCCCAAGCCTGGCTGGACAAATCCAGACTGGAACAACCCTTTCTGGAGCAGGAATGGTCGCCAGCGAACTCCTACACGTTTATATTTGGGATGTCATAAAGTTTAATAGCAGATTTTGGAGTCCAGGACAAGAGGAGCATCTCCTCCCCCCTGGAGCAGCCAGTTGTCCTCAAGAAGCAGACTGAAGGTCTCTAAGGTGCCAAAATCCCAGGGAATTCCAGGGAAAGATCCCATTTTGCTCGTGTTGCTGTTCCTCAAGCAGCTGCTTGGGGCAACGGCTTTGCACAAACTCAGGACGGGGTTTCGCAGCTCCTCCTTGCAGGCTGCCAAGTCCCATCCCTGCTTTGTCCCTGCAAGAGCTGGGAGCAGGGATATCAACTCTGGAATCGCTGCGAGCACCTTGAGATATTAAAAGTTTAATTAATTCATCGTTTTAGTGGGAAGTGAGGCTGGAACCGAGCAGCTGCAGGCAGGACAAGCTGGGAACTCTTTGCCAAGCCCAGTTTAAATCTCATTTGCTGGGAGCACTTCCAGTGCCAACCCCTCTGGATCCCCTCATCCCAGGCTCCTTTTTTTTGGGAATTGCCAAGGAATTTCCAATTTGTGTCCAATTGTGGGCACAAATCCCCTGGGAACGGGCTGGAGCCCCAACCCAAGCCCCCAGATATCGATACTTTAATGGCTCTGCTCTCCTGGGTACCTGGAGCTGTTTAGAGGATCCCTCCTGGGATTTGTGTGGGAATAAATTCCCATGGAAAAGCCAGGCGTTATGCACAGCAAATCCATGTCACAGCTTAATTCCAATTCCTCTGGAGGTGCCAATCAGAGGAACAACTTAAAACCATCGAGGGCGGGAAGAAAAAAAATCCATTTGTGGTTTGCAGGGTTGGTGTCCTGGCCGTGTCCTTTCATTAATTCCAATTATAGCGGCTCCACAAATGGATGTCAAACATTTTCTGGGGGTTTGGCTAAAAAAGGTCTGCGATGGAAAAAGGAAGAGCTCCACCCCAGCAGATCGTTCCTTCTTGTTTGTTTTGCTATTTCCACTGTTTTCGTACTTTTAGGGTGAGCAAGAAAGACAGAAAGCAAAAATATCAAATAAAATCAAAAATAAAATCCCTGCATTCAGTGTGTGCCCCTCAGCTGGCAAGGAAAGCAGATATTCCCAGAATTTGGGGATCCAAACAAAGGAACTGGCCAGCAGCAGCCTGGGAGAAGGAGTTACATGGGAGCAGAGGAGTAATTCCAGTGGCTGGAGAGAGGAGTCCTGTCCCTGCACAGCTCCCAGCTCCTGCCTGCTTCCAAGGACCCACATCCCACTGGTGCTCTGCCCCACGAGGTGTTCCTGACCAAAAATTGTGGTTCAGGATTCTCCAGGATCTCAGTGCAGCCCTTATGAAATGGTTTTAAGCTGAAAAAGGGTGGGATTCGGTGGGATATTGGGAAGGAATTGATCCCTGGGACGGTGGGGAGGCCCTGGCACAGGTAATTCCATGGCTGCCCCATCCCTGGAAGTGTCCAAGGCCAGGCTGGCCAGGCCTTGGATCAGCCTGGGATAGTGGGAGGTGTCCCTGGGTGGGATGGGAGGAGCTTTAAGGTCCTTTCCAACCCAAAGCATTCCAGGATTCCCGAGATCAAACCTTGCTCAGCTTCCCCTGGGTTTGCCCACGCTGAGGCAGGGCTGGGAGTCCAAGGGTTGGAAAAGCACCTGAGTGTCCCATTCCTGCCCTTCTCCGAGGCAAGGATTGATTCATCTCCACCTGGGAAGAACCAGGCAGAGCCGTTGCTTTTCCCTGGATTTACACTCCAGGCCTGCACTGGAGATTCCCCAAATTGGCCTTTCCCAGCTCCTTCAGCTCCAGGAACAACCTGGGAAACCCTCTGCCCACTCACCCCACACTTCCTTACAGAGGCAATTCCACAGCCTGATACCCATTTTGGGAGCCAAGCTCATCCTTTTCCCTCTGGAAACCGAATTCTCAGCCCCATCCACCGCCCTGATCTCGAATAAACGGCTCAAACCTCACCAGGAACAAACCAACTGCACCCCCAGCACTGGAAAATCTGAGCCAAAGGCTCCTCAAAGGCACCAAATTGCCTCATTTTTCCTGAAACAACTTGGGGTTAGACACCGAAATACTCCTGGAAAGGCAGCTCCGTGTGTTTGTTTTAAATTAACTCACACCAGTCCAGACAAAAATGGCATTAAAAAGATCTTAATGGGCTATTCTGTAGTCGTGCACTTAAGGGTTATAGCTCTTGACTGGCTCATAAATTATATTTTTATTTGCCAATAAAACAATAAGAATAATTTGGATTATTCTCCTTTCAGAAGGAATTATTTCTTCCCTCATAATCGTTGATAAATGGTGAAATATGCTCCAGAACACCGAGTGATTCATGGATCCATAAAGAAAGAGTGGAAAAATCCCCTAAGCAAGCAAGGGAACAAGAGCAAGTTGGACTTTGAAATCCATTAAATGGCAGATCTGCAGCAGTGGGTGACCTGCTGGAGACCCAAAAATGAGAATTTCTGTGCTCCCTCGGTGGGATTTGCTGCATGGAGCAGCAGAGTTTGGGCTTTGTGGGAGTTGAGGAATATTTTCCCAAACTCTGGGAAACTTTGGAATAATAAACGATGCCTTTTGGTGAGGTCACTCGGAGCAATCTGTCGCCCATCTGCTTCTGCGGGAGGCAGCACCAGGAGAAAATGCACTAAAACTGGAAAAAAAAATCGAGCGGGATGGCTCTGAGCAGGAGCACGGGCACAATCCGTGGATAACGGGAGGCTCCCAGGGAAATCTCCCCTACAAATCCATGTTTTCCCCAAATGTGAATTAAAGACAAGACCCCCGAGCCCCCCGGGGCATCGCTGCCCCCTACAACGAGCAGGGACAGAATTATCAGTCACCAGCCCAGGCTGGATTTAACAAAACCGGATTTTTCCAGACCAGGCCCAGACAGAGCCACAAACCTTTGGAAAAACGAGAGCAACTGAGAAAAACCCCATAAAAATCACATCTGACCATAAAGGGGAGGAGGAGGAGGTGTCCAAAGGCATTGGACTTTTTCTGCCACAACCCCACATTTCTGTAAAGTTCTCAATGAAATGTCTCAGTTAACAACAAGAATCAGCTGGCTCCACAGGAAATAACATTTATCCCAAAGCAGTGACTTTCTCCTCAGTATCCTCAAAGCATTTTCCCAAGGAACCAGGCTCGGGAATCATTTACTGCATCATCTTTGCCTCACTGAGGGAAAATTCAGTTTTCCTGGTGAAATGCCTTCATTGTTCACTCTGGGTGGGATCTGCACCTGGGAAGCTTTGGCAGCTCCCAAAAGAAATCACCCCCAAAAGAAAACACCCCCAGAAGAAAACACCCCAAAAGAAAATGCCCCAAAAGAAAACACCCCCAAAAGAAAATGCCCCCAAAAGAAAACACCCCCAAAAGAAACACCCCAAAAGAAATCACCCCCAAAAGAAACACCCCAAAAGAAAACACCCCCAAAAGAAAATGCTCCCAAAAGAAAACGCCCCCAAAAGAAAACACCCCAAAAGAAATCACCCCCAAAAGAAAACACCCCAAAAGAAAACACCCCCAGAAGAAAATGCCCCAAAAGAAAACACCCCCAAAAGAAAACGCCCCCAAAAGAAACACCCCAAAAGAAAACACTTCCAAAAGAAAACACCCCCCCAAAAAAATGCCCCAAAAGAAAATGCCCCCAAAAGAAAATACCCCAAAAGAAAACACCCCCCCAGAAAAATGCCCCAAAAGAAAACGCCCCCAAAAGAAAATACCCCAAAAGAAAACACCCCCAAAAGAAACACCCCCAAAAGACAACGCCCCAAAAGAAAACACCCCCAAAACAACAGGAGCACCCAGATCCCTCTGAAGTGACCAAGCAGTTTCTGGTCAGCTTGAGAGGAATTCCAGGGGGGCTCCAAGCAACTGGGAAGGAATGGCTGGAATCACATCCCAAAAGAAAAGTAATATCCATGGGCATATCCAAACCAACACTTCCCAAATCCCTTCTCTGGAGTCTCCCAGCAGGAGAGAGAGCAACTGGTGTTTGTCAGAGTGTTGTGCTGGGAGACAGGACAGCAACACCCTGCCCTTCCATCCAGGGGGAAACCCAGGGGAAAATCCAAGGAACTCCACAGGAATCCCCCATTTCACCCCCCAAACTCAAAGCCAGGCTGGTGCTGCTCAGACCCTTTTTCACTGCATTTCCCACCACATTTCCTGCAAATCTCTTTATTCCCACACCCGGCAGGAGGACCCGGAGCCATCCAGCTGTGGGTGACCACAGCATCCAGCTGGCATCACTTTGAGTTATTTGCTAGAATGAGCAAATCTGGCATTTTTTAATCTTCTCCTACAAGCAACGGCAACTTCTCGGATCTGCTCACAGCCGGAAATTTGGGATCTTGTGCCTCCACAAGATTCAAAAGAAAGAAAGAAAAGATTTCTGCCTGATTCCCGTGGAATGAGCAATCCCAGGCTGAGAAATCCGACTGAGCGGCTCCAGGAGTGGGGGGGTACCAGCACTTCAGGAACTTCCAACTGATTAATCAGCTGGCAATCAGCTAATTATGTCCATCATAATGAGCTCTGATACTGAGGAACTGCACTTTTCCTTGTCCTGAGTTAATCAGGGCACGACTGCAAATCCCTCTGACTCCCCAGATCTGCAGACGTGGGTTTCCCATCACTTGGAGGTTGTGTCAGGGCTGAGATTTCCCTCACAAACTTTCTTTTTCCTTCAGGAATTTTGAAGAGGGAGGAGGGAATATCTTTTCCCCCCTCTTGCAGTGGGTTTTCCTGATGAATTTCGGGTCAAGCACAGATTTAAAACAGTGAGATTAAACCTTTCTCTCTTGCGTTACCCAAACCTGCTCCTCACAATTCCAACCATAACCCCGATTCTTCGGGATTTTGTGATCTTGGAAAACTCCCTGCTCACCACGGTGTGCTAAAATCCATATTTAAGGAACCACAGAATAAGTTAAAAATTATTTGAAAAAAATATTCAAGAAGTTGGTTCTCCATGATTCCATTCCTCCTTGCTTTGCACAGGGATTTATCCCAACAGAGTGGTCCCAAAATTGTGCTGCTCTCATTGAGCAGCATTTGGGGACCCACCTGGAAATTGAAAAGATGATAAACACAGTGCAAAAAAAAAAAAAAAATTGGAAATAATAAAAATATTCCTTTCAAATAACCCCTTTTTTCCTTTATTTTCATTTATTCCTGTGTGTTTTCAGTAGGAGTGACAATTCCATCAGTGGCTTGGGAAGGAGCCACTTGTCCCAAAATCCTTGACAATGTTCTGTGGCCAGGAGCCAGCAAAGAGCGGCCACCTCCTCCCTGTGGAATCTCTTCCACCTGTCCCAGGGCTCCTTTTTCCAAGGAATCTTCCCATCCCTGGTTTCTCACTGCCCTCTACCAGCTGCCCGTGCCTGTGGTGGCACAAAGTGCAGAGGAGCCACGGGATGGATTCCATTTGGCACCGGGCAGGAGCTGCCCCATGCCAGAGCCCCACCGTGGGCTCCTTTTCCAGAGGCCCACGGAGGTGGGAGAATTTCATGGCCCATCAGGATTCGGCTGCCCAAGAAAGGCAGGAATCTTCCATGGGGAGGCCGCTCCATTGAAGAGCTCCGGGAGCTGGCAGCCCACGGAGCCTTTTCCTTGCACGCCTGTCAATCCTGCTGGCAGCACTCCGGGCTTGTGCTCCATGGATTTGGGAGCCCCTGGCTGGCTTTGGACTGCGTGCCAAAGTGGGAACAACGGCCCGAGGGAACAAAGCTGGAGCCATCCCACAACCTGGGAGGGATTGAGCCTCCGTGTCAATATTCCCGAGGAGCAATGGTGGGAAGGTCAGGATTTACATCACAGAGATTGCCCACGGCGTGGTTAAAGGCCCTTCCCCGTGGGCATCCTCTCCCGGCAGTGGCTGGATTAGTGTTCCATTGTCCCGCTGCTCTCGGGGGATCCTGGTTTACATTTCAGTCCTGGCTGGCAAACAATTCCCGATTCTTCCCTGAGAGAGACGAGGAGACCATTTCAAACCGGGCAGGAACAAAGGCCCGCATTTCAAAGCCACTTTGGTGGGATCCTCTCGGTCCTCAGGGGTTGCTCTTTGCCACATTTCCTTTGTTGAACCCTTCCAAGTCCCCCCTCCAAGTTCACCTTGACACTCCTTGTCCACACCAAGCAAACTCTCTCTGCTCTATCCTTTCCCACTCCAGCACCACATTCCCGAGCCTGTGAAGCAGCAGACACCACAGCAGGATCCCACCTCGTGCTTCCTGAAGGGGGAAAAAGAGGTTTTTTGGGGGAAAAAGAGGTTTTTTTCCTAGCAGGTGAGTTTGAAGAATTTACCCTGCGGAGCTGGTGCCACCCTCAGCTCGCAGCAGCCGCGCGCTCCTGCTTGTTCCCTTTGCTTCCATAAAAAGCCTTTCCCTGTGGGAGCTGGCTGGATTGCAGAGATTCCCTTGGTTCTGAAATCTTTGCAGTGCTTTATTTTGCAGAAACGCCTCTGGGAAGGGATTAGATAATCCCAGAGGAAGACTCAGGTCAGGAGGTTGATGCCGGGACCTTCTCCATCACCTTTTCCCACTCCACCATCCCTTTCCCTTCCCCTCTTGCAGGACTCTTCCCACAGGGGTTATTTTAGCCCTGTGCACGTTGCCAGCTTGGCAAACCCATCCTGGGAGCAGTGGTGTGCTCTGAGCTGGCTTTTCGGGAGCTGGTGACACGAGCTGTGCTTGGCTCAGCCTGCAGGGATGCCGGGCAGTGACCCCGGCAGGCCCCGCGGGGACAGCGCCCGTCGGGGTCACGGACACCCCGACAGAGGCAGGGCCGTGTTTGTCACCTCCCTCAGGGCAGGACACTCACCCTGGGACCTCCTGGGGACAGGGGATGAGTTTTGCTCTCTCTGTTCCCAGCCTGGCTGCCCATGGACAGAACCCGCAGACCACGAACAAATCCATGGGCAGGTGAAGAAAAAGCAGCCAGAAACTGAAATATCTGGGCAGTTGTTCATTCTCCTCATCCTGCCCCTCCCACTGCTCTGGGAATTCTGCAATTTGCCACTTTTGATCCCCAAATCCGCCTGGATTTCACAGCTGCTGTGCTGTCACTGCTCCATCAGCTGGGATCGGTGAGGAATTCATTGGTGACACCACCAAAATCCTGGGGACACCCTGAAATAAAATGTCCTGAACCCAGAAAAAATGAGGCTCAACGTGGGCTCCGAGGCAGATTGGGATTGAGAGGGAAGCAGGGAAGTGGCAGGGCTGGAAGGGGGATCCCAGGGAGCTCTGCAATTCCCGAGGCTGACGTTTAAATTGCAGCAGCCCCGGGCTCATTCCAGGAGCCGCCTGCGGTTGGATGAAGTTTTGATCATTTGGAGAAGAAGCAGGGAAAAAAAAAAAGAGGGGGGTTTAGGGGGGAGGGAGAAAAAAATCAAATTGTTCTCGGAAATCATGGTTAATGTCGAAATCTGGTTGGTATTAAATTGTAATCTGCAGTTTTCAAGTCTGCTATTCCTCGAGGAAAACGTTTCCTGTTGGAATATTAAGGGTTCCCTTATTACATCACTTCCTATGGCAGCCCCAACAAGCCTTCAACATGCATTAGTGCATCCATAATGGGAATTTCCAAAGGATTGTTCGGGGGAAAAAAAATCACCTGGGCAATATTCCAATCATATGGATCAATTTAGCCTTGGAACTGCGGGGATTTTTGACACTGGATCCAAATGGTGCTTTCACCAGAGCTTTTCTCACTGCAGCTCGGCTTCAGGAAGATTTTTGGCCATCACTCCCAGCACCGAGTGGATTTATTTGCTGCTAAATGGACTCTGCAGGTGAAATTCCCCTTAATCCCACACCAATTGGTCACTGTGTGTGGAATGGAACAAAAATGATGCACCCAAGTGTAATAATTTATAATAATAATAATAACCCATGAAATATCAGGACACTTTTAAATATAGCAGAAATATTTATCACCCCAAAAAAGCCCAGCCACTGATCACCAGCTCTGGAGCAAACAGTCCAAAGCCTCCCAAATTCTGAGGCTGGAATTTTTGCAGGAAGACATCACCTCTGCTTCCTATAAAATACTGATGGAAAGAGCTTTGCAGAGCTGCTGACAAGAACTAAAGATGAGCCGGAATTTTAACTCTATTGAAGATCATTTTTGGTTTAATATTTGAGTTATCATGGCTTAATCCGTGAGGTTGTGGCAGAAATGTTCATAGAATTATAAAATCATCATCGTTCTTTGGGCAAACGTTCACAGGTTGCCCCTGGCACTGTGGTTTCTTCAGGATTAACTGGTCCAGGGTATTTTCAGTCTAACTTTGGTTAAAAGTGTTTGTGGGAGGCATCAGGTAACTGCAGCTCTTTGTGGAAAGGAGAGGAATGGTTGGAAATTTCAGTTTGGCATTTCTTTAACTGCTCTTCTCTTCGGAAAAGACAGAAATGGTTGGAAATTTCAGTTTGGTGTTTCTTGAAAAGGCCAAAATAAGTTGGGGGGAAAAGAAAGTTTGAAAAAAAACCCCAAAAGAACAATAGAACAATAAAGTGAAACATGAAAATATTCCTAAAGCAACCAAACTGAAATGTTCATTTAACTGCACTGGCATGGAAAATCCTCCCGTTACCTGCTGCTGCTGAAATCTGGGAGGTGAAGACACCACTTTTCCTGGAATTCCAGGGCTCTGCTCCCAGGCGTCCCTGCCAGCACAGAAGTCCCTGTTTGGTGGAAAAGGAGGCTCCAAACTCTCCTCTGGGTGACCCAAATCACCGTGGGCAGATGATTTTTTAATCTCCCACGTGTTCTCCCCAGACGAGGTGGGTGCAGCTGCTGTGATGGCAGGAGATGATGATTCCTTTTGAGAGGTAATTTAGGGCTCTGTGAACCCTTCCAGACCTTCAAATATCATTTAATAGGACAATTGTCCCTTTGAATGGACCCTTGTATCCCTTGATGCAAACCCGCTTTATTTCCCCACTGAAATATTGCTCCTAAATTCTGATTTTTATCATTGCTAAACCTGGCGTTAATTAACCAGCACTAATTTAATATATCATCTTAGTGAAATAAATAAAGATAAAAGCAATGGCAGCACCCATAATTCCGGCAACCTGCACCATCCACTTGAAATTTGTAGTTAAATCCTGTTTTTTCTCAGCCAAGAACACAGTGAGTGTGTTCCTAACGTAGTCCAAAGTGTCTGAAGCATGTGTTATATATTAGAAAATTGATCAATTTTCGTACAGTTCAACGTTCGTGGCACCACACATTAAATTTGGATCTGTCACCCTGACAAATAATTCAACTGCAATGAAAATTGAGCGGTGCTGTCATGCTGGGAGTATGCTGCACTTTACATATATTATCCTTCTTTATTTGCCTGCAGAGGGGAAGAATTGGTCTCAAAAATCTGCACAGAATCTTTTCCCTCTGCTGATACTGCAGGGAAAAAATATCCTGCTTTCTTCAGAGGAAATAAAGAGATAAAGCAGAAAGAAAATCTCTTTTCTTTAAGTTCTGTCCCTTGATGTAATTCTTTAAAACCTTTTGGTTGGCCACTGAGCCGATGACAAAAATGCTGTTTTAATTCAAGCAGACCGAGAAAGAAAAGTTCTTTTCCTGTCATGAATACCAGGAAAACTCAGAAAATTAATTCAGAGGAATAGGTCAGTTTTTCACGGGCGTTGGGAGCAGGACCTGCCCCTTTTCATCTCGAATTAATGTCAGAGCTGCAGTGGCTGCTCAGAAAACTGCGCTTGATGTGCTCCGTGCAGGGTTTATCCTGTGGGATTCAGGAGGACTGGGCCAGAGCAAAGATCCCTCACAGTGGGGCCAGATCCAGCCTTTTCCTCTCTCACACATAGTCCAGGTTTAGCTGAGCCTGGGGTTAATCTGGGACTGGTGCGGATTTGGGAACTGCCATGGAATTCGATGGAGATTTGGCTCCTGCCTTTTGTGCAGGGATTTATCCTGGGCTGACAGAGCAGATTTCATCCTGCCCTCAACTGGACCAGAGCAAAGATCCCTCACAGTCAGACCCAGCTTCTGCCTCCCACAAATAGTCCAGGTTTAGCTGAGCCTGGCATTAATCTGGGACCAGTGACTAAACCAGCGTGGATTGGGGCACTTCCATTCAATTCTGCAGAGATTTGGCTCCGGGTTTCTGCACAGGGATACCTGGCTTAACAACGAGCAGATTTCGTGTTCCCCACCTCCCTTCTGTCTGTCCATGGGACTCAGGAGAGCAAATCCCGCTGCCTGGGGAGCTTGTGCAGCCCAGCAGGATCCCCCCTCCATCCCCAAAATCCATCCCTTGTGCAGCCCGGCAGGATCCCCCCGCCCCTCCATCCCCAAAATCCATCCCTTGTGCAGCCCGGCAGGATCCCCCCGCCCCTCTATCCCCAAAATTCATCCCTCGTGCAGCCCGGCAGGATCCCCCCTCCATCCCCAAAATTCATCCCTTGTGCAGCCGGGCAGGATCCCCCCTCCATCCCCAAAATTCATCCCTCGTGCAGCCGGGCAGGATCCCCCCTCCATCCCCAAAATTCATCCCTTGTGCAGCCGGGCAGGTTCCCCCCTCCATCCCCAAAATCCACCCCTTGTGCAGCCGGGCAGGATCCCCCCTCCATCCCCAAAATTCATCCCTTGTGCAGCCGGGCAGGATCCCCCCTCCATCCCCAAAATTCATCCCTCGTGCAGCCGGGCAGGATCCCTCCTCCATCCCCAAAATTCATCCCTTGTGCAGCCGGGCAGGTTCCCCCCTCCATCCCCAAAATCCATCCTTTGTGCAGCCGGGCAGGATCCCTCCCCCCCTCCATCCCCAAAATCCAGCGGCAACACGAGCGGCTCATTTTTCACCGCCTTTCCAGCCTCCTCTCGGCTCCGGCTCCATGCAGGAGCCAGCCGGGCAGACTCACCAATATTTTCATAATTAACTGACCCAGAATGTTCCTAATTTGTAAACACAGTAAAAGAGCCGGCAGACAGAGGGGCAGCGTGTGTGCGACGGGCAGAGGGGCGGCGGGGGGGGAGCGTTTCCTCAGGCAATTCACGTTTGACTCAGGAAATCTGGGAAGGTGCCCGCTGCCGTGAAGTGATCGGGCTCACGGCTCAAAGCGATTTTTCTTGAAGTGTCACTGCTGCACACAACCGCCGTGTGTTCTTTCTTGGCTCCGCTTCCCCCGCTGATGCTCCAAGGCTTGGCTGCTCCAGCCTGCCCCGTTTGCATCCATTTGCTCCAGCAGGGAACAGGACAAAACTGGGGTTTGATGCCTGTGCTCCTCCTCCTCCTCCTCCTCTCGCTTCCACCAGAAGGGGCCCTCCCGGTTTTTTTGGGATTTGGACAGAAGTGCTGGGAGCTAATGGACAGCAAGGTCTAGGATGTGTGTCTCTGTGCAGGAGACAGAGGCTGTGAGAGGAAAAGGAATCAGAAATGTCAGGAGCAATCCAAACTGTGTTTGCCAGACTCAGTTGATGTGCCAGCTCCAAACTCCAACCCTGACTCTGCTTCTGTGCTTGGATCCAAATGCTTCATCTCAGGGCTGGACCTGCACTGGGACCCCTGGAACTGGGAGAGGGGGATCCCCCAGGGCTGGGAGCAATCAGAGACGAGCAGTGCTGTGTCTGGAGGGTGCAACTCAGTCTCAGTGTGCTGGAAGGGGACAATAATTGGGTGCTGTTTCACAGGGATGATTTAATCCTCGCCACCACCTGGGCTGTAGCTGGGGGCCACCCACCCAAGCACTGCCCACCTCGTCTGTGGCTCACGTTGGGTGATTTGATGTCATCCTGACCCGAGGCTGCACAGTTGTCACAGGGCAAAAATAAAACCCAGCTTCGTTTACAGAGCCAAGCTCAGTTTCAACTCCCAGCAAAACAACCCCAAACCCCATAACAAATCCCTACAAGAATTTAAAGTCTAGTAATCCTGAGAATTCCTGGGACTGCCAGGATTTCTGTAGGGCACAGGGTGGTGATTTACACCTTGGAAGAGGCAGCTGCAATGGCTGGATCCAGAGCCACGTCCATCCCGCCGGTGGCACTGCTGGGCCAGCTTCCAGCGCATCCATCACCTTCCTCTTCCTCACCTTGGGCTTCTCCTGCTGGCAGCACAGCTGGGCACGGTCCCGTGGCACAGAGGGATGCTGGACACGCGTGGCAGCAGCAGGAGGTTGAACTGGCCGTGGATACAACTCCGCATGGAGAGGGGTGAGCTGCTGCAGGCTGAGATAAGCCAGAAGTGACCTCACTGAGAGGGAAATGCCTCGGGGGGGGGGCCCAGGGCCAGGCAGCACTCACTGCACCAGGCAGCACTCACTGCACCAGGCAGCACTCACTGCACCAGGCAATGCCAACTCTCCTGCACCAGGCAGCGCCAACTCTCCTGCACCAGGCAATGCCAACTCTCCTGCACCAGGCAGCACTCACTGCACCAGGCAGCACTCACTGCACCAGGCAGCACCAACTCTCCTGCACCAGGCAGTGCCAACTCTCCTGCTGCATCGTGTTGGGTTTCACACAGAATGTTGTTCTCCTGGGCAGGAGGAATGGGGACAGCCTGGAGTCAGTGATCCGCCCGGGACACTCATTCGGGTACATCGGGATTCCTCTGTCACCGCACTCACGTTGTCCTGCTGCTCTGTTTCTGGGCTCACCTGGACTTTCCTTCGTTCATCCTTGCAAGAAAGTTCCTTATTGCATTTCTTGGGTCTCAGCTCGTTCTCACAACTGCACCTGAGGTCTCTCCCTCAGGGCTCAGCCCGTGTGTGCTCACCCCCACCCGCAGTGCTTTGTTCACCCTCAGAACGGTGCTGGGATCCCCGGCTCCTGATCCATGGCAGGTGCCACATCCCAACCCTGGGTGCCTTTAACTCCAACCCTCTGAGCTGCCCCTCCACCGGTTTTCACTCCAGCAGAGCTGCAAAAACGAGGGGCTTTGAGCAATTCCATCCCCATTTTGGGGGATAGTAAAGGAGAGCACAGCCCTCAACCCATTTTGCTGTGGGATCACCCTGATGTGCTCATTCCCAACACCCTGCAGGGATCAGTCTCCTCACGGAGCTGTCCAGGCGAGGTGTGGAACACTCCAGAGGGTGTGGGGAAGGCTGCGAGCCCCGAGCCTGGGTGGTGCTGGATGTGCAGTGGCGGAGGGGAGGCCGTGCCTCGCGCTCTCCGAGCCGGCCCCGAGCCAGCTCCAGCCCGTGGAGCTGCATTCCCGTGGCTCCGGGCCCAAAGCAATAATTCCCGTGGAGAGGAGCCATGTTAACATGGTCATAAAGCTTCCAGGCTGGAACAGCTTCCCGGGCCGCGGGGCCGAGCAGCCCGGCTCCGGCAGCACCCACACAGGGAGACTCCAGACCTCCTTTTGGTGCTGTTCCTCACTTTACAACCCAGTTCTGGCTGAGGCAAAAATCCTCCTGGCTCAGGTTTGCTCCTGAGCTTGGGATGTTCCAAGAACAGGACAAAGGTGCTGCCCCTGTGGGATTCTCTGGCCCAAACCTGGATGCTGTGTCCTCCTTCCTCCTTTCCCTCCTTCCTCCTTTCCCTCCTTCCTCCTTTCCCTCCTTCCTCCCATGCATGCCACAAGCAGAGTCCGCGTGCACACGCAAATTCTGGCCTGATTTTGAAAGCAACCTGGAATAATTTGCCCAAATTATAGACAGGGACACCATGTCCCATTTTCTCCTGATTTTTTTCCCCCATTAAATGAAAGATAAATGGCAGATAATCCCTCACTCATCCCCATCCACCTCCCGAGCCCCACCACGATCAAATCCAATTGCCGAGGCATCCGAGGTACGTGGTGCTGAGGAAAAGTGCTTGTCAGGAGGCAGGGAGAACAAAGGGTACCTGGAGGTTAGGAAATGTTTTTCCTGGGTTCTGTAAGCTGTGGTTTCCTCTTTTGGGGGTGTCAGAGACTTTCAGCTCTGTCAGACACCCGGCCAAACAAGGGAGTGATTAGCAGAGCTCCCTGGTTCGGGGTATTGTTGTAGGGATGGTTTTAATACACCCACAGCTCTTGGCACTGAGGCTCCTGCTCTGCCTCCAGGAAACCTTGAACTGTTTATTGATTCAAAGGCAAGAAATAGAACATCGAGATGGAGCTAATTGGCCAGAGACATCATCTGCAAGTCACCCAAATAAATATTTCCATTAATTGAGACCCAGCTTTGGGGGCAGGAAGGAGCAGCCTGATTCAGGAGCGAGAATTTCTTGCAAATCTCCGTTTTCTTGTTTGTTTTTTTCACGGGCAGACCCTTGAGTGCAGGCTTAGCTGAGGATGTCACAACACCAGACCAGGTGCCCAAGTCCACACTTGGCCTGATTTGGCCTGGACTAAGTCTGGCCTTGCTGGGAGAGGACTGGTTGGTCTGCATGGGGTGTTTTGGGGTTTCAGTGCAGGTATTTCAGGGTTTCAATGCAGATATTTCAGGGTTTCAGTGCAGGTATTTCGGGGTTTCAGTGCAGTTATTTTGGGGTTTCAATGCAGTTATTTTGGGGTTTCAGTGCAGGTATTTGGGGTTTCAATGAGTTATTTTGGGGTTTCAATGCAGATATTTCAGGGTTTCAGTGCAGGTATTTTGGGGTTTCAGTGCAGATATTTTGGGGTTTCAGTGCAGGTATTTTGGGGTTTCAGTGCAGGTATTCTGGGGTTTCAGTGCAGGTATTTCAGGGTTTCAGTGCAGATATTTCGGGGTTTTCTTCCTGCACAGCTCTCTGGGCCTGGCAGCCTGGCTGTTCCCTGTGCCTGTGGATGCTCCTCAGGCCCAGAGGGGTTGGATGTGCCTCAGATCCTTAAATTTGCTGCTCCGCTCCTGAGAGAGCCACACAAGCGTGATCAATCCCTCGAGAACACTCTCTCCTTTGTTAATTTTTAAGTTTTAAATCTAAATTTAAAATTTTTAAGTTTTAATTTTGCCCTTTCACGCCCAGTAACACCCACAGGTTTGAGCCACCCCCGTTTTGCAAGAGGCCGACTGGATCCCAAGCTTTCTGGGGAAGAAGGAGCCCATTAAAAGGCTTGTTGGACAACGTGGGAACACGCTGGAAAAATGGTGCTGGAGGGAACTGGGTCCCTCTGGCCCTTTCTCCGTGCTCCAGGAGCTGGCACCTGGCAGAGCATCCTCCTGTGTCGCTGTCCCTTGTCGGGAGCTCGGGGGGACGGCGCCGATCCAAAGCCCTCGGAAGAGAATGGGGAATGAAGGCAGAGCAGAGCAATATTGATCAGGTTTCAGCCTCTGGAGCGGCGAGGGCCGGGCTCCACGCATGAAAGCTCCTGTGCTGCAGAGAAAGCCTGGCTAAAGTGTCCCAGCAACCCTTTTCTAATTAAAAAGGACTCCTCTCTTCCCTGCCTCTCGTTTTACAGCAAATTAGATCTGAAATCAGAGCTGCTCTCCCTGCTTCCCTGAACTCCACTGACAGCCTACCACGGAGAAACATTTTGTTTGGGCCTAGGAGAGGGGGCAGGAGCCAAGAACAGTTGGAAATACACTGGGAATGCTCAAGGAACTCCTGTGCTGCTGCAGCAGCCAGAGCAGAACATGGCACAGGGAGAGAGAAGAGCTGGGGATGGATGGAGGGGGAGCTGCTCCCCCTGCACGGGGACCATGCCCCAGGAGGGGAGGGTGCAGTGCTGCCACTCAGACAGGCAGAATTGACCCATTTCCAGGCTGGGCAATCACAGATTCATCTCCTGCTGCTTGCCATGGAATAACAGGCAGGTAAATAAAACTCTTCATACCCAGCATCTCACTGGAAGGCGAAGAAAATCAGGATTTTGGTATAAAGAGCTGGGTCTTTTAAAGGGATGACCTCCCCAGTGCTGTCCTGTCCAGCCTCAAATCCTCATCTTCTCCACAGGAAAGGTTTGAGAGGGAATGGAGCCTGGGAATTCTGCAGAGATTAAAAAATGGGCCCATCTCAAGGTGTGTTCTGAACAGGGTGAAAAAACATCACCGCCTCTTTTCAGGAGAGCTGGGAAAGCTCCAGAGCTGGAGAAATAGTCTTAAATTCAGTGAATTCATGGAATAGAGGGATGAAAAAGCCCTTTGCTCCCTGCCTGCTGGATGGGATAATGAAAAATCTCCTGCAGCATGAGGGGACCATGGGGGCTCCCCTGGACATCAGGTCCCAGGGACATTTATTCCTTCACCTGCTCCTTCAACCACTCACTCAATCCTACAGGAAACATTCTCCACGAGGAATAAGCCCAGCCCTGGAATTCCATGGCCTCTCCAACCCTGTCATTTTCATTTTCTCCGGAGCACGGAGCTCCTCTATTGTTTATCAATGTTTGATAAGCTCCTGCTGCACCTTGCCAGTCACAAAGGGCTGGAGGAAAGGGGAAGGATTTGCCTGGCTCTGGAAAAAGCCAGGAGTGCCTCTGTTAATCTCCCTGGAAGGCAAACAGGGGTGAATGGGGGCCACCATGGCCACACAGCCCCGAGCCAATCCCCAGCCCGAGGGCTCAGCTCCACCTCCCAGAGGGAACCACCTCAGCACGCTGGGTGTGATAAAATCCCAATCAATCCCCTGTAAAACCTGATCCAGGAATGGTCTGGTGCCATGGTTGAGATAAAGCTGGAAGAGATGGGGAAGTTTCTTGTTCAGCTTCTGAGTTTTGCCTCAAGGTTCCAAATCCAGTCTGGAGAAAGACATTTTTTGTGTCTGGCAGTGCCCCTGTGCATTGCTGAGTATCAGACTGGAGAGGCTGGAATAAGGAATGTGGGGATAAGGGGTCCATGGACAAGCACACACACAGGAACTGCTCGTTTTTTGTGGTGGAGAGCTCTGCAAAGTCAGGTTTTCCCTGAGAAGCCAAAAGCTCAGGCAGAGGCACCAGCACAGCAGGAATTCCCACAGCCCCAGCTGGTCTGTGCATCCAGAAGGATCCCACCCTGCAGGCTGGGGACACTTGGAGGGATGAAGAAGCCCTTTCCTGCACATCCCACAGCTGCTGGATGGGGTGCAGGACAGCCCAGCCCTCACCACTGCTGCACGAGCAGGGCCTCGGTGGCTCCACTCCTTCCTCAAACTTCTTGCCCTGCAAAAGGATGAAAATCCTCCCTTTTTGCTGCTTCTGAGCTCTGGGATGTGCTGAGCAGCCAGGCTGGGCTCAGGAGCAGGGCCTTGGAGGCTCCACTCCTTCCTCAAACTTCTTGCCTTGCAAAGGTACAAAAATCTTCTCAGTTTGCTGCTTGTGAGCTCTGGGATGTGCTGGGCTGGGCTCAGGAGCAGGGCCTTGGTGGTGCTGCTCTTTCCTCAAACTTCTTGCCCTGCAAAAGGATGAAAATCCTCCCTTTTTGCTGCTTCCCAGCCCTGGGATGTGCTGAGCTGGGCTGCAGGAGCAGGGCCTTGACGGTTCCACTCTTCCCTCAAACCTCAAACCTCTCGCAAATGAACTAAAATCCTCCCTTTTTGCTGCTTCTGAGCCCTGGGATGTGCTGAGCAGCCAGGCTGGGCTGCAGCACTCCCTCAGGGCCCTGCTGAACCCCTCCACCATGCCCAAATCAAACAGCAGCAAGGGCAGGAACAAGAACAAACAGCTGGTTGTGCGCTCCGGGGGAAGAGGTCCCCGAATGCCTTGGCAGAAATAACTACAAAATCAAAACTACAATAAACAAAGGCAATGTGCTTGTACAAAAAATATCCCACTCGGAGCACTCCTAGCACTTAATCCCATCTGTCAATAACCCAGCTGCACTGCAGGGACTGCTCAGCATCTCTCTTTATTTTTCCAGGCATCCCGGCTGCGTGGAGCACACGCAGAGCTCTGCTGGGCGATTTTGGACGTGGCTCTCTGCGGCTGCTCCGTGTTTGCCTTGCTCTCCACCTCACCACTCGTATCTTGCTGCTGTTGCAAAACCGATTCGTGGGCTGGATCCCAAGGAAATGGGAACTGCGCTGCCTTCAAGATTCTTGCGTTTCTGAACAAGCCCTTCCTGCTTCCTGTTTGCCCTCTCGGCGGCGTTTCCAAAACAAAATTCCCACTGCCTTTGGAAAACACGGAGCCACGCTGAGCAGGAATGCAGGCTGCAGGTCAGTGGCACATCCAGGGCAACCCCACAGAGGGATGTGCTCCTAAAAAAAGGTTGGGGGTTGAAATTGTACTTTTATCCACAAAAGTAAAGAGGCTCCGGGCTTCCAGTGTCTTTGGGATGCAGGTGGGAGGTTGGAGCTCAGCAGGCTTTGGCACAGGTCTCCTATCGGTGACTACAACAGGAGTTAGAGGGATGTGGCCCTTCCTGAGGGAATTTTAGGACCAAATGCAAGGGAAGTGCAGCTTTTCCCAAGGAATGTGCAGAAGGTTCTGCCTGGAGCTGGAGGATCAGCTGCTCTCTGCCCCACGTTTGGAAGGTGCCTCTGCTGAGCCCGGCAGAGCAAAGGGATGGGGATTGATAATCAATAAAGAAAGAATTCCATGAATCCCAAAAGGAACCAGACCGACCCCAACAGAGAAATTTCGAGGAATTTTCAGCAGGATAAATAATCTCATCCACCAAGGAATTACAAACCAGCCATGAGAGATCTGAGGTAAATAATGAGAATCTTTCAGCCCTTTTCATCCAGACTCATCGGTCTCTGGATGGTTCTTTCTCTCTGGCCCTTCAAGGTTAATTCCAAATACTTTGGAGCATTTCCTACTTTATTTTCAGTGGGTGCCTGGCCCTCTGTGTGTGTTTGACTCCAGCAGGGAGGGAACAGCCACGAGTCCTTGTAAAACTCGTGTGAGAGCACCAATGCTCTGCCACTTCTGCTGATGAGGCTGGGGGTAATTAAAACACAACTGGAGGGAAACAGCTGGGTAATTCACTCATCCTACAGGTTCTGTGCTCCAAAAAAAGCCCAAATCCCTGCTGAGATGAAGAGAATACATCACATTACAGTAGAGGGAGATGAGGAGTGGGACAGAGGTGAAGCTCCAGCAGCAGCTCCCAGCACAGACAGGGCAGGCAATGAGCAGAGCACTTGGAAAGAAATTTCCCAAGGCTCCGGCAGCCTTTTTATCCATCCAGGAATCCTGGAGAGCCCAGACAGCTCCCACCAACAGATGGGTTGAAGGAAGCATTGCGGACATTATCGCTGTCCCCATTCCCATCATTCTTCAGCTGCTGGAGGCTTGGATTTTTTGAATTCTCTGATTCTTTTATCCCACTTCTCCTTCTTCTGGTTGGGAAAATCTGGGCTTTGTTTCTGGGGCAGTAAATTTCCAATCCTTCAGCTGCCTCTGGATCCCCCTCCTTGGTGCCTCAGTTTTCTTAATGATCTTTTGTCACTCATTAGCTTTGTTCATTAGATGAGAGTCTGGGGAGCCTTTAATTTAATTGGCAGAGATAATGAAGGAGTATCGGGGCTGCCATCTGGGCAGGTAGGAGCCGAGTCAGCTGAAGCTGGCTGGGCTTTGGGGTGGCTCAGGAAATGGGAATGGCAGACACCTGGGCTGTGCAAATTGTGCAGGAACTTGTTTGACAGCTTCCCTCGATGCCAGGGGAAAGTTCCCTGGATGCAGCAGAGATCTGCCAGCGACGCTTTATAAAGGCAAAGGGAAAACCTGGTTACACTTCAACCATCCAGCCAGGCCTTCATATTTTTCCCTAACCTCGTGGCAGCTTATCAGGAACACTTCATTCTGCAGCTCCAGGAAGAAGTGTCTCTGGTTTTATTTTCCTGCTATCATTTTGATTTTGTCCCAGCTCCAATCTCTCTTTCCCAACCAGGAATCCTCTGCAATTACAGCATCACTCATCGTTACCCATATTGCCTGCATTGCATCACTGGGGCTGGCACCTGGGCTAGCTTTGAAAAATGTCATTTTATCCTGGCTCCAGTGCTCGCAGAGATGTTTCTGGGACAGACACCAGAGAGCTACAGAGAAATCTGCTCGGAAATATGGATTTGTTATGAAAAAATGGAAACAAAGCCTTGCAGCTTTTAAAGGATTTCTCCCCATCAACTCTGGGATGAAGGGAACTTCTTCCCTTCCCCTTTCCCTTCCCCTTCCCCTTTCCCTTTCCCTTTCCCTTTCCCTTTCCCTTTCCCTTTCCCTTTCCCTTTCCCTTTCCCTTTCCCTTTCCCTTTCCCTTTCCCTTCCCCTTCCCCTTCCCCTTCCCCTTCCCCTTCCCCTTCCCCTTCTTTCCCACCTCACTTTTATACCTTCTCTGATGACTTCACAACGTTTCCCTCCCATTTTAAAAAGTCAATTATGATCATTTCCCTCTCAACTGAGATGTTTAATGCAGAAAAAAGAGGATTATTTTACCTCCCCGCTGGGATCCGGGGCCATGCTGACGTGTGGGGTTCCCTGGTTCTGGATTTCCCAGCTGGGTTCCCCTCTGGATTTCTGAACACCTTTTGTCTCCTCACTAAACACTCTCATTTCTGAGTGTCTCCTGAGGCCAAAGGGAAGCCCCCTGGTCAATCCTGGCCCCGCAGATCCCACCTGGCTGACCAGGATGTGACCCAGACCTCACTTCCACTCCCTGAGCTCAGGTGAGTCTGTCCTGGAGCACCCCACACCCTCCTCAGGTACCCACAGTGTGCACGAGTATCGACTGGAAGGCTCAGCAGAGACTCAATCCACGTTTATTTTGAAATAATCCCTGGAAACAGACCATGATAGCAACTCCAGGAACTCCTTCCCTTTCCTTTTGGCAGTTGCAGCTCTTCTTGAAATAAACAGGTAACTTACAGGCCTCGGGGGGATCTTAAAACCCACTTGTCCCTCAATCATTTTTCCACTTCCCAGCTCCTGCACGGCACAAAGAGCCTGCAATGTTATTTATGTTCCTGCAGACTTGGCAGAGCTCATAATGGGCCGTGTTTTTGGGGCTGGGGGGAAGGGGGCAGAAATTTCCACTCATTTTGTGTAATTATGATATTGAAAATATTTGGAGGTGGCGTTTTCGGACCGTAACGACTGCACTGCTCAGGGCTGGCTCCTACGTGAGCCCGACATGTTTGGCCCCTGCCTGGGGGATATTTACACCCTGCTTGGTGGCTTTGGGGTGACATCATGGGGCACGGGCAAGAAGCTGCATTTTGGGGGCTGTTCTTCATCACCTGGCTTGGTTGGAATTCCCTCTGCCACAAACAAAACAAACCATGAAAGAAAGGAACAGCCCTGAACCCCCTGAGCTCGTCCATGGACAGGTTTTGGTTGGTTTTTTTTTTTAAAAATGTTGGCCTGGTTTCTCTTTTTGGGTGTATGGGGTGAAAATCACTGGGGAGAATCTGCAGGGCTACCTGGAGTGGCCAAATTTCAATAAAATTGACATCTTGCTGAGTGTGCAGCGTGGATGGTGACTGCTGCTGCCTTCTCCTCTGTCTTGGACCGTAAATGTCCACCCAGTGGGAAAAATGAGGCGTCCTGGGGGATCCAGGATTCATCATCTGGCTCTCAGAGGAGCTTCAAAGGGAAAAGCCACATCCTGGGCATTCCTGAATCTCCCAGGACACACTTTTCCAGGTGCTGTGATTCCTGAGCATCCTTCTGGAAGTCCTGAGCAGCTTCTCCCCAGGTCCTTGCTGATCCTTATTCACCTCGGGGCAGGGAAATGGATTCCAAGCTGAGGCAGCTCCATCCAGGACACACTGAAGTCTCCCTCCAAAAGGAAACCCCTTTTTTCCTTTTTACCCCTAAACCTCTCTCAATTCCCCTTTCCCCTCCCCAGCCTGAACAATTGCTTTCCTTCTGCCTCCCAGCCACGGGGAGAAAAGCAGCGCTGAACTTGAGGCAGACAGCTTTCAATTAGCAATGCCCACAAAGCCCGGCCATCTGATTAAATCCATAAAAATAATATCTTCCCACCTCAGCAGCTCGCCGTGCCCCTTAAATTAAAATAAACACTTCCAGGCTTGACTTTTTTTGTTCATTGTAATCATCCCAAATCGGTGGCTCCAGCCTCCCTCGCTGGCTTCTGTAAAAATAGTTCAATTTTCCTGCTGAACCAAAGCTGCTTTATGCAGCCCCGAGTGCCCCAGTGCTGCTCTTATTTACCCAGAGAAATTACAAACAGGCTCGGGAGGCTTTGATCCCAGCATTCCAACAGCCCCAGGATCTGCTGATGCCAGGAATCAGGCGTGTGCCAGTGGGGTTTGCCCTGGTTACAGCGACAGCATCCGGGAATATCCTGAGCTGGGTGGGCCGCAGGGATTGTCGAGTCCAGCTCCTGTCCTGCACAGCCATCCCAACATTCCCACCCTGTGCAACCCAAATTCTTCCTGATCACGGCAAAAGCTCTGATTTGAACAGTCACAGGCCTTATTTGGGAAAAAAAACCTTGGGAAAGAGGAAAATTCCTTGTCCCACTCCGGTGCTCCCAGGACACTGAGCACTGGTCCCTTATTTCAGCACTGGAAATGGTTCTGTTCCTGCTGGAGTTCAGTCACAGAACTGGACTGGTCTGGAGGAAAAGGAAATTTTTGGGATGCATTTTCCCTGGTTATTTAACTTAGGGATTGGTGTAACCCCGAACGTGCCGTGTAGATGGGATAAGTGGAATATGTGGGCTCTGGAGAGGCTGGCACTGCTGGCAGCTCCTGGTTCTGCTCCTGGCAGGACTGGATCGAGCACCAAAGGCAGCCCTGGGGAAGGCAACCACGAGGAAAAGTGTCCTGGAGCAGCATCTGTCACTAAAAAGATCATTTTGGGTTCTGTTTGAACGATTGCTGCATAAATGAAAACAGAAGAGCCACCAGAAGGGAACAGAAAAGGCCCAGGAACTGCCACTCTTTGCTATTTTATCTCGACTTTTACTGTTTCAAAATGTATTTTCAGTGTCAAAGGCTGGAGGAGAAAACCAGGATAAGAAGAATTCTTTTCTTAACCCTTTTGGGTTTTTTTTTTCCCCCTCAAAACTTCCCTCCAGGAAAGGGGAATTTAGCAAATGTTCCCCAGTCTGAGAACGTAGAGGAATATTTTAAATGTCTTAAATATGAATGCAAATACCATTTTTCCTGCTTAACCTCCACTCTTACAAACCAGATCCTTAATCATGAGCCAGGATTTTCCTTCAGAACAGGGAAAATTGGGATCAAAGGGATATTTTGCCTGGATATGTTGCACTGTTGTTTTCACCCCAGAGCAGAAGCAGGTTGCTCCTGCCCTCTCCTTCCTGCTTTGCTGTCCCTTTATCCTGGGAATTTTGTCCGGAGCAGCCTTCCCATGAGTTTTTTCTGGGAGTGGGAGGATCATCCAATGGACAGACTCTGCAAAAATGTTTCTTTGCAGGGTTTGGTTGTGATCAGTGATTCCCTGCCCAGGCCAGGCTCTTATCACCTGGCCTTGACATCCCCAGTCTCTGCTGGGTGAGGATTTCGGGAATGTTTGAAGAATTTTTCACATCCTTCCTGGACTCGGTGCACTCGGTGCCGGCTTGTGCAAGGATTTACCGGGGTTTTTGTTGCTCCTGACACTGCCGAGCTGCACGGGAGAGGTTGGGCCGAGTGCTGCGTTACCGCTGGCCTCAGCAGCAATAATCCCACAGCTTTTATGGGGCTTTGCTACCGAGCAGGGCCACGGAAAAGGGACTTTTCTCCCGGAGCCTTTGGCTTCCACTGGAGCTCAAAGGAGCTGTGGGCTGGGGCTCTGGGCAGAGCCCAGGAGCTTCCCGGCTGTGTCATTCCCCCTTCCCTCAGCGGGGCAATGCCTGGCTGTGCCTCCGTGCAGGAGATGGACAGATAAACTCCGGATTCCTCGGGAATTCTGTGACTAATTCCCAATGCCTCGACCAGGAGAAACAACTCCCTGCTTTCTGCCGAGCCTATCTGATCAGGCTCATTCATCTCCCTTTACTCACACCCTGCCAGCCCTCCCTGCTCCGGAGCACGGGAGGACCCAGCACAGTGAGATCCCATTTTATCTCGGTTCAGGGATCTCTCCTTATTTATTTAAACCTCTGCTGCCTCCAGCTTCAGTAACGATGCTGCTGCCCTCAGCATCGCGGCCCCTGCCAACAACAACAAGCTCCATTTAGTCTGCTACAGCTTCCTACAGAGAATTGTTTTCTCACTTTACTCCTGATCCTCAACCCTTTCAAAATAGGCAAAGCCCAAAAATTATCCCCAACAGGCTTTTGCATTCATCCACTTTGAAACAAAGCCTTTACACATGTTTGTTCTGCAGGGTCCCACTGATTTTGCCCCTCGCAAACTTTTCTCCCATTGCTTCTCTCCAAGCCTTTTCCTTCCAGGGCTTTTATATCCAAATGTGAAAAGCTGGAACGGGACAGAGACCAAAAAAAAGACCAAACCAAACAAAACAAAAAAACCAGGACAGAAAAAATCTGATATATTTCTTTTATTTGATTCCCAGTTCCTTATTTATGCATCTTACACACACACGGGGGCAGATGCTGTGTTCTAATCCTACAATAATTGGCTCTGGAAAAACAGGAGCTCATAATAATAATAATAATAATAATAATAATAATAATAATAATAATAATAATAATAATAGTATTGTGAGTGGCCAGGGTGAAAAGAGCTGCTGGAATGATGTGGCAATTAATGCTGAGTGTGTGGGCACCCCAGCACTGCCAGGCAGCCATGGAGGAAAAAATCATCCCCTGTGCCTGCTCCTGTCTTCAGACCCCCAAACTGGCAGCCAGACCAGATTATCCCACTCCTATTTCCTTGCTCCTTCCAGGCAGGCACAGGGAAGGTCCTGCTGGCTCTGTGGGAGTGGGGGAACATGAAATGTTGGTAAATAAACCATATACGAAGAGCTAATTCCCGATTCCTGATTCCTGATTCCTGGCACTGCGTTTTATCCTGACAACCACCCGGCCATGAGCAGCCTGGAGGGGACAGAGGCTGAGGTGGCTCCATGCAAGGAGCTCAGCAATTCCCATCCTGCTGTCCTGGGCTCTTCCCAGCCTGGGACAGAGAACTTGGAGCTGTCAAAAACCCCCCACAACTTCTGTCTCTTTGGTTTTGGTCACCTTTCTTCCTAAGGCTGGGTCTGCTGGGGAAAGCACAGCCTGGGAGGGCTTGTGGTGGCCTTGTGCTCTCCAGCTTCCCTTTCTCCACCAATACCAGAGGGAAAATCCCAAAAAGGGTGCTCTGCCTGCAGGTCACTGCTTTGTAGCAAGGTGTGAAGAGGAAATCCGTGTCCTCCTGACCGCCCCACGCTGGGACGTGATGAAGGGAAAGTGCTCCTTCAGGAGCACATTGCTGCTGTGGGACAGCCCCTGTGCCAGCAGCTCTGGCTGAACTCCCTGGAGCTCGTCTGTGTCCCTCAAGTGCAGAATTCCCAACGATTTTGGTGTCTGGTGACTCCAGCTACTCCGGAAGATGGTGAGACCTGAGCTCCTCCGTCGCCGTGTGCACTTTGGGAACGTCACTTTTGGGGAAAGGTCCCTGCCACGAGTGCATCAGCTGAGCCACAGGATGTGATTTCATGGCTGGGCTGGAGCTGATCTCAGCCCCTGCCGCTGAAGGGAAGCTCCTGCCCTGCCTTCTGCTCCAGCTGCAGAGTCCCTGTGCCTCCCTCCCTCAGCTGCTCCAGGAGCACGGCCAGGCCTGGGAGCGCATCCAGCCCAAAGCCAACCCTCTTCCCGGGGAGGCTGCAGCAGAGAAAGCTGTTTGGGATCCTCTGGATCTTAACAACAGGATCCCATGGCCATCCTTTTTCACATTTTGGAATGCCATCGTTATTTCTGTGCGCTGTGGCTGTGACCTTTACGCTCCCAGGCAGAACAGGAGGTGTCTTCAGCCTTCTGCCCCTTTCACACATCCTCCAAAATCCCCACGTCTCACTGGAGGCACCAAAAGGCTGCTCTGGGTGGGCAATTGAGGTTTTCACACTGGAGCAGCACATCTATGAGCTGGAACTGCCCCAAAACTCCAAAGAGACAAGAGCAAGTGCATTTAGCTCACTTCTCACAAGCCTCCCTCACTGGCTGCTGTGGGGTGGAGAATTTGCCTGCTCACATGGGAAGCAGAACTTGTGCTGTGGTTCATTATTAACTCCTGATAAACTGTGCCAATACCTCGATCAGCACTGGTGTACCAATTTTGGAAAATGAGCAAATTAACAGGGACTGTTCAATCGGGCAGAGTCCTGGAAAGGGGAGCTTGTACTGGAGGAGGAATGGAAGGAGAAGTGCTGAGTGCAAAAGGCATTTCCAGCAGTTCCAATACCTCTTCTACCATAGATATTCAAATATTTTATAACTGGGGGTGAGCTCTGATTGAGTTTTGATTGAGTTTTGATTGAGTTTTAATTTGTAGGGGCCAGAGGGAACCTCTGCCTTTCCCATCTCCTCTGTCACACTTGAGGTGGTGCTGCCAAATCTATGAACCTGATATTAAAGATAATTTAAAAAAAACCATTCCCAACCACGTTTTCCCATTCCACATCCATGAGGACAGTGATGTCTCTGCATGGTTCATGTGACCAAAAATTGTGGGGCAGAACTTTCTCCCTGGTTAAAACCGAACTGGAGCAGCTCAGAGAACTGGTCTCTGCTCTTTACACATTTCGGGTTGAAAAAGTGGCTCCAGTAAGAAAGTCCTTTAAAAACCCAGGCTGTGTATCCGAGGTGAGCCCACCAGAAAAGAAAAATAATAAAGAAAGTAGCTTTGAAAGACTGGGCAAAGGTCTGGAGGAGCCAGAGTTTTCCTTCCCTGCAGTAAAGCGTGGCTAAAACAACACAAACTCCTATGGCTTACTAATTTTTCAACCCAATATTTTCATATAATTTGTGTGCTTTATAAGCCTTGGAAAAGCCACAAGAGGCCACACATTTCTGATGTAATCGTCTTTGAATTCAACAAAGCCCATTACCATGTCAATGAGGGGGCTGGGTTCAAAGAGCACGGGCTGGTTTGCAGAGCACCCAGAGGGGATTTGCACTGCAGCTACTGAAATAATAAACTCCTCTTTCCCCCCCTCCCTCCCAAATTTTGCCTCCAGCTGGAGACGTCTCAGGAGTTTTGTTCTAATCGCAGATAATTCTTTTTTTTTTTTGTTGTGTCCTTTCGGGTTCTGTTGTTGGCCATAACAAACGTTGCTACGGGGCTGGAGCAGCGAGTCCCAGCTTTAGGTGGGGTCAGTCTGAGCACAACCTCTCGGCATTTGGGCCCTCCAGGATGTTCCATGCTTGGGGTGGAGGTTGCCTTTTGTTTCCAGGCGCTGCTTCATGGAAATGGCTTTTTTCTCCAGGAGTTTATCCCAGTTTTTGTGCTCTCTGCAAGCCGTGCTGATCCCCCCCCCCCCCACGCTTTAATTAGAAGAGGTTAATCACCGATGCTTAAACTGCCAAACACTTCAGCATGGGAATATTTTCCTGCAGGAGAAGTGCCTCTGCCTTACACTGAGCTATTCATGGTGCAGAATATTTTATGGACACTCAGGTTTTGCACGGTTGGGACCTCACGTGTGCCCTCCCAGGAGTCAAAAGGAAGGCAGGAGGTGGCAGTGCCATGCTCAAACGATAGAAACGAAACAAAAAAGGAGCTACAAACCCCCCAAAGTTTTGCTGCCATTGCTCAACTTGGATAGAACCCCTTGCAAAATGCTTTGGGATGGAATAGCCAAAGATTATTTATTCCAAAACATTGTGAGTTGAAAATGACAGCTCAGGGTGAAAGAGTTGAAGGGTTGGGTGTTCAGAGTACCAAAAAAAAAGCCTAAAAATGAGAGCCTTGGCCCTGAGATGTTCCTTGATGAAGAAAATAATCTCTTTAAGTCCTTTCCTGTTGCTCACAGAACATCCTTTGCTCTCCTCTGGATCTCCTTCATGACTGTGGTGATGAGAATCTGATTTTTTGGGCAGTGACCTCACCCTGCTCCCTCTGCCAAAGAGCTCCAAAGTCAGGGAAGCTCCAGATCGCGTGGGGTTTCCAAACTGATGCCAAAATGTCCTGGAGAGAGGGGTAAAGTGACATCAGGGAAGGAGCTCTGTCACCCAGCTGGGTCTGGATGCTGAGGGCAGGGTTTGATTCCCAAAACATCAACGATTTAATTACCAAACACCAAGGTCTGCTCTCAGAGAGCCCGGCTGCGTGTGTGGGACGGCAGAGAGGATTTAGGAGGTTTCAGAGGAGATCCCAAACCTTTCCAAAGCGTCTGCAGAGCAGGAGAAACACCCCAACAACGAAACCCCACCTCATCTCGGAGATGGTGGAGCAGAAGGACCAACAGCCACAGAGACACAAAACTTTTGGGGGGTTTAGGGGAGGGAAGAGCGTTTTCCTCTCCATTTCAGAAGACGGCCCTGGTAGGGTTGCAAACCTCGCAGCTCACCAGAGCAGAGCCATTAAGGGTTTATTACAATCGAGTTTTATAACCCACGTTCTAATAAGTCCTGCAAGAATGTGGCTGCATGCAGTAATCATTTCATAAATATTAATACAGCATTTAGAAAGGGGGCCTTAATTTAAAGTGTTACCTTTTTACTGGCAAGTGCACGGTTTAATTACTGCAGTAAAAGCAGAGATTAGTTAAGCCTTGCTGCTGTTCTAATACCTGGGAACGAGCACCAGCCCGGCTTTAATAAGCAGCTTCTGAGGAGGTGAAAGAAATTCCTCTGGCTGGAGAGGCTGAGGGGGGAAGTTTGCTGCTGGAAAGTGGCTGTATTCTTTAACAAGGCTAGACTGTGGAATGACTTCTTCTTGCTGTCTGCATTTTTGTGTGCGTGTGTGTTCATTCACACACGGCTCCAGGCAGGCCCAGCAGGGATGGACAGGCTCCTTCTGCACCAGCAAACACAAATAAAGCACCAGGACAGGCAAGCAGCACCAAAGGGTTGGATTTCTTCTCTGGAAAAAAAATATTTACTCGCTTTTTCATAAATTGGATGTTTTCGTTCCATTCTGTGCTCCTGGAAGCTCCTTTTTCTTCCCCTGCTGGTTTTTGTTCCCAGATAGAGCAGTGGGGAGGAGGCAGGACCCTGAGTTTGCATCTCTGCTCACACGGAGGGAACAACAACCTTGGTGTATCAATTTCCCAATGAATTAGATAAAAATAACCAGCCTGGAATCATCGCTCCTGCTGTTGTGTGGGGCTGGGGAAGAGACAACAGAGGCCTCCGTGGCTGCATTTTGAGCACTTTAGACCTGATTAAATCACTGCCTGCTCTGGAGCAGGGGGAGGTAGTGCCTAAAATCCCACAGTTTAAAATCCCACAGCCTAAAATCCCAGGTGAGGGCAGCACCAAGTTCCCCCTAAAAGCAGACACTGCCCACACTTGGGGACACGGTGCTCTCCCAAAGAGAGGGTAATTCCAGCAGATGGGATGGGGAAGGGGAAGGAGAGGCCACGTCCCCACTGTGCAGGAGCAGATTCCAGGCACAGGAACCGCTCTGAGCTCACTCAGGAGGGCCCTGGCTGTGCCAAAAGCTGAACTCACGTCCCCTTGGTCCCCGCCTGGGAAGATAAGCCGTGGTTCTGGGGAAGAGTCCCTGGGTGAGGACAGCTCTGCAAAGCAAGGCACTTGTGCTTCCTCCTGCTGCTCTTTGCAGCCCCCTCAGTCTCGTGATTTATTACAATTCCTGTGTTGCAGGCCCAGGATCTCCGGCCAGCACAGACTGGAACATCTGGAGCCATTGCAGGTCACACCCTGGCTCTGAAACTCTGGTGACAGCCCACGGAGCCCAGGCTGTGTCCTCACACCTGAGGCTGCTTCTGGCCAGAGCTGGGATGGCAACAGCCACAATCCGAGGGAATTGCCACCCTGGGCTTCTGGAAATAAGGGCAACCCCCCCCTTTGGATCATCTGAATGTGGGGAAAAGAAGAGCAAAATGAAAGATATCAGAGACTGGAATCCCAGAATATCCTGAGCTGGAAGGGACCCACAGGGATCATCCAGTGCAGCTCCTGGCCCTGCCCAGACCCCCCAACAACCCCACCCTGGGCATCCCTGGCAGCGCTGTCCAAACGTTCCTGGAGCTCTGGCAGCCTTGGGGCCGTGCCCATTCCCTGGGGAGCCTGGGCAGTGCCCAGCACCCTCTGGGGGAAGAACCTTTCCCTAAAATCCAACCTAAACCTCCCTGGCACAGCTCCAGCCATTCCTTGGGTGCTGTCCCTGGCTCCAGAGAGCAGAGCTGCCCCTCAGGAGGAAATCAGGACCGGAGGCAAGTGAAGAGTGGAATCCCAGCAAGACTGGTGCTGGATCCAGGGGGAATCCTGAGCACTCTGGATGTGGAATAGGAATCCAAGGGCTGTAACCTCTCCAGCTTTTTTGCACCTTCCTTGGCCCAGCTGAGCAGCGTTCCCGGCCATTCCCAGCCATTCCCAGCCATTCCCAGCTGTGACACTTGGATCATCATTAGGGGGTGTTGCCATGGCTGATTTCACAATTAAAAACAAATACAGCTCATGCTGCAGCCCGTGCTATAAAAATAAATGCAGCTACTTTGCATAACAGCATAATTAGGGCCTAATTGCCAGCTGGTCTGTTAGACCATAAATGAAAACAAACAGGGCAATAAATGGAATTATTAGAAAGATACTATGGCTTGGGGAGATATTGCACCATGAGGGCTTATTTGGAGGATCACAGAGCAAAGCAGGGCCCTCCTCCACTCCTCTTCCTCAAATCCCTGGGGATCAATCCAACAATCCATCATCATCCTCTTTCCATGTGGGATTGTCGGGGCATCCTCACAGACAGACATCCGTTTTCAGTGGGAAGAGATGCAGCAAATGGAATCACATGGGAAGGCTCAGAGACAGAAAAGGAGTATTTGTGTGTCTCTACTCATTCCTTAAAGAGGGATTGGGGTTGGGAATGGCACTGCTCCCAGAGTTTTCCTGGAAATTTTACCTTGTGCTAAAACATGAGCCATCATTAAAGCTGATTTAAATTTTCAGCATTTCTGCCTTAGTTTCCTGCTGGTGCTGTTTGGTTTTGGGTGAGCAGTTGGAATTACCAGGACAGTCAGAATGGACCTTCCCAGCATGGCAAACCAGGGAATGATGCTGGCATCACCTCCAGGAGCTCCTTGTCTGGGTCATTCTCCTCCATGAACACACACAGGACACACTGGAGACACCCTGGGACAGCCTCTGCTATCATTCTCTCCTTTTTCTCCCTTCACGAGGAGCTTTCCTGAGTGTTTCTATCAGAAGAAAAGCCTGTCCTGTCAGGCAGCCCTTGAAAATGAAATTACTGGGGGCAACAACAAATTCAGGGCAGGAGCTGTTGAAAACAAGGCATAAAACACCTGTTGAAAGGGAGCAGGGAGGAGAAGAGTTCCCAGGGCACACGTGTGCCCACTGCTGTCCCCAGCACAGCTCTCTGGTGATGTATTTTTGCTTGCAAATGCTGTGAGAGGAGCAGGGCAGGGAAGAGGAGAGGGAAAACCCAACCCAACAGCAAGTCAGCAGGTTAGAAATGCTGAATCTTCAACAGATTCCCATCCTTCCCATGGCTCCACATTGGATTTGACAGGATTTATCCCTGCTCCCTGTGGAATTCAGCTGAGAAACGTGAATTGAAGCAAGCAGTACCCCAAAGGCCCTTGGGACCCTCAAGGGAGGGGGTAAACCTGAGGTATTTGTTGTATTGGAGAGGATTTCCAGCTCTGCTGGAGCTGGATTTTGGAGATAATTGAGGATTGCATTAGCAGGGGATTGTCCTGCCAGGACCTGTATGAGCTCAGGCGCCTCTGGAACACCTGGGCTGCATTAATGGGGCTTCCCCTGGTGACATCAGACACGAGAGCAGCTTCAGGATGTGGCTTTGCCATTTCCTGGAGTTTCTTCCCCAATTAGGGCAGCAATTGGAGGGGGAGATTCCAGCCAAAGGGGTTCAGAGCAAAAAGAGAGGAAATCCCAGGTATTTGTGGCATCGATCCGCAGTGAATCCCTCATCGCAGGGCCGGGCTTTGCTCAGCCTCTTCACTCACAGGGTCTTCTGCAGCAGCTTCCATTGGAAAATTCCAAATCCCTTCCAAGCGTGGGTCAAATGTTGTTTCGGTGGCATCAGCAGGAGCTGGGCCTTTGCTGATGTGGCCCTCAGGGTTTGGCCATGGAGTGTCCTGGGAGGAATTTCCAAGGAGCTGTGTTGGTGCAGGAGAAATCCCTGTGGGACGGAGACTGAACCCACAACCTTGGTGTTATCAGCTCCCTGCTCCGGCCGACTGAGCCAGGCTCAGGTTAATTTGAGGGGAGTTGGAGGTAATTTAGCCAAAGCTGGGTTTAGCCAGGCTGCCCTGCTCCTCTCAGGCCTGGAGATGTCCTGCTCTCCCTCCAGCCCCACAATCTCAGTGCCATGCTCTGTGTGATGAGGTGGTGTCAGGTGCTAGGTTGGACCCAAAGCTCTTTTCCTGCCTCATTAAATCTGGAATTCTGTGAATCCCCAGCCAGGGGGTGAGAACTGCCTGGCAAATCTCCTCACCTTGTGCCCGAACACAATCCAGGAATGCTTTTCCATGGCACTGCTCCCTTCCCTGGTCGAGGACGAAGACAAAACAAACCCCTCCTCTAAGCACAGAAGCGGCCCTCTCCTAACACTCCCAGCACCCCAAACGCTTTTTAAAAAATGTTCCCTGCAGAAATTTCCAAGAGTTTCAGTGATCCCTGAGCTGGGAATGCTGGATCCTGCTGGTTTGGGAAGGACAAGAGGCACAGCCCGGGTGGCTGTTGCAGGAGCTCCCCTGGGCTAGCAGAACCCACTTTGTCGGGCAGCCACAGCCCTGGCAGCCTCTCCCCAGCTGGGGCTGTGCCAAGCCCAGTGGAGATAGGCCACTCGATTTCCTTCACAGTTATTCCTTGCAGGAGGAAGGAGAACGAGGGAAAGGTGATGAGAAGCAGGCTGGGATGGCTGAGTCAGCACACACACACAGAGCCCGCTGCCTGCTGGGTCACTGCTTGGCACGGGCACAGCTCTGCTGGGGCAGCTTTATGGGCTGTGTCAGAGTGGTTATCAGGGAGAAAATGGATCCAGGCGGGATGGGAAGGATCCTGGGCGGATTAAGGAGCACTTTGTGTCACCTTTTAACCACTGCTTGTTGTTTAGAAGAAAGGGCATGAAGCTGGTGTGAATTCAACACCCCCAGCCTTTCCCTGCCCTCTGCAGTGTTCCCAGAGCAGCTCCTCTGATCCTGGCTGTTGTTCCACGTCATCCCATCTGTTGGGAAGAGGATCAGCTCCCTCACACCTGCACCACAGGCCAGGGGATGGAGTCTTTCCCTGACAGCCCCATGGCCCACGGATTCCACATCCAAACTGTTGCTGGTGTCCAGCACATGGAGCCAGCTCAGCTCCCTCCAGCTTTAAGGACAGGGTTTAAGGAACATTTCGTGTGAGCAGAGCAGCAGGGGCAGGGAGGAGGTGGAAGTTTATTTAAGATGTACCAAATGTCCGTCTGCCACAGCAATGTCACCACGTCCCTTCCAGTCCTCCCTTAACCAACAGATCTTCCCAGAGCTGGTTGAACAGATCTTTGAACAAGTGCTCCTCGTTGTGTTCCCTCTGCTCCTCGCTGCATCCCTGTGCCTGCACGTGGTCTAATCTTGGGTTCAGGTCCTCCAGGCAGCACAGTTTTCCTGTGGATCCATTCTATTCGTGCTGAGCCTTTGGAGAGCTGTTTTCCGGAGCGTTCCCACGTTTGTACGGGACGCTTCCTTCAGGGACATGTTGCCATTCACGTTTGTTTTCTGTTCTCTTTGGCTGCCTCTCCTCCAGCAGTTCTGGCAGGAGTGGGGAGCTAATGACTTCAGAAGGTCCTATTTCATGTAAAGTTTATCTCCTCCTGACTGACAGCTCCGTGGATCCTTTCCAAAAGCTTCAGGTTGGTTTTCCCGATGCCCTCTTATGTCAGACATAAGATTTATTCTCCTGCCAATACCCAGAAGGTTTGAATCACAGAATGTGCCTGTCATGCTCTGCCTCTCCAGCAGCTCTGATGGGCATGTGGGGTATTAAATGGACACCTTCTTCCTTGGGGAAAAGAAAAGGCACTTTATTTTAACAAGTTTGCTCCATCCGTGAGAGGGAAGCAAGAGAAACAGAGGTGAAAGGACGTGAAAGAAAGATGGGAGAAAAGTGTGAGCAAAATGAAAGGCAAAGGAAATGAATGAAGGTTCAAGAAAAGGGAACAAAAAGAGGCAAAACGAAAAGCGATATGAAAAGAGAAAGAGATCTTGCAATGTCCTGCGGAAGAAGTGCAGACATCAAACCCTGCTGCTGAGGAGGGATTTAAAGAAGGAAAGGGAACCCCTCAGCTCAGGGAGGAATAGGGAAAGTGGAGGGGACCTCCGAAGGATCCACGTGGAATGGAACATTTGTGCCTGTGGTGATCCCACTGCTGATTCCGGCTGCTGGGCTCAGCTGGGGCCTTCTTGGATTAGATTTTGGGAATCAACTCTCCCCTGTGAGAGTGGGGAGGCCCTGGCACAGATTCCCAGAGAGTTTGTGGAATCCCCATCCCTGGAAGTGTCTGAGGCCAGGCTGGCCGGGGCCTGGGGCAAGCTGCGATAGCAGAAGGTGTGGAACGAAATGAGCTTTAAGGTGCCTTCCAAGCCAACCCATTCCATGATTCCATGAAACCCAGGGAATTCCTGAAGACACCACGTGCTCCCTTCCCCGTGGATGCAGAAGGAACCCAGAAAACTCTGCAGCTCCTCCAGCCCCCCTCGGAAGGGTCACACAATGGAACAAGATAAAGGCGGGAGCCAAGGCAAACACAACGGGCCCACTCTCAACATTTATTCCCAGATATTTTTTTAGAAAAAGAAAATACAGACTAAGCACATAAATGGACAAGACTTACTTAGCTCAGTCATTTTATTCCCCTCCCATGCACCACTTTGGAAAATAAATAGTTTTAAAAAAGATGGAGATTTTTTTCTCTTTGCAATCCAAGGCCCGTACCTACACTCACAGCAAACCTTTAAGAGCTACATTTTTTCCTTTTTTCCCCGCTGTAATTATGGTCTCATTAAGATTCCAATAAAAAATAGTCAAGAAACCTGTTTTTTTCTTCTTCTTCTTTTTTTTTTTTAGATTTTTTTTTCAGAGAAAACAGAAGTGCCCACAGTGTCTCTCTCTACATGTTACGCTTTTAAAATATTTGCATTTGAAATTCCTCACTGCAAATAATTCCAAGCCAAATGTAAATATAACACTTAGATTACTCCCAGAAGAACATTCTTTTGACCATTAATCCCTCCAATTTGGAATCAAATTTTTCCCTCTCTCTCCTCTTTTTTTTAATTTTTATTTTTTTTTCCCCAGGACTGTAATTCCACTCTATTGACTGGATCCTGCAATTTGACAGGCGATGTGTGCTAGGACAAATATCCATATATCCATATTCTGGAACCTGCTGGAGATCTCCTGGTCTCCTCTGCTCAATTTTTGTCAGGCTCTCTGTCAGCTCTTACAGAACCCATGGGGACAGAGCTCCCAGAACACTGGGATGAGATTCCTGGCAGGATGGGGAGTGGATTATGGAGCTTCTAGGCAGGAGAAACAAGGTGTGACATGCTCAGCTCCAGCATGCAAGCAGAGCACAACATGGAGCTGGAATAGGAACATTATTTCTCCTACTTCCCACCTACCTCTTCCTAGGACACAGAAAATTCAGGAGGAACCATCCCGACCCTCCAAGGCCAAGCTCCTATGGAATACAGGCCTAAGGATTCCACCCAAGAGCTTCTGCTTGAGCAAATCTAAAACCAGAGCAAATCCTGCAGGAAAGGCAGCACAGGTCGGAGCTTCTTCCCAGAGGATTTAAAGGATTTTAAGAATTTTAATTTCTAAAGTAAAAGAGGGTAGGTTTAAGTTGGATATTGGGAAGGAATTCTTCCCTGTGAGGGTGGGGAGGCCCTGGCACAGGTTCCCAGAGAAGCTGTCCCTGGAAGTGTCCAAGGCCAGGTTGAAGCAAACTGGGATAGTGGAAAGTGTCCCTGTGGAACTGGATGGGCTTTAAGGTCCCTCCCAGTCCAATCCAATCCAATCCAGTCCAATCCAATCCAATCCAATCCAATCCAATCCAATCCAATCCAATCCAATCCAATCCAATCCAATCCAGTCCAATCCAATCCAATCCAATCCAAACCACTATTCCATGATTCTGTGATCCCAATTTGTGCCAACATTACTCCTCCTCACCTTTCCAAATGACTGTGCCATGGCAGAGCCCAGGTCTGGTGCATCCCAGCAAACCAGGACACACTGTCCCACCCCACCGTGGGGACACCGGCATTTCACTCCGGGCCTGTCACTGATGCAGGGAAATCCAAGGCCTGATCCAGAAACTTCTCCACCCGTGTTTATTGGGATGTGTGCATGGCAATGGCCGTGTCCAGCGGGGGATTTGGGAATATTTGAGCAGAGCACTTCCCAAGCAGCAGCTGGGTCCCAGAGCCGGCGGCGCGGGCTCCCATGGACAATGCACTTCTATGCGCTCCCAGCTCCCCTCTCCCAGCCCCCTCCCCTCAGGAAGATGGTTTATGAACTGTGTACAAATGTTTTCATTCAATGGCAGGAATGTTGTTTTCCTAAAATCGGGAATTAGGACTGGGGCTCATTTCAGGAATTAAGGTGTTAAGCCTCAGGAATCCAGCGGCAAAGACAGGCAGCATCCAAGGGATAGAAATGCCAACCGGCAGGAATCTGGGTGCGGAGACTCTGCAATGTTAATTGGCTTTTTTTTTCCAAGGTAGGTTTGTCCTGGTCAGTGGAAGGTGTTTTGTGCACTCTCTGTTGAAGCAGCACTTGGAAAAAGGCCCTGGGGACTTCTTTCCAGCCCTTGTGTTCATTGGAAGCGCTTGGATTGGATCATCCTGCTTTGCCCATGGCTTTTTCCCGGTGGGAATGCAGCGTGGTGGTGTTGGCACCCGGCTGCCTCCCACCTCTGCGCCTGGGGTGGAATGCAGGGCGCACAGACGGATCATCCCAGGAATGCAGTGGGTGTTTCCTTGGGCCTCGTTTCTGTGTTTTAATTGCCTTAAAAATAATAGCGAGCGTGATTTGAAAGTACAAAAAAAAAAAAAAAAAAAAAAAAAAAAAAAAAAAAAGAGATACAAAGCTGTGAAGGGGAAATGAATTTGTAAGACAATGGAGCAGATTGCAGCGCCCTGAGGCAAAGGCCTGGAGCAGCTTGCCCCATCTCTCCTGCCCTGCCCTTGGCTGATGGGAATCTCCCAGTTTCCCTCCTGCCAATCCCGCAGCTCCTGGCTGGGACCCCTCGCTGCCACAGGGATCCCTTCAGTTCCTGTCGCTGCAGACAGACCCAGCTCAGTCCCGAGGCGCTCACAGCCTCCTCTGCCAGGGATTCCCAACTGCCGGGCTTTGGATGGCTCCATCTGTGGTGCATCTTGCATGAAACGCACACAAATAGAGAAACATCTTCGAAGGCATTTTTCTGGTTTGCCTGCTCCTCTCTCAGGTCTCCACTGTACCACAAACTCTGCACTGCCCCAATAATCAGCCGAGCTCAAGAGCACAATTTAAATACATTTGCAAATGCATCAGAGCTAAATCAGAGCAGCAGCTCTCTGAAGTCCTGCTCAGGATTTGGGGCTGATTTTAGGATTTTTTTTCTTTTCTTGTCTCTGCAAAGGAAACATCAGCCTCTGTCCTTGACGCAGGGAAGATACAATCACAGGAGACTCCCTGAACTGGAGAGAAATCAAAGCCACTGGATTGGCCTTTATTTGGAGACAGTAATTCCTGCCTGGCATTTCAGATACAATTGCAACATTTGCCACGAAAGCCGCTTGGGAAAGATAAACTTCATTTTCCTCACCACCACAAAATGTATTTCTTTATTGTCAGCAGCAGAGATTACCCCTGTACATGGAGTCCAAAACACCCTTTCCAGATTTAACCTCCCATTCCCAAGGGAGGTTTTCCCCACCCCGCCGTCCCTGGGCTTCCTGCTCCACTGACCCTTCTTCTTTGCTTTGGGTATTTTCTTCTGGATCCCTGCAGCTGCCCTGAGATGGAATTGGAGGGTGTCAAGGATAAATTTGCTCTGTGGATTTCTTCAAGAGATCTGCAAAGGGGGAGAGGATTGGTGAGAATGGAATGAAGAAAAGCAGAACTGAAGGCAGCCACCAAGAATCAGTTTTGTGAGCAGCAGAATTCCCATAGTGAGAAGGATAATTTGAAAGCAGAGACAGCGTGAAGCACTCAGAATGAAGTGCAAGGCCAGCTGTGGGATAACCTTATCCAGTGTCGTGGCTGAGGACCTCGTGTCCCAATCCAGCGACACTGAGCACAGCACGGAGCTTGCAGCACATTCCAGATGCCAGGAAAGCTGCTGCGTGTGGTGGAAATGCTCCAAACCGGGCAGGTGGATGAGAACTGGTCCCTGGAGGCTTCATCAGGGTCTGCTGCTGGCTGGGGATGTCTGGCTCTGGATGTCATCAGTGGAATGAGGATAAAACCCCACATCCCTGTCACCACTGTGCTGGGACAACTCTGTCCCTGGAAACCCTCCTGCATTTCTGTCCTGCCATGCAGGGAATATCATTGCCAGAATCCTCCTTTCCAGAGGCACTTGGAAGCCGTGAGGTGTGGCAGGAGGGCAGGGGGAGAGCCCTGTGCCCCCTGACAGCTCGGCCTTGCCCAGGCACAGGAACCCTTTGGCAGGTGGAGGATTGGGAAGCGTGGAGCTGGGTTTTGATGGACACAGAGCTGGAAACCTGAGCTGTCAGCCAGGCCTTCCACAGCCTTGAAACCTCTCTCCCCCAGCACAACCCTTTCCGCTGCATCTCCAGCAGCAGAGAGGAGGCCATGGCACTGTCAGGCTTCCTCGGGCAGAAAACTGGGAGAGAGATTCCTGGTTTTATCATCCCCCCGAGCTGAGGCTGGTGGACAGGAGGAGGCTCCTCGCTGGGGGAGCAGGGACTGTAAATCCAGTCTGTTTCCAGAGTTTACTCAACAGTGCAAACAAAAATAAACGGGTGTCAGCTCGCCTGCTTAAAGAGGCCATGAAAGGTGACACTGTGTCACTAATCCCTTGTTGCCATTCATTAAATACATCCTCTGGGCTGTTAATCTTCACACCTTCCTTCGGGGGCCACCAGGCAACAAGCTGGGAGGTCTTGACCATGGCAGAGGATGGCAGGAGATGCCGAAGGTCAGCCTGAATAAGCAAAACCAAGAGCATTGGAATGGTAATAGGATCATGTGTGAAGAATGCACGTTAAATATGATCAAATTGGCTGGGGTGGCTGGAGAAGGAGCAGCCCAGCTGAGAGGATATTCCAGAAGGCCCAGAGAAATCTGATAAATCCAGATTCCCACTGATTCCCAAATGTGGGATTTCTCCTCAAGTGGGATAATGCACAGCCTTGGATGGGCACGGCAGAAAAGGTGGGGAAAATATTGGGGCTAATGAGAGTGAGGTCCACAATGAGAGTGGCCCTGCAATATAAAACATCCAAGGAAAAGGAATAAATGTGGATTGGTTTCCCACAGAAAGCAGAGCAGCTGGAGGAGGGATCCCAGACAGCTCTGCATCCATGGACCAGCAGCTGCCCCAGGACAAGAGTGACCACAGGAACCTCATGTGTCCTTCAAGGGCAGGACAAGGCACTCCTCACCTTGCCTGAGGTTCCATCTGGACCAGAATGTCTCCTGCATCCTGAATTTTCCACAGCAGATCCGTTGGCAGGTCTTCCTTACAGTGAGCCAGAAGTGCAGCAGAGCCATCACATCCCGCAGGAAAATGAGGAAGGGCTGCCTGTGAGACACCCTGGGACGGGCTGAGTGGGTGAAAGGCCACAGCGCCGACCTTCAGGGCTCAGCCAGGGTTAGGAGAGGGGCTGCTGTGTGACGGACACTCGGACACAGCACAAGCTGCTCTTGTTGTCCCGGCTCAGCAGGTTGGCACCTCTGGGTCAGTCCTGCCTCTGGTGCCTGGTGCTGTCTGTGCTGCTTTATCCCTCACCGGGCTGCTCATCCAAGCAAACACGCTGGAGATGTTCCCTGTGTTCTGGGCAAAGACAACAAACAAACACAAAGCAGGATTTGGGAGCCGGGCTGTGCTGACCTGCCCGTGCCGAGCGCTCAGGAATGTGACAGCTCAGGCAGGATAAACCAAGCAGCAGCTGATCAGCCCCACTCTCCCTCCTGGGCTGCTCCAAACAGAGCTGATCTTGGGCTCCTGCATGGAAAGGAGGGGAATATTTGGGACTACAAAGTTTCTCCCTCCAGCAGATAAATTTAGCAGCGTCTGCGCTGAGGTTTGAAGCGCTGACACAAATCTGCAAGGCAGGGATTCAGCTCAAATTCTTTCCAGTGTTGTATCACCACATAATTCTCCACAGGTGCTGTTGTTGGTGGTGTTTCGTGGTAAATAATCCAGGCAAGTGGATGTTTTGTTACAACAATCTCCCCTTGGCACATGGATCCACTGGTTTGTCCCTGGCTTTCCGTGCTGAAGTTTCAGTACCCTTGTCTGGAAATGAGAGCTCAGGCTTCAGCACCAAACAAAAAATAAGAATGAATAAGAATTTCTTCCTTCTGGCAAGGAAGAAATCATCCAGCCTGTCTTGCCAGCCAAGAGCCTGGGCATTATCCTGTTTTTCCTTGGATACACCGAGGTGTCAGGGTGACTTTGCTGGGTGAGATGAACAGCTACTGCCTCCCTGCTCCTGGGTGTCCTGGGGGATTACTCTCCTCTGGAAGAGCTGCCACAGTATCCTCAAGCTAAAAGGAAATCTCTCATTTGGCTCAAAATGATGACAGCCCCCAAAAGAACCGGCCCAGAGGAAAAACACCCTTTTTTTGTCTCATTCAACGGGTAGGAAATAAGATATTTAGAAGAATTAGCTGGCAGACATCAAGCTGCACAAGGGAGAGGTGCAGAGAGGCCACTGCAGCGGGTGGTGCTCAGTGACCCTGTGGTGAGAGATGGGGAATTTTCCTGCAGGATCCAGCATCATTCCAACGTGGCAATGACCCCTTCCTCAGAGCACGGGGCAGAGCTGGGATCCCGACCCCAGACACGGGAGCTGCTCTGCCACAGGGCCTTGGAGCTCCTCGGATTTGCACAGTGGGATGTGTTTGTACATGTGCTTTGCCACCAAAATGTTTTTTGTGTTCATTTTAACAACAAAAAAACCCCTAAACAAGCCCCAAACCCACAACCCTGTTGCACAGGGCCCTGTTTGCTGTTTATCTTTGTTGAGAACATATGGTTCCACTTTCTGGGGCTGTTGGTCTCCAGGGTTAATGACATCTGACCAGATGGCCCAAAGCAAAGAGTGATGGGACCAACGTGCAGGACAATTAATCGGTGGGGGGGGGGAAAGCAAAATAAAACGAGAAATCCACAAATGCCCCCCCTTCACCCATAAAATGTCAGATCCTTGGGCTGCCATCTAGACAGATGTTGTTACCATCTGGGAAGATGTTAAGTGGAGGCTTTCTGTTTCCTTTTTCCATTGAAATGGCCCAAATGTAAATAGTAGACACAAAAACATTTATAAATGATGCTGTCTTTTTTTTGGTGTGTTGTCTCCACAGCACTTCCAGCTCGGCTTTTAAAGGTTTTTGCAGTGACACACTCCCAACGTGTCCAGTGACAAATGATGTAACGTGTTGCTGGCCCAGGGGGGCTGTGCAGGGGAGCCCTGTGTTTCATTACATTTTGCACGCGAGCGTTTTCTCTTTGACAAACCCTGCGGCACCACACACCTCCCACGGCCCGGGGTGCCAGGGCACCACCAAAGGGCCAAAACCAAGTGGCCACAAAGGGCCCAAACTCACCCTGTGCTTCGGCTTTTGTGGAATGGGCACCCCTGGGAGACGTTCCAGCCACGCTGGGAACCCCGAGGGAATCTGGGCACAGCTCATTCAAGCTGCCCATGGATTTACAGAAACCAGCAGCGAACTGGGCTCAAACACCAGCTCTGGCTCTGGAAAAGGCAGCCTCCAGCCCGTCAGTGCTTTGTTTGGGGCTTGTTTTTCTGACAGGAACAAGTTTCGGCGGTGTCACTGAAAGGCAAGGCTTCCTTTGAGTCCCGGGCCGTGGTTTTATGCTCGTGACACCAAGGGCAGATAGAGTTTTGCTGAAAGAAGAGTGCTTTTTGGAGCATTGCTTATTTGGTTTGGGGCACTAATATAAACTGTGCTGGCAAATCCTTTCTCCTGTAGGCAAAGGTTAAGTAGTCCATTGATTTAATTGGCTTAAAGTTAAGTAGGTGTCTACAAGATTAGAGCCCGAGAGCAGCCCTTCATTTCAAGCTGGCTTCCTTCTTCCTCTGACATCACAAAAATCGTCTGGGAGTTTTTTCCCCTCAGCTTTGAAACTTCAACGTTATCTTTCGTCAGCATCTCAAAAGTTGGCAGAAAGATGCAAAGCCAGGGTTTTTTATGATATTTTCATCTCCCTCTGGCTTCGTTGCTCATGCAGCTTCACAAGCAGCAGAAGACACATTTGTCCTGCACCACGACCACATCTGAGGGAGCTCAAGGAGCAGCTCGGCTTTTTAGACTCAGCTCGGTATTTTAAAGGCTGAATTCAAAGTGTTCAACCCATTTTTTGTGCTGTTTTCCAGGTTTTTTAGGCTGGCTACAGAGAGAACTCTGGGGAAATCTGAGATATAAAATGGGCAGAGTGTCCCAGGCTCTTTGAGATCCTTCTCCCTGGAGGAGCAGCCACCATCCCATGATTTCCACGTGGAAAAACTGAAGGTTTGAGTAACTCTTTACCGTAAAGAGCCTCCCAGCCCAGTGATTCCCCCCATACTCATCACCCACCCACCCAAATCAGTATTTTGGGAGTGGGAGCACCACCATGGGTGTGTGGAGCATCAGTGCTGGAAAGCACAAAAGGTTGAAGCAGAAATCGAAGTCCGAAAGATGAGGGAAAATTACTTTAAAGGGTCTTTTGTGTCATTTTTACCTATTCGAGTTTGTGCCTCATCTCTGTCAAAAACCTCCTGAATCAAAAACCTCCCGGCATCATCTCCAAATGCAGGGAACCAGGAACTGGGAGACATCTGCTTCAAGTTGGAAGGAAATTATATTACAAAAGCCCTCTCCTTCTTTCTATTTTGGTAATTTCTTAATACTCCAGAAGCCTGTTGGATTATGAATGTTTATTACAGATGTTTGCAATGCATACCTGGCTCCCTGGGGCACGTTCAGTATTCATATATTAGATTATATGATTAAATCTTTATTGGAGACATCTTCCAGTGCAATTTTCCATTGCAGGGTGTTTGGAAGAGCAGCTGAACGTGAATTTAGGGCTTCAAAAATACTTCCTTGTCCTTCACTGTCCTGTTTAGGACAGAAATATTGCACGAAGAAACAGGTGGGAATCTCCTTCTTCCCTCCACAGGCAGCACCACTCTCTCCAAAGGGAGTGCCAAGGACACTTCATGGGGGTGAAAACAATTCCATCCAAGATTCCCACTGAAATCAGGGCACTTTAATTCATCCCCCTGTGCTACAAACTCTTCAGAATGGGAACAGAGTTTCCTTTCTCTTCCCACAACCCTCCCCCAGAAGGAAATGCTGGGTTTTTCTCTCAAACACACACTTTCAGTAAATGTAATAAATGAAAAGATAAAATGGAGAGGTCTGGAAGAAAACACAGATTAAGTTTTGACAGATATTGAGATGTTAAAGATGCAGATAAATGCAGCTTGGTATTGGGATCTTGAATGGGTTGGGTTGGGGTTGGTATTGGGATCTTGAATGGGTTGGGTTGGGCTGGTTTGGGGTTGGTATTGGGATCTCAGATGGGTTGGGTTGGCATTGGTATTGGGATCTCGGGTTGGGTTGGCGTTGGCGCTGGTATTGGGATCTCAGATGGATTGGGCTGGGGTTGGTATTGGGATCTCAGATGGATTGGGCTGGTTTGGGGTTGGTATTGGGATCTCAGATGGATTGGGCTGGTTTGGGGTTGGTACTGGGATCTCAGGTCGGGCTGGGGTTGGTATTGGGATCTCAGATGGGTTGGGCTGGGCTGGTTTGGGGTTGGTATTGGGATCTCAGATGGGTTGGGCTGGGCTGGTTTGGGGTTGGTATTGGGATCTCAGATGGGTTGGGCTGGTTTGGGGTTGGTATTGGGATCTCAGATGGGTTGGGCTGGGGTTGGTATTGGGATCTCAGATGGATTGGGCTGGTTTGGGGTTGGTATTGGGATCTCAGATGGGTTGGGCTGGTTTGGGGTTGGTATTGGGATCTCAGACGGGTTGGGCTGGTTTGGGGTTGGTATTGGGATCTCAGACGGGTTGGGCTGGTTTGGGGTTGGTATTGGGATCTCAGACGGGTTGGGCTGGAAGGAACCAGAGTCCAATTCCACAGCTCCGCTGTGGGCAGTGACACCTGCCAGGAGCTCCATCCCAGCTGATGGTTGGCATTTATGATCCTGAAGGCCTTTTCCCGCCTGGAGGACGCCAGGTGCAGCTGTGAGGGTCCGTGGAGTGCAGGATGTGCTCTGGGTACATTCCTCATTCCCATTTGGCAAACCCTGGGACTGGCAGTGCCTGCAGTCACGTAGGGTGGGATTTCACTGCCAAAAAGAACGGGAGCTTTAATTGAAAGCTGCAGATCCCTTAATGCAGAAATTACCCATTAAACAAGATAAGAGCAGAGCAATCCCCGCTGGAATGAGAGCTGGATGTTTGTGTAAACACTCAGATCTGAGCTGGGTCCCGCTGCTCGCTGGGCTGCGGGATGGAGACTCCACTTTCCCCTTTCAGCTGGCACTTTGAAGGGCTCTGCTAATTGCTTATCTCCTTCTCTTATCTGCTCACCTCCCCCAGCCACGCTCTGCCTCTCTCTGGGTGTTGGTTCAAGGGGTTTTCAACTGTGAAAGGCCCGCGAAGTGCAAAGCCCAGACAGAGACAGGTTCAAAAAAAGCAGAATAAACACCCGCAGGGGTTGTCTTTTACCTGTTTCCTCAGCTGATTATCTGGGAACAATCGGACTGCACGGTGCTTTCTTTGGATCTGGCCGTGCCCTTACGGAGTTCCAGGAGAATGCGAAATGAGCAGGGATCGTGTTGGAGCAGGCAGAGGCTGCTCGGGATGGCTGGGGAGCTGTGCTCAGGATTTCCCCCCTTCCCGGGCAAGGGGGTCATAAATCCATCATTCAATAATTTAATACATGGCCAACCATTGGACCACGTGGATCTCCCCGGAAAAGCCATGGAAACATGGAATGTTTGGGTGGGAAGGGACCTTAAAACCCATCCAGTGCCATGGGCAGGGACACCTCCAACTATCCCAGGTTGCTCCAACCTGGCCTTGGACATTTTAACACTCTGGACAGCCTGATTCCATTTTGTTCCTTGTGTGAAAAGAGAAAATTCTTGGATCTCAAAATAGTTGGGAATAATCCAGCCTAAGAGTGTCCAGTTATTCCAGGGTAAACACAAATTCCAGGGCAGCTCCAGGATGGAATTTTACTTTGTCCTTTACCCACTGCATCTCCCCATTTCATCTCTAACCAGAAGAGAGCAGCCATCCCACCAGCCTGGGGATTTAAAGGAATTAGCTTGGATTGGCTTTGGAGCAGACAAGCAAAGCTGGAGCACTGAGGGAGAAATGAATTTAAATGCTTTTTGTGTTTATTTGACTTAAGCAAGTCCATTTTCCCTGCACCAACCCACGGGTGCTTCCAGAGCCTGGAGAAGTCAGACTTCCTGAGCCATTCCTGTGACAGGCACTCGCTGCATCAGACAAAATAAATTAACAAAAATTTAATTAGTTTGTAGCATTCCTGTCAAAACTGACAACTCAGACATGGGGAAAAGATCATGTTTTTCCCTGGGGATAATTTTTTATTCCTTTCTTTGCTCTCTGTCTGAGGGGGAACACGAAGTTGCAGAGCTATTTTTGGGTTTTACATGGCCCACTGCTTCCTGTGCTGTGGGAGGGGTCAGGAGTGAGGCCATAAAGGAGTTCAATTTCCTCCTCTCCCTTTAGGACTGTGGATATGGACCCTCTGCTTATTTACATTCTCCCTGACAAGCTTTTCCCTGACTGAGCCATTTTCCTGCAATCCCCACTGGATCCCTGACGTGGGTTTCCATCACAGAACGTCCTTTCAAAGGAGTATGTCTTGGTTCTGGCCTAACTCCGTGGATGTAAACACATGTATGGGTATCTCAGGAGTTTCTCAGGGAAGCATGGAATAACCCAGATGAATTTCCTACAGCCGTGAAGAACTCCCCTCGGAAAAAAAACCCCAAAATATCACTCGGAGCCAGGATTTATTAACAACATGTTCACATCTTCCACTTCCAAAGCCCTTTCCCACCTCCTGGCGAACTCAGGCCAGTTGTTAATTGTGGGGACAATTGCTGCATGTCACAAACAGTGAAATACCAGCTCAATGTCCCAAACCCAGATGTGTGGGATGTCTTGCATGGAGGATGTAATTCCAGAGGAATTCCCACATCCTGGGCTGGCACAGAGCAGGGGAAGGTGTTGTGGTTGGAGTAGCTGCGTGCTGGAATCGCTCAGTAATGATTTTGGGCCTTGAAAGCAGCTACTAATTACTTTAATTAAACAATTATCCAGGAGATCAAATAAATAGCAAATAATAAATCTTGCAGGTTGGGAGTACCATGCATTTCGCTCAGATAAGCATCAGTGAAATATAATAGAGTTGAGTGTTACTGTTAATTTTGACTTGGGGCTTACAAATCACAGCTCCCCCGAGCTGTGCAAGATCCAGGTAAAGCAAGAAATCCATAAACCTTTTTAATTCTTGTTTTCCAAAGAAAATCGTGCCTTTGGTTTTCATCTCCCCCCCTCGGTGGGGTGGGGGAAGGTCTGTCTGGGATGTCAGGCTCCCCCTGGCTCTGCTGGACCAGCAAACCCCTCATCAGGGGAAAAAAATAGAGTTTAATTAATTGTGTGAAGGATTTCTGTGGTGTTTCGTGCTGCTGGTAGCTCACTTCCTCAGGCAATCCTCTCCTCACTCACGTGTGGCCAAGAGGAATCAGGAGAGGATTCCACACTGGGTGTGGAATGAGGGAGGGAGACAAAACATGGGAATGCTCCCCTCAAGAGCAAATTTCAGGAGCTTCACACAATGATTTACCCCAAAAGGGAGGCCCCAAATGTCTGCTTTTGCCTCAAGTGCCCAATGCCATTTTTTGGGCCACTCTGGCAGCACCACCCCCCTTCCCACCCCTGCCCAGGTGTGGAGCTTGCAAGGTCACGGAACAGAACTGCTGCATTAAAACTTAATTAATTCCATGCATCTTATTAAATAAATAATAATCCGTGGGCCCCGAGTGTTTCTTACAGCCCAGGATTGGATTAATTCCTGGATCTGAGCCAGCAGCTTCCCACTCTGCCCAGCTGAGGCACAAAGGAGAGCATTTCCAAGTCAGTAACCAGGGGGTGATTTGTGGCATGTCAGGAATATCCAGGGAAAAATGATGGTGCTGGAGACCCTGGAGAAGGGAAATCCATCTTCTGCTTGGGAAGAGGTGAATAACTCTTGGAAACCCAACACATTTTACCTCCCCCCCGCTTGGTTCCACAGCCAGTTCCAAGGTGGAAGATTAGTAGTTTGCAACTGAAAGAATTCCATGTAAAATAATAAAGGGAACAGATTCCCAGGAGCAGAAATGATACCAAAACTGAGCCACTGCCCCACTCTGTCCTCCACTGAGGGAACATTTACTCAGCAATTAGGTTGGAATGGCAAAACTTTCAAGGCAGCGCTGGGCAGAAAGTCAAAATCTACATTTTAAGGAGATATTTTAAGTCCCCTACACTGCACAGCAGCCCGAGTGATTTTTCTTTCCAACACAAGTGATCTTTCTTTCTAACACAAGACTTTGTCTTCCTACAGATGCACAAGGAGGAAAGGAGATAAATGCAGGAATCCCATAAAGCTCATTTAATTCAGCTTCTCTGAATTTCCCACCTGAATCCCAGAGATGGATGGTACAGCGTCACTACCAGGTGCTCCCTCTAAAATTTAAAAAAGGCCTTAAAAAGGCTTTGGGATTAATTACATTCCTTGAATTAAAGACTTGAGGGGAAACAAATAAGTGGATACTTTAAGTAAAACCAAAAAAGCAGCAATCAGGAGCACAGTAATTGGTTTGCAAGTTTAAACACCCCTTTGAAGGATTCTCCTATTGTGGCATCAGTGATTTTCCACGGAATCCCAGAATGGTTTGGGTTGGGGGGGGGGACCTCAAAGCTCCTCCCATCCTTTGCCACGGGCAGGGACACCTTCCACTAGCCCAGGTTGCTCCAAGGTGGCCTTGGACACTTCCAGGGATGATAATGTGCAATTCAGGAGGATGTTCAATGGTTCAATGCTGCTCGTTCCATGGAATATTTTACCTGGCAGAGCATCCAAACCCCTGCATGTGCCTCTGTGCTGTGCTCAGGTCACCTCCCTTAGGGACTGTCCCGTGCCAGGAGCCTCCTTGTGCTCAGGAAGGGGCCGACTCTCATCAGGTTTGCCCTACACTTTGTTTCTTGCAAATTTAATGCAAATACAGCAAGAACAAGGAGACAAGAACAAGGGCTCAGCTGCTCTGGGGCTGCTCCCTGCACTGAGGGCAAGACAGGACCTTGGCCTGGGACAGAGGAGTTACTCCTGGGAGATGAGCTGTGCAAAGAAAGAGGAATGTGAGGAGCTGAGAAGTCTCTTTGTAACTCCTCAGCTTCCCTTGAAGCAGGAATATTGACAGAACCAGCTCTGCACAGTGCTGAAATCTGGGAGTTTGAAGTGCTGGAAAGAACTGGGGTTTTAATGAAAAATAAAATAAGCTTTGAAGAGAGCGTGAAAACCCCAGGATACGGAGAGTAGGTGGCAAAGTGAGCTCCAGAGCAGGGACACGGCTGCAGGTCCCCGTCCCCTCCCCAGTCCTCGTTTATCCCTGCTGTGCAGCAAATGCAGGATCGGAGAGGGAAGGAGGGGGGGGTGCACTGCCATGAAAGCTTCCCCCACCCTTTTTTCTCCTTTCTCTAATGCTGCCCCTGATATATTAAGCTGCATTCCAGCCAGCTTCAAGGACATGTTTCTGAATCCCATTCAAGATGCTGACAGCCCCCAAAGGTGTGAGAGGAAACATGCCCTCAGATGGACTGCATTTATTCGTCTGCTTAGACCTTTAATCTGACATGTTTAGCAAAGCCTCTGCAGCGGCTGCTGAGAACGTTCCAGGAGAAGAAAGGAGGAGAAGCAGGATTCAGGTGTTGCCTCTGGAGGTTGTTGTGGTGTTGGTGGGGCAGGCTCCAAACCTGACAAGAAGAAAGTGGTGCCAGCCAAGGAATGGGGTTCTGTGGTGCTGTTGGGCTGGGCAGGCTGCTCTGGCTTGGCTGGTGCCCACCTTGGGGGCTAAAACTGGTTTTACTGGTCTTTTACTGGACTGTTTGGCCACCTAGAAACCCAAGGATGCCCACAAACTCCTTCAAATCCTTTACTGCAGATGGTCCCAGGTCTACTCTTGAATCCATTCCACTCTTGAGGGCCACAGAGCCCAATTTCCCATCCTGACCCAAAACAGGACTTCAACGGAATTACTTTGTGCACATCATGAGCTTAGACTTGAGCCAGACAGACTTGAGGCAGATAAAGGCTCCCATCCTTGCTCTGTGCAGGAATTGCTGAAATCCTGCCCACTTTGAGGACAGGTCTGCTGATTTCCACCAGCAGGACAAGGGCAGCTTTCCAGTCCTGGTTTTAATCCATCAGAGATCTCCTGCAAACAGCTGCCTTTTATTTCTTTTCTTTTTTTTTTTTTTTTTTAATTTCTCTAATTAGGACTAACTCAGTGTCTTTCTCTTTTTTATTTTTTTTTCTGTGGATAGAATCTATATTTGCTGTGTCCTGGAGAAGTCCCAGTTATTCCTATTTCATTTACATCAACATCACTCAAAACTTAGTCACCAGCCTTAAATGATGTTGACTTAACATGGGTTTAAATAGAATAAAAAATGACTCATCACTGTGTGAGGGATTTCTGAGCAAAGGGGAGAAAGTGGAACAGCTTAATCCTTAACTTCTTCAAATCCTTCTTTTCTCTCTCCTGCTAAAACAGGAGGAGGGAATTCCCTGTGGTGCTGAAACTCTGACGATGGGAAAAAGGGGTCACTTTGCAAAATACAAAATAAAAGGCAACTTTAATCACCATGATAAAATTCTCCTTAAAAACATTCAGCTCTGCCCTGAGAGCCCTGCTGCAGCACATTCATCATCGCAGGGTCCTTGAGCTGCGTTAAATTGTAAAACTGTAATTGTGGTTACAAATTCCGTGGGGGACAGTGCTGATGGCACAGCAGTGGGGACACAAAACTGTTTAGAGTGGGCTCAGCTCTGCTGCATTTTGGAGCAGATTTTAAAATCCCTAACTGCTGCAAAATCCTGTGCTTAAATAATTTTAAACCCTGGCCCAAGGAGCTGAAGGCCCAGCAGTGGGGATCCAAGGACTTGGGGCAGTTCGGAGGGGGCAGTTCAACCCTTCACCAGGTCTGCTGCATTTCGGAGCAGGTTTTAAAAGGAAAAAAATCCCAAACTCCTGCAAAATCCTGTGCCTAAATAACTTTAAAGCCTGAACAAGGAGCGGAAGGCCCAGCAGTGGGGATCCAAGGACTTGGGGCAGTTTGGAGGGGCCCGAGGCCTTCACTCAGGTCCGCTGCATTTTTAAAGGGAAAAAAAGCAGGTTTTAAAAGGAGGTTTTAAAAGGAAAAAATCCCAAACTCCTGCAAAATCCTGTGCCTAAATAAAGCCTGGCCCAAGGAGCTGATGGGCCTGGCAGTGGGGGCACAAGGATTTGGGGCAATTTGGAGGGGGCAGTTCAGAGAGGGCTCAGCCCTTCACCAGGTCTGCTGCATTTTGGAGCAGGTTTTAAAAGGAAAAAATATCCCTAACTGCTGCAAAATCCTGTGCCTAAATAATTTAAAAACCTGGCCCCAGGGAGCCCACAGTGTCCCTGCCATGGTGCCACAGCTTCTGTGGGGGCAGAAAGGGCTGGGGGGTGCTCAGACTTGTGGCCATCGTGGCACAGAGACCTCCAGGCCCCGGCCAGGGAGGGACGGGAGCTGCAGCCCCTCTGAACACGGAGCTCCACACGGAGCTTGGTGGCAAATCCTTCCCAGGGGCTGGAATTTGGCAGCCAAAGCCAAACCCACATTACCCAAGAGCAGCCACTTCAGCTCCTAATGACGCCCAGGCCTCAGATCTGCACTTTGCTCCTTTCTGTGGAGTAGAAAGAGCAGATCAGAGGACACCCCCCAAGCCTTTGAGGAGCATCCAGCTCGGGTTTTAGAGCCCAGTGACTTCACTGCGAGCGTCGCTCGCCACTCTCGACGTCTGGAATAAAGAGACAGAAAAAAAGCACCTTTGGAGCCTTTAAGACTAATTAAGAAGTGCATCAAAAGAAAAAAAAATGAGAGAAAGAGAGAGAGAGGGAGAGAAAGATACGTTTGGCTGACTGTGAATGAATCTTATAAAATGGAAATGGGAAACATGTGCAAACACTTTAAATATTTTTGCCCCTGCAAGATACTTGAAGACTTCCCTTGTAAAACAAATAGGGAACAAAATAAAACCAGGTTTCCTTCAGTCAGCACATAATCATTTTCATGTTAATTTTTATCTTGTTAACCCAAAAATCTATTAGAAGAAAATTATCTGCCTGAAATCTGGCTTGTGACTCACGCTAAGTGGTTCTGATATTTTGAGAAAATAAATCTTTACACTGTTTACACAAGTCTATCTGAAATTACAGTGTGTAAAAGAAATAATGGTTTCGAGTGACCATAGGTGACAAATGATCAGGCTTCTGATGTTATTCCCCTTGGCCTTGTCTGCAGAGGAGTTTTTTCCTTTTCTTTTAATCCCTGCTTGTTGTGACAATGGCAAACCATGCCCAGAGCCAAATGCAAAACTAATTGAAGTCATTCAACAGCAAAATAATCGTGCTGTGGATTCTGCCCAGGTGCTGAATGGTCAGATCCAGCCATAATTAAAATGGGCAGAAGAATAATTTAATTACAGGCCTGTCCTTAATTGTGAGAAGCCTCCCTGCTTTTCATGCCAAGTTGTGCTACCCAGAGGTTTGGATTTTAGAAAAGATCATTTGCACACACAGGGCAAGATGGTTTTGAATGGAATCATGGAATCACAGAATCAAAGAATCACGGATTTATGGAACCATGGAATCACAAAAACATAGAATACGGAAAGGACCCACAAGGATGATCCAAGTCCAGCTCCTGGCCCTCCACCCCAATGTTTCATAGTTGTCACCTTAATTCTTCATTTTCTCAACAGGCCCACTGACTGCCATTAAAAGGAGAATTAAAGTTCTTTCAGGATTTAAACATTCCTATTTCTCCTCACAGATACCACCAGTCTCCACACATTCCTTGAGTCATTCCCAAAATACGGTACAATAACAATAATAATTCAACATCTGTGGCTAATCCTCCAAGCCAAAGGCTATAATTAATTCTAACCCCTTTCTTCTGCTTGAATTTCAGCAGCATAAAATAACAGGTAGAAGGAGATGTTCAATAGTGAGAAATCTGGATAAATACACAGAAGTTCATTAATAAGAACAAGTGGTGTGTTTTGGCTGGAAAACATCTTTTTTGGGGTGAAGAGAAGGAAGCAAATGAAAGGAAACCTGGGCATTTTATTCCAGGATTTGAATGTTCCATATTCTGCCCTGAGTTGTTTTATTAGCTAAAGCTCTGGGAGGACAATTATTGAGTGGTTTCTATTGAAGTTGTTACTTAAATTCCCTTAAATTCATAGTGTGCAGCTTGGAAACACTGCCTTGGGTACTGGGATTCCTGAGGAGGGCACGGACTGCAGGCAAAAGCTGCTTTTTAGCAGCTTTGTGTTATTTTGCAAATTGATTCAGTTTCAGCTCTAGCAGTTATCAAAACCTTTACAGCTGAGTTTTGCTTTTTAAAGGGAATAGAATCCTTCCCACCCTGCTTTGCAAAGGTCATTCCCGTGCCAGGTTTTCCATCCTCTGGTTTGAGTCTGGCTAACTTCATAAATAAAAAATAAACAGATAAATGTCTCTCCTTGAGGCTGAAATCCTGGGAAGGGCAGCCAGTCCCAGCATCCACCTGGCGGGATTGATGGATTCTGTCTTTATCCAGACTGGCAAGGCAACGCATTGGCACAGACTGGCAGGAAGAAATGTTGGGAATAAATATTTGAATGGTACCTTGGAATTCCCAGTAGGATCAGAAAAGCAGGAAGGGCTTTTGCCTGTAGGTGAGGGACAGCTGGGATGGGACTGGAGGGGCGAAGAGGAGCTGCCCACGAGTGGAGCTCAGGCTTGGAGCCCGAATTCCTTCGGGAATTTTCTCCTCTGTTTAAAATCTGAGCCGTGGCCGGGCACCCTGGAGCTGTTTAACAGGAATCACCCAGGTGCTTCCCCTCCTCCCAGGAGGTGAGATAGGGCAGGATCCAAAGGGAAAGCCCAGCCGGTGCCTTTGCTGGTCAGGGATTTCCACTGCAGAGCTCTGGATTAAAGCAGAGCCATAAATCCAACAATTCCTTCCCATGTGCACTTCCCATCCCCTGTCCCGAACTTTGGGTGATCCATGGATGGCCCTGGGAGTGACACAGCAGAGGGGACAGCTCAGCATCTTCCGAGGGCTGAGCAAGGAGCTGGATTCCAGGGGCAGGAGGGGAGGAAGAACCATTTGTTGGAAATCAGCTCCAAAGACTGCAGAGCTCCGAGGTGACGGGATTGGTTTTGTGGCACTGAACAACATCCCAGCCCAGCAGGGCCAGGCAGGCTGAGGTCGATGCCCAGCCCATTCTGGGATGGGCTCCACGGCATTTCTGGGCTGTTTGCAACAGGAGAACTTCCCAGGAACGCTGGGGGTGAGCTGCCCACCCAGGCCACAGCGATAATTGGGTTTGGTTTGAGATGCAGATCTCCCACCACAACAAGCAGCACTCCCAGCGGGGCAGCTGGCACCGAAAACAGCTCCAGGAAATCCAATCCCATTCAGCAGGGGGAAAAGATTTCTGTTGGGAAAGCAGGGAGAAGCTGCTCCTGCCCTGAAGAGCTGCCCTTCCATCCCTCCACAGGTACCTGCTGGGGTTGTTCCTTCCAGGTGCCTGAGGATTTAAAATACACAAGAATTTCAGAGAAAGGAAAACCCAGGCTGAGCCCCACCACAAGATCAGCCACAGAATTATACCCTGTGCTTCCTGCAGCAAGCAGAATTTGCTTCTCTATTACCCAAAAACGACACAGCTGAGCTCCGTGGCTTGAAGTTAACATCACTTGGAAACATGAGGAGGAATGATTTAAGGATTTTAGCAGTGAATTGCAGTGATTCTGTTAAAAAGTGTCTTGGTGGCCGTTAAAACATTTTAAAATTCCGTGGAATTTCTTTAATTCCAAGCCTATCTCATTATCTTTATCTTTATGCTCACATCTAATAATCCAGATTCTTGTCTGTGGATGTGAACTTGAGATTATTAAATCATCATGAACCACATATTAAGCCCCATGAAACAGTCTTAAAACGGGGCAAACTAGAAAAGTTATTAATTAATTAAATGACCAGAATATACATTATTCACCCAGCACCATCAAACAGAGCCCAGAACATGAGAGATGACAGAAAAGTCTAGAATTTAGCTAATTTGGGGAGAGCAGTGTGGGTTGAACAGCATTTCTGGTGAGAGAGAATTCTGTGTGTGTTTTTGTCTTAATTTAGGACAAGCTCTTTAATTTAGGACAAGCTCTTTAATTTAGGACAAACTCCGCTTGGTTGTGTTGATGACCATGAAGTTCAGAAAACAAAGGCCTGGCAGAAAGAGAATTTTTGCAGGAAATTCTGCTCTAAAAGACCTTCCTTGGGGGGATTAAAAGCCCCAGAGCTCTGTAATTAACGTCACCACAGCCCCTGCTGTTGATGGACCCTGGGGACCACCCACAGGTGAGGCTGTTCCCACATTCCACCTGCTGGGGAAAGGTGTTTTTCCAATTGTTTTTTCCCCTAAAAGAATGGCAGGCCTGGGGTTATCTCAGCCCCAGTGCCACCAGCCAAATAAAGCACGGACTGGCTGCCAGCTGCTCCCCAGGGATTAATAATGTGGCAAGATTTACAGGGAAGTCAGCTCGAGCTGCTTTCCAAAAAACATGAATCAAAGCCGTTATATTGTCCTGGACAGACGTCATTAGTAAATGGATCTGATGGGTTTCTGGCAGGAGGACACCTCTGAAGCCAGATAGGCCAGGATGTGTTTTACTGGAGCTGTGAGGGGAAGGGAAAGGAGGATGTGAAGCACATGGAGTGAACATTAAACCCCTCTTAAAATGGCTCTGCTGAAGTTAATGATGTTTTACAGCTTTGCAGCAGGCACAGAGCTGTGGAAATCAAAGGCACTGGGACGTCAGGGAGCCTCTCTAGAGCTGGAATGGCCCCTTCTCTATCAATATCTTTCCTTCTTTTTGGTTTTCCCTGGAGATCCGTAGGGTTCAGGAATGTTGGTTCCTCAGTGTTGCCTTCCATTTTTTATGGCCCTGGGGCTGGACTAGATAATCTTTAAGGTCCCTTCCTGCACAAACCATTTCATGAGTCCATGAACCCTTCTGTGAACAGTTTTAAAGAGCCTAAGGATGCTCTTCTAGGGCTGAACCCTCCCAAATTAATATAATAAAAGGAAACAATTTGATTTGTAGAGATAAAATGAAAGATAGGAAATGATTTGAACATTATTTTGCCCAGGCTCATGAAAAGCACTTTTCATCCCCACAGCTGCAAAACCCAGGTTTAGCTGAGCAGTGGTGACATCATTGCAGGGATTTTTTTAAGATCCAAGCAATTATTGTCTGCTGGAGATGGGGCTGGCACCGAATTCCTGTCAAACAGAGCTCGAGTGCTGCAGGGAAACTGCATCTTTGGAAGGGTTGCTTGTTTGTGTTGTTTTGGGGTTTGTTTTTCTGCATTTGCCTGGTCCTTGTCCATATAAATACGCTGCTGCTGCACCTCGGGTTGTTGTCTAAGAAAATAAAGCACAAAGTTCTTCTCTGGAGAGGCTTGGCCTGGATCTTGGGGATAAACCAGGCAGCAGGTCCAGGCACATCCAGGATGTCTCTGTGTGGATCAAACAACCCCAAACCACAGCGGTTACCTCAAGGTTTGAGTCAGGAAAGATCCTCACCTTCACTGGAGGGGTGGCAGCTGATCTGCTGGAATTACTGAAGGTCTGATGAGCTGAGAGAGTAAAGCTGTTACTGAAAGATTAGTTAAGGTCAGGGAAAAGAGAGCGGATCATCTGCAGAGCGGGTTGGGTCTGGGTAATTTCTGTACACACATTGTGTGCTTAAAGGACTAAGAGTAAGAACTAGAAAGAGTCATGGAATCATGGAATGGTTTCAGTTGGAAGGGACCTTAAAAATCATCCACTTCCATGGGCAGGGACAACTTCCACCATCCCAGGTTGCTCCAAGCCCTGTCCAACCTGGCCCTGGACACTTCCAGGGATGCTGCAGCCACAGCTTCTCTGTGCCAGGGCCTCCCCACCCTCCCAGGGGAGAAGGTGAAGGCCAAGACAGAAGAACTGTGGTCCAAGACCAAGAAAAGCAAATACTCCAATGTTTTGTTCAGGGAGGGCGAGCCAATCCTTTTGAAACAGCACACTGGAGCCGGAATCACTTGGATCCTTTGGAAAATCTAATTGCATTTTGATACACAAAGATCGTTAAACACAGAGGTGGTGGATAAAGAAGAATAGAAAGTAATACTCTCCTTAAAATTCAGAAATAACATAAACTTCATGGAATGCACACACTGAGCGGTCCCAGGAAGACACCTCTGAGTGCTTGGATTGGGTAGAAATTAATCTGGATGAAAATAAGAGCAATCCAGCAGCAAAAACATCCCTGACAGGCTAATAAACAGTTCTAATGAGATCTGTTATTACCTGCTATTTTGTCATGTTCTGGCATGCAGTCCCAAGTCTAATGTTTCTAAATGCTGTCATAAATTTTTTCAACCTAATCTGCTCCTAAAAATTTCAGCTCATGTCTCTCCTGCTTCACAGTAAATTACAGCCAGTCTTGAAGCCTGTGAGGGAATCTAAACCTCTCTCAGAAAACCCCAGAACACCAAACCTGGTCTTTGCCCATCCCACAGGTTGCTGTGACTGTGAAGTTTTATGAAGAACTCTTCAGCTGGATGTGTCAGGCATCTGATTTTGCATAAAGTATACACAGAAAATCACACAGCTGATCCAATTTGGTGCCCAGAGAGGGGAAAAAAGCTGCAATAACCTGTGCCTGGCAGCACTTAGACCCTGGCATGATCAACTGTGTCCTCTCCTCTGCTGTAGAAAAAACCCTCCAGGTAACGTCTCTCCTGTCCTGCCACTGCTGGTGCAAGCAGCTGTGCCCAAGTTTTGGGTAGAAAACCCCATTTCTGGCAGTTCTTGCTGGCTGCAGCAGAGGCGTGGCCGTGGCATTGTCCTTGAGGGCATCTGCACCTGCTTTAGAGGGAAAGGAAACAGCAGCGGTGTCCTGGACATTCCCTTGCCATTTATTATTAATCCATCCATGGATTTTTGGGCACGGGGGATGTGCCCTGGAGGATCCCAGGGTGGTGATGCCCTTCAGGTGAGTTCAGCACAGGAAGCAGCTCCCTGTTCCATGGTTTTGCTTTTCCATGGCAGAATCCAGCCAGGATGTTCTGTTCAGACTTGCCCTGCAGGAATTGCAGAACTGCTCCACTTATTCCACTGGATTTGCTCTTAATTTTTTAATGGAAAGCGGTATCTGCAGGACTTTGATGGATGAAGAGGGCTGAGAATCTCTCACTGACCCAGAAAACGGTGGGAATACTCAAATTGCAGCATTCTGCATTGGGTGTTTTGTACACATCAACACCTTCCTGCTGCACATGTGCTGGGAGAAGAGCACTGAAAGGCTGGGAAGCTCAGAGGGAAACAGGCAATGAAAGAGATCTGAGAGAATCCTGAGTGATCCAATTTAGGGTCTGATCCAGATGTGCTGACACAGCACATGGGTCACATTATCATGTGGGGAATGACAAAGAATTTTGGGTGGTTAAGCCCCTGAAATAACGCTCCAGGCAAGTGGTGATGCTCTAAAAAAGTACCAGAGACCACGAAAGACTAAAATGATCCAATGATTCTGAATTCTGCTGGCTTGGGTCAATGGCTTTGCTCCAGCACCCCCAAAACCAGGCCCCAAATGCTGTTCAGGGCAGGAGCTGGAAGGTTTGTGAGTCCCTGTCCTGCATCCCGGGGACACACAGAGGGTGGAGGGGAGCTGCTGTTCAGCACAACGTGAGGGATGTCACCCACTGGAAAAAGAACCAGAATTCAAAATTCTCTGTGAATTGCGCGATGTTAAAAACCTTATCACTGCCATGCAAGCAAATAAAGGCATTGCGAACACATTTTTGGGCATAAGAAGCTTTTAAACTTTTTTTTCCTGTAATCTACAAATCTGCACAAGTGTTGTCACTCCCACAGTCCAAACAGTTCATTCAAAGACTGAGAGGAGTTTCAGTTTTCCACCAAGGCCAGGACAACTTTGCTGTGCCCTGACAATCCCTGAGCAGGTAATACTTCTAATGCTTTATTAACACAGCCTGGGGTCAATAAACACTTTGTACTGCCCTCCTCCCGTATCTCCCGACGTAATTCCCCAATCCTAACGCCTAAAGACCGGAGGGATTCCCAGACCCAAGCCAGGGAAAGCTCAGCAGTTCAGCTCCATTTCAGCTCCTTCTAAGGCCACCGTGGCTGCCACCTTGATAAATGCAGTTGTTACTAGGAAAGAACAAAATCCTTTAATCATTTGCAAACATTAAATTCCATCATGTCTGGCCCGTAAATGTGAAGTCCACTTTCCAGGAAGGATTTACCAAAGCTGATACCTTGTGCTGGCAGAACGTTCACTGTACATTTAGCAAAACGATTTCTCGGGGGAGGTTTTTTGATCCATTCAGCTCCAAACCTACAACCGTGCCCTAATTTGCCCCGAGTGGCTGCAGCTGAATGTTGTCATCTGTCCCTAATAAGGGCTTTGTTTGTCCCGGGCTTATCCCGGGATAGTTAAGGCTGCAAAAAAAAAAAAAAACAACCAACAAACCAACAAAAAAAAAAAGTGACTCGAGCTCCAAGTCTGTTCTCCCTCCCCATGCAGCCTCCAAAGCCTGACGTCTGTGCTGGTTTCTCAGAGGCAACGTTCAACATCTGGTGCCGAACCAGTGGGGTCAAATAATGTTCTCACCATTTAGCGTAATTAACTCCAACCGCCCGTCTGCTGCGCGGCCCCGCCGCAGCCAACACAAGCAAAGGCGGGCCAAGGCGAAATTTCTGCTCATTATTAAACCCAAATCTAAGCACTTGTCTGTCTGTAAAAACAGAGCAAAGGGAGGAAAACTGAAACCAGCGAACAGGGTCTGAGGTTTCAATAAATGTCAGAGAGCGTCAAGTCTGTTTGGATTGCAAATTATTGCTGGCTGATGGTCTATTATTTTACAACTGGCGATTGCTGTCAGGAGGTGGGGAGGGGGTGGAGGGAGAGGGTGCTCAAATCCCAGCCAGAGGGGAACAGAAGTTGCAAAATACTGTAACAATCGTTTAAAAAAAAAATACCAATGTCACTTTAATGTTGGCTAAATTTAGAGTTTTCATCAAGTATCTCTTCGAAGAGTAACGAGGGCTTTGGTGGATGTCCCATCATCAAGGACAGGTTGGACGGGGCTTGGAGCACCCTGGGGTAGTGGGAGGTGTCCCTGCCCATGGCAGGGGGTGCGATTGGATGGGCTTTAAGGTTCCTTCCAACTCAAAGCACTCCATGATTCCAAGTCACCCTGGGATGGGAACCACCCCCAGTCCCTCTCTGCCATCCCTGCCTCTGCTTCCAGTCACCATTCCCGGGAGGATTAAGACAACTGCACAACCGTGAGCATGCAGAGTGAGAAAGGCCATCCCACCCTCCTGTTGGGCTGAAGGCGAGCTCGTATCTTGTCAAACACAGATAAGGGAACTTTGAAATGGTTCTTAAATTCTTTTGGTAAATGAGTTAAAATACAAAGGGGTGGCTGCTTCTTGAAATCACCTGACATGTCTGGTTGGGAGAGGACATCTTATCATACAATCCCAGAACTCCAGAATGGTTTGGGTTGGAAAGGACCTTAAATCCCATCCCATCCCATCCCATCCCATCCCATCCCATCCCATCCCATCCCATCCCGTCCCGTCCCGTCCCGTCCCGTCCCGTCCCGTCCCGTCCCGTCCCATCCCATCCCACCCCCTGCCATGGGCAGGGACACCTTCCACTATCCCAGGCTGCTCATCCAACCTGGCCTTGGGCACTTCCAGGGATCCAAGGGCAGCCACCAACAAATCTTGATGGATTTGACTCCCACTGACCACAAATGCAGAGGATCAGACCCAGTCTGTGAGGAGAAGGGAGATGGGGAGGGATGAGCTGTGGGAAAAGCACACATCAGCAGACGGACAAATGGCCCCAGCCACAGCGAGGCCAAGACAGCAAAGTGCTCACTGCCCCGAAGAAGGGGACATTGGCCTAATTCCACAAAAATCTTCCAGTTGCTAAAACCTGTTGGTTTTGGACTCTACCAAACAGCCCAGCTGAGGCTTCTGACATGGAGAAAAGTAAACAAATCCGTACCATGTGCAAAACAATCAAAGAAAACATCCTGCAGTTAATGGGGGGAAAACATTTCCCCCAACAATGCTGATTCCAGATCCAAATTTCTCAGCCAGCTTTTTTGGAAGCGAACCAAGCCATTGAACAGAACTTTACAACTCAACACAGGCCGGAGAGCTTTGAAATCTGTGATGGGATGAAATGCAGGGAGATGTTTTTACATGGAAAACATGGTGGCTCTAGATCAATATGTGAGGTGGGCTCTAATAATTTCCAATTTTATAAAGCGAGAATAAGTCTTTACAGCCCACCTATTTCTCTTTTTTAAAAATTTCTTTTCAGCAATGCAAAGTGAAGAATTCAAGTTTGAAGACAAGAAGGCTTTAAACGAAATATAAATATTCAAAACACGGCTGTTTGGTGCTGTATGGAAAAGTAAATTCTACTTTTTTTCTATTTTTCTCTCCCTAAATTAAACCTGTGTTTTGCAAAGCGAAAGAAAAAAAGAATGGATTCATGGTTACAAAAGAGTGGTTATGCTCTCCTGTGCCCAGCACCTCCTCCTCTCTCCCTCACACGCACACAGCCACTGGTAATAAAACTGTAACTTATGATTTCGCACCAATAATATCCCAAGAAGGGTGCCTCGATTTTCCCCTGGAGCAAAGGAAAGACGCCAAAACAATCAACGTCTCTCTTGTGCAGAGCTGAGCTTGGGCTCCACTTGGACTCCGCTCTGCGTCCCCCCTGAGCCTGTGGAATATTCTTTACCTGCCAAACTCCTCAGCCCCGAACGCGAGGGTGACCCTGGAGCTTTTTTTGGCCCCTCTCAAAGCCAGGGAGGAACGTGGATCACCCAAAGGTTTCTCCTCCACTCTTCCTCCACCAGCCCAACAGGAGCTGTCAGGCAGAGCTGATCGATATTTTCCCAGTGCAACAACTTTTCTGCTGTGGAATCCAAAGGTTCTAAAGAGATGTTTTAATTTTTCTGGTTTTTGTAAAAAATGATCACAATTCCTGGTTTCTGGAAGCAGGAACATTTTGCTGTCCCCTCACTTGCTCTGACTGTAGAGTACGATGAATTTGGATTTTATCAAGGGGAACTTCTCTTTCTCATCAATCTCTGACTTTGGTCAGCTCGCACAGAACTGGAAAATACTCCTGGGATGGGGAATCTCTGGAACACACGCTCCAGGAGTTGCTGTACACATGGCAGGGGGTGTGCTCCACGCTTTGGAGGGATTCCTGGTTATCCACACTGCAACACCAGGCACTGCCCAGGGAAGAGGAGATGTGCTCTTTGTAATGCACAGTAATTAAATCAGCTCTAATCAGCCACAGCATCTCTTTGGGAAGCATCCATGAGTGAAAGGCTCCCTTTTTTTTTTTTTTAGTACGAGTTTTTCTCATTAGTTACACCAAAGCTGCATTTAATTCTTGTCTTGGCTGAACTAAACTCAGATGCACAGAGAGGCTGAGAATAAACTTTAACTCTTACATTTGGAACTGCCCCTGGAAAGCTGAGTATCAACATAATCCCAGTCAGACCCCCTGTGACCAAACATGCACTTAAAGAAAGAGTAAACAGCCAAACCTCCTCGAGCTGCTTTGGCCCCAGCCCTGCTCCTTCCCTTTGGCACTTGTTCCCTTGGAATGATGGATTAACAACTCTCAATTTCGGCAGTTTCTTCTCCCCCCTCCCTGTATTGGGATTCAGTGTTTGGGTGTAATTAGTTTCTAATTGCTGCGTCCAAACCATGGGAGTTGAGGGGTGGATAGCCATGGACATCTCAGCTCTCCTCAGGCAGGAGGGAGCGAATTTCCTCGGGAAGAGAGGCTGACCATGCTTAATGAGCAGTTCTGGCCTGACAAATGGTTGTGTGAAACACTTCCTCCCTCTCCATGTGCTCCCTGCGTGTCTGGGAGTGCCAAGCTCTTCACTTTTGGATTAAGTATCACACACTCTACAATTATTTTGTCTCCTTGTCAGATGCTCACTGTGGAAAGCAGCCGCTGGCTTTGTTCCCCACCCGGGTGGTGTTAATGGGCTGCTCAGTCACCCCAGACAGGCAGAACAATCAGGGATTTCTCAGCTTTAGGGAGAAAACCAATTCCACCCCCCCCCCCCATCAGTGCCAACATGGACACCCAGAACTCTCAGCTCCATCCCAGACTTCAGGATTTTAGAATAGAAACACAGAATGGTTTGGGTTGGAAGGGACCTTCAAATTATTTCATTCCACCCCTGCCATGGGCAGGGACACCTCCCACTATCCCAGGGTGCTCCAAGCCCTGTCCAGCCTGGCCTGGGACACTTCCTTGGGCGCTTCTGATGCATCTAAATTTATCTGCACCCCTTTTCAGCCTGAATCTCTGGTGAACTCTGCCCACAATCAGCTGCTGTGGTGCTGGACTGCTCAGAGCCCAGGAAATACGAGGATCCTCAGTGACCCTCCACGACCCTCACGGGTCCCTTGCAACTCAGGAGATTCTGTGCACCCAGGACTGGGTGAAAACCTTAAGAGAAGAAGTCTTCACACCACATTTTACAGCTGAAAAATTTGAAAATAAAAGTTCAACGAATTCCCATTGAAATGTGACCCCAGAATTGCACCAGCCTCAATAAATCTCATTCTCCTTGGCTAAAATAGAATAGTTCTCCAGTTTTAACCAGGCACATCTATTCATCGGCCTCACCCAGATGAGAAAAACACTGGGAAAGAACATCCCTTTTATTGGACCTTCAAAACATTTCCCAGCCAAAAATTTCATCCAAACTGGGGCTTAACATTTAGAAGTTGGACTTGGCATTTTAAGAGCTGGTCGATACAAAGCTCGGGACAAACCAAAAAAAAAAAAGAGATTGTTGAACAAAACCTGAGCTGAGCCCATGATGGATGGACCCTTTCTTTGGTCTCATTCAGCACTGAAACCACCCGTTGGGTTGGCCACCCCGAGCTCAAATATTATTTAATGCTGGCGTAAAAAGAAAATAATAATTCTGCAGTGTGAGTGTTCCACAGCGCGGCTTCCAATTCACCTCTGGCCTTCCAGGCTCTGGGCAATGATTCATTTTCCTCCTGACAGGAGGGGTACAACGTTCTCAGGACTTCTTGGGTGGAAGAAAGCTTGTAGGAAGCAAATCCACAGCGAGCCATTAAACTTGATGAGGATTAATCCCCTCCCTCACTGGTTTCATGTCCAAAATGCATCGATCGCTTGGAGAATTGAGCTTAAGTCCCCAGCTGGGAGCAGAGCTGTGATCTGGGGGTTTTGGGGAGCGTGTATGAACGACCTCACTAATGGTGGAACAAACCCCAGTGCTCTGGGCTTGGGGAGTCCCACTCCAGCAATAACAGATTGTAAAAGATCAAGTTTCAGCACAATTAGCTCCTGGCTGCAGTTTATTACCCCATCGGAGATTTAAAACATGATTTTTTTTCCCCCCCTACTGCATTCCAACAATACTTAAGTGTCTGGAGCTGACACTGTAAAACAATAATAGAGTGACAAATATCTGTCTCTCTGAAGGCAAACCCAGTGGCCGGGCTTGTTTGGAGACAGTAAATTGTAAGACGTGCTTTCAAATGGTCTTTTCTCCTTCTTCTCGCAGGTTACAGAGCTAACTGGAGGTGGTTTTGGTGTCTCGTTTGGTTTGTACCGTTTGTGGGGGTTTCAGGATGGCTGAGGCTTCTGAAGGACAAGGCCCAAGGGCTGAAGGAAGAAATCCCTGTTATTTCCAGCAGAACTGAAGGACAGCGCCCAATGCCTCAATGTGAGAAAGAACTCAGTGGATTAAATTCCTCTCTGCAGATGTGCAGCGCTTCCCAGTGGATGTCAGGAGCCCCTGGATGTCCCCTGGGATGACAGAAGCTCTCTAGGATCAGTCTCATCTATTTGATTCATCCAGGCTTTGCAGAAAGCTTTTAGCAGAGGAAATAACTGAATGGAGATTACGAAAGATCTCAGAGGTTCAAACGCTTCTCAAAACCACTTCTCTCATCAAACACCTTCTAAACCAGCTTCTGATTAAAACAACCAAACCAAAATCCAAAAAAACCTGGGTTTTGCTGGAAAAAACCCTGGGTTTTGCTGGAAAAAACCCTGGGTTTTGCTGGAAAAAAACCTGGGTTTTGCTCCCCAAGAAGGGACTGGGAAGTCCCTGCTAAGCTCAGTTTTGGTGGGTGTGAAGAAGCTGGGCAGCGAGCTGGGCTCATGGCACATCAATCCATGGAACAGGAGGGGCCTCCAGGCCAGATCCCAGGCCAGGATTTTTGGGATAGACATGGCTGTGTTTGCGGTGTTTGCACGTGGAGCTGAGGCACCACCAGGTCTTTATGTCACACACAGCTCCCCGTGCACACCCTGTCCTGTTCTGCAGGGACACAGGGAGTGATCCAGGACCTGCAGGGCCTTCCCAGAGGGGCTTTGTGGGGAGCTCAGGTTCCTTGGGGGAATTCTTGTGCCACAGCCAGTGAATAAAAGAGGTGCTGGGAATATGGTCTTTGGACCCAAATTTCTTCTCATCATTGCAATGATCTGTCAGACTGAGCTAACCAGTGTCCCCCCACGCAGACAGACCTCTGCTGTCTGTTGGCTCTGCTTCCAAGCCATGTTTGTCCCAGGCCTCTCCAGCCCCAGTGTAAAATCCCCGGGGGTGGATTTGCACTTGGCCTCTCCTTGCAGCGGCACCACTGGTGGTGGCAGAGCTGAGGCTTCGTCATTGCTGAGCACCTTCATGAGCTCAGAAACGAGGAGAAAGTGTTTCCTGAAGCCTTGAATTCCCCAAGAGACCAAAGTGTGCCAGGCAGGTCCCTCAGAGCAGCTCTTTGAGCCTCCCCTCTGCCAGAGCACACAGGAGACTGAAGAACAAAGCCCGAACTGTGGGACAAAGTTCCTACAACATTGCTATAACATTGTACTTAAACCCACTGCACTGTGGAGCATCCGTCCCACTGAAGCCAAGCTGTGTCATTCCTGCAGTTTGGGACATGGAGAGCACTCCAGCAGTTTCACTTCCTTGGGCTGGATGGAACCCCTTGGAACAGCGTTTGCAGGACACCATGAGCAGGAATATATTTGGGGACATCTTGCTCTGCTGGTTTTTAATAAGAACACCCTGCAAGCAGCCCTGCAGCTTCCAAAGCACTGTGCCAAGAGTGAGCAAGAGAAATGAAAGTACACGGGGGGGGGGGGGGGGAAGGGAGAGTTGGGAGCTGTCAGGGCCGATCTGGGATAGTTTCCATGGATTGGAAGTGAGCAGCATCGTGCGTTTTGCAAAACACGGAGTCGCAATTACGGGAGCAAATCGTAGCGATCAGAGCGAGTATGAAACTTCCCAGCACCACAACAAACAGCAGGGCAGAGTTATTTCCATTTAATTAAAGTCCTGTTTACTCAGAGCCTGATGTTTCAGCCCTAAGCAGAGCTGCAGGACCCCATCTGCCCCATTGCTCTGGGTGTTGTGTGAAGCTGTGCAGTGAAGGTGTCACAAGAGCTGCCCTGGTGGGCCACTGCACCCCGGAGGGTCTGCGGTGGCAGCTCTGCTCCAGGAATGGGGGCAGCACGGCGCGAGGAGTCTCCGGGAATCCAGGGGAGGGCTGGGCCCCGAGAAAACACGGAGCAATGGGAACAACCCTGGGCTCTTCAGCGTCGCTTTGCCTCCCATCACTATGGGTGGGATTTAAGTCGCTAAGCTCTGCCCAGCTCTAGGCCACCTGTCTGGTTTAAGCTGTTTCTCAAGTCCACATCAAAGCTAACAGCGCAGAGGAAAGTCAGAAATGGAGTTGTGCCGCCTCCCTCTCATGGGGACTTACATGGGTCCTTTCCTTTTTCAGGGAATCATGGAATGGTTTGGGTGGGAAGAGCATTTCATTGCACCCCAGCCACGGGCAGGGACACCTCCCACTGTCCCAGGGGGCTCCAAGCCCCGTCCAGCCTGGCCTTGGACACTGCCAGGGATCCAGGGGCAGCCACAGCTGCTCTGGGCACCCTGTGCCAGGGCCTGCCCACCCTCCCAGGGAGTGTCCAGCTCGGAGCAGACACCTCATCTTTCAGCAGCAGGAGATGGAGAAGCCAAATCCCAGCTCTCCTGGGTAAGACTCCTGTGCAGGAGGACGTTGCTGATGCCATGGAAGCTGCAGTTCCAGCCTGAGGGTTGTCTGGCTTCCAAAGCAACCAGGACAAGAGGATTTGGTGGTTTTGTTGGCTGCCTGCATGGGGCGGTTTGAGCCCAGCCTGGTTTCCACAGGTCAGGCTTAAGGCAAGCTGGTGGAGAAGGGCAGGAGTCAGCCTGTGGATAAACACAGCCTGCTCTCCGTGCAGGAACAGCAGCCCTGCAACGTCATTTTCCAGTGATGTCGATCTGGCACCTTCGTGCTGCTCTAAACTTACTTTGAGGGAGTCAAGAGAAAAAAAAATAAATAAGAAAAAAAAAAGTGGGAAAACCAACAATGCTAAAAAAGGCCTTGCTATATTTAGGATAAAGCTGAGGATGCATTGGTCAGTGTCCAAGGGAAGTGGCCCAATGACCTGATTACTGCTCAGCAAAGTCGATGGGAAAAGCTGAAACTGGAAAACTCGATCGGTTTTATGACCTTTAAGGAGTGCAGTCAGAAAGGGGAGTTTAGTGCCTCTATCTTAGCATTTGTTTATAATATTAGTCATTCTTAGAAGAGGGCCTGACTCACGCTGCCCGAGTTTCTCCTCCTGTATGAACTAAAGCGCTGTGACATTCAGTTATTTAATTATTTTAGGCCCCTCCCAAATGAATGCTCTCCCTGAAGTGCCTTCTCCTCCCAGTGACACCAAGTCTGCACAGAACAACATCTGGCACTTGCTCCTTCCACTCCACTCCAGGCGCCTGCTGGAGAGGGCCAAAATTAGCAGCACATTCACCCTCAGCCCCGTGCTCAGCGCTGAGGGGATGAACGCCCAGATTCTGGGATTTCAGCTTTATTTAGGACTAGGATTTTCTGGTCTGGCACACGCTGGTATCTCTGCACTTAGAGACACTCTAACATGTTTATCTTCGTGTGTTTATGAGTTCATGAGCTGCGAAAGTGGGGATTGGGCAATAAAGATCATTCCACTGAAATCATCACCCCCACCCCAATCAACCTGGAGATTTCACACTCGATTGTAAAAGATGGGCTGCAGATCATGGCTGCGTTTTTCTGCTGATTCCTCCCAGATGCCACCTCTGTTTTACGTGGCTGTGGAGATGGAAGGTCTATTTATAAATTACAGCCTGATACCATCTGCACAGAGCCATCAGATCTCCACTCAGTGCCAGCTCGGAGCTGCAATCCCCAAATGTGCCCTTGGAGCCCTCCACGAGAAGTGTTCTGGGTGGAGACCTTCCCGATTTGGCTCCGAACCACCCCGCAGGTGTTCAGTTCAAGGAGTGTCACCAAGGTGTGAGGCAAAGAAAGCCATTCCAGCCCAGACTGGTTAATTCTTATTTTCTTTGCTGCTAATTGTACCTGCAGCGAGCGGATTCCCTCATTAGCCCCGGGAACACCGCTGAATCCCCGGGGCTGCTCTCTCCCTGCCCGCCCCGCACGGATTTTATTCCTGAAGTTGGCAGGCTGGAAAACTGGCCTGGCTCCAGCCCTCGCAGTGCCTGGAACACAACCCTTGCACAACCCTCCCAAGGCTCCACTTTCCCCGTTGCCACCTCCGCTGGCAGCGCCATCCCAGGCTGTTCCCTCTTGCCCAACAGCCCGACGCGTTCCCCTGGGAAAGCTGACGGCTGGGTCTGGAATAGAAAATGATGTTTGAAAACAAAGACACGTGGCAGTGGTGGAAGGGACAGCTGAACGTGCTCACCGAGGGAGAGGGATGATTAATTGCGGGGAAATCTACAATTTGATCATGGTGGAGTGGTGAAAACAGAGCGCTGCACTTCATTCCCACTTAATTTCCATGGAGTTCATCCCAGTTTCCAGTCTCAAGCATTGGCTTTGTCTGCTCTGGAGGGATTTGCAGCATCCTCAAGTGATGCCACTTGAAGCCATGGCCTGGGCAGTCCTCAGGAGCAGCCCTGAGGGCAGATTTGTCACCAACTGTCCCCTGCCCGCTGGGCACAAGCTCTGCCTAAATTCAGCCGTGAGGGGGATGAAACTCAACCCCAACTCTGGAAAACGGAAGGAATTGATCTGCCCAGTGAGTGCCCAGAGCTCTGGATCAGCTTTCTGCCCCCTGAGTAACCGCACCAAGCAGACAAGTCCCAGTTTAAATGGGATGCTTTCATTCCATCTGGGAAACGTGGAGCTCCAATGCACATTACTGAGGGGCTTTAACTCATGGAGTCATGGGATGGTTTGGGTGGGAAGGGACCTCAAAGCCCATCCAGAGCCACAGGGACACCTTCCACTATCCCAGACTGCTTCAAGCCCTGTCCAGCCTGGCCTTGGACACTGCCAGGGCTGGGGCAGCCACAGCTCCTCTGGGAATTCCATCCCAGCCCCTTCCCACCCTCACTCCTTCCCAATCTCCCATCCAGCCCTGCCCTCTGGCACTGGGAAGCCATTCCCTGTGTCCTGTCCCTCCATCCCTTGTCCCCGGTCCCTCTCCAGCTCTCCTGGAGCCCCTTCAGGCACCGGCAGGGGCTCTGAGCTCTCCCCAGAGCCTTTTTTTCTCCAGGCTGGAAAACCCAATAAACAAAATAGGAATATTAAATATATTTGTTAACAACAAATGTTATAAATATTGAATTTAAATCCACATTTAAGACCTTCCCCTAAAGGATTGACCAGAGGTTTATGACACAAGTCAGTAACTCAACATGATTTGTTTAAAGAACAGTTCCATTTTAAAAAGCAAATGCTGTCAAACCATTCATGGGGGAGAAAAAAGTGCCTTTGGCATTGTATTAACGATATATTTTTAATTTCCCAGTTGCTACAGTCTCGCTGTTTGCATTTAAGGCTGTCAGAAGGAATTGTTTAATAAGTGCCATGGAACAAAGAGGCTGGAAATCACCTCCCATGGAAAGCTAGGAAAGCTTTCAGCACGGACCCGGAGAAAGAAAAGCCTGGTCAATAGTGCTCGGAAGTGCCTGTTTGTGCTGTAATTAAAGGAATTTTAATGTCTTAAACCTTCTGTGCAGCTGAATAAAATCTCCTGGGTGAATGGCAGAGGGGTTTTAGGGAACAGGGATGAATTGGTGTCACCATTGTCCGTGCAGGGATCTCTGGAAGGATGTGCTCATTTTTTAGGATCGGCATCTTTCCAAGGCAGGCCCAGCAAAGTTTGGCCTAATCCAGATCTAGCAAGGACAGGCAGGAGGGAGGGATGGCTACAGGGAAATGCCTCTTCCATCCTCCCACTGCAGGGAGAATCCATCCATCTCCTCTTGCTCCATTTCCTCTTGATCATGAACTTCACGGAGATGAAGGATGAGGGCTGAGATTTTGGTAAAAATTCCTGCGTTTGGTGGGGAAACCCAAAGAATTTCAACGATCTTGGGTTGGTTTTGTTGGGTTGATTGGTTCTGGTTTGGGGTGATTTTTTCACAGCACGGAGCCTTATCTTTATAATGAATAAAACCAAATTCCAGAAAACATCATCTGGCATTAATTCCTGGCCTAACGAACTGCACAGCACCAATCTGAGCTCTCCCTCCTGCTACAGCATCCCTCCCCAGCAGGCTCTGGGACAGCTTTGAGCAGGAGCAGCACATTTCCAGCCCAGTTTTACATAACTTTTCCTTGGCTTTGCCCTCCTTACACAACCCTGACATTTCAGCCTTTTATTGAGCAAGAGACTTGGAGGAGTTAAGTGGCCTTGAAAAATAATCCCCAGAACCCAGCCCAGGTCTCCGGGGAGCTCCATGCGCAGGACCCTGCTCTGCTGGAAGGAGCTGGGAGCTCTGGGGCAGCTTCCAGGACCTGCAGCACTCCCGTGGCCCCCCCAGGCGATCCCTCACCTTCAGTTTTACCCTGTAATTATCCCCTCACAGCCTCTGAGCGTTATTTCCTGGTCTCATCCGGGGAGGGAGGCGAGGACAGGGCTGGGTGTGCATGGGAAGCTCTCCACGCCCTCTGGGAGTGCTGAACTTTGCAGGCAGTTGGGGCAGTGCTGGGAATTTTGGCACCTTCCACCAGAGCTGGGGCACTGCTGAACCAGTTTGAGGAGCCCAGCGCATGAGGAGGGGCATTTTAATCTGGAGGAAAGCACATTAATCCCTCCTGGCCCTCAGCTCCTCGTGCTCAGAGCTGCTGGGGACGTTTCCTTCCCAATCCAGCTCTTGCTGCAGCTTCTGGTCTCATCTTTGGACTGGTGGCCCAGTGCATGAGGCAGTGCCAACAGCAGTTCCTGGGGCACAACATTCACAGAATCCCAGGATCACTGAGGGGGAAAAGCCCTCCAGGATCACAGAGTCCAAGCTGGGCCAAATCCCCACCTTGTCCCCAGCCCAGAGCACTGAGTGCCACCTCCAGGCCTTCCTTGGACACCTCCAGGGATGGTGAAACCTCTCTGAGCAGCCCTTTCCAAGGCCTGGCCACCTTTTCCATTAGGAAATTCCTCCTCATGTCCTGGACCTCCCCTCGAGGCCGTCTCCTCTCCTCCTGTCCCTGTTCCCTGGCAGCAGATCCTGACTCCCTGCTCCTGTCAGGGACTTGTGCAGAGCCACAAGGTCCCTCCTGAGCCTCCTTTGCTCCAGGCTGAGCTCCTTTCCCAGCTCCCTCAGCCGCTCCTGGGGCTCCAGCCCCTTCCCAGCTCCGTTCCCTTCCCTGGACACGCTCCAGCCCCTCCATGCCTGACTCACCATTCCAAAAGCAAATATTTGGAGGCCCAGGTAAACCCAGGGTGCAGAGAAGGTGGAATCACCTGGTTCCACTGGATTCTCTGAGGGTGCTGTGACCAGGAGTGGTGGGAGGGCTCTGAGCACCAAGGGCACGAAGCTCCTCCGTACCCGGGGCCATCTCACAAAATGATAAAGATTTTGAGGGGGGTGAAGAAAAGAAAATCTCTGATCATTGTGAAGCTGCTCTGACCAAGGGTTTCAGGGTTCCTAAAGCCACAAGAGAGGGGAAAAAGAAGTGCTGGGAAGGGAGAGAGGCCTGTTCTGAGGATGGGAAAGATCTCCTCGAAGAGTGCCAGCACAGCTCCAGGCACTCTGGGCTCCCTGCTGTGGCTGTGGCCACGGCTCGGCCTGGCTGGGACGAGGAGCTTGGATGGCAAACGCAGTCTGGGAAGCGAGGACGATGCTGGGAGGGACTGGCAAACACCTCCAGCTGCTCCAGCAAACAGCCCCAAGGGCTGGGATTCAGGCCCTGCCTCTCATTAGCAGCAGCTCCCTGCTTCCAGGCCCTTTACAGGATGGAGGGGTTTAAGAACACATTTTACCATCCATTTAATGTAACAATATTAAGCTCGATTTGGCAAGGCCGCTTCAGACATAAAACTTTAAAATGAGCTTTTTCAGAGCATAAAATCACAATTGGTCCTGCTAGTAAAAGGATAAAATAAATGTCTATTCACCCTAATTGCTGTCAAACTTGTGATTTTTTTGTTTTGTTTTCTTTTATATGTAGTAAAGCCAACGCGGTTTTATTGTATAGGGTGCAAACGCTCACCGTGTAATATTATAAATCCTGCAGAGAATTAAGCATCTGCACATTTTTCCTGGCTGTTTCTTGCTTTAACTCGAAACGTCTGCGAGCCCTGGCACGAAAGGAAAGTCTGTGGGCGAGCCTGATCCCACCTCTTTTCCAACCCCACTCTTTCCGAGCCCTTTGCTCGTGTGTTGGCAGCGGGGATTTGTGAGGCTGAGAGCAGCTGATGACAAACTCAGCAGCAAGTGAGGGTGTCAAAAAGGATTCTGATACAGAACATTCGTGGGGTTTCTCCACCTCATTATCCCAAAAGCTGGAAGGAGCCAGCCTCCTGCAAGCTCCAGTTGGAAAACAAGGATTCTTAGATCAGCTCCTCCTACCCCCGAGCCAAGGTGGGAATTGTTGGATCCATGAGCTGAGGGCTCTGACCTTTGCTAAACTCTGCTTTGCTTAATGGCTCTGCCTGTGGTTCCAGAGCAGCTGTGCCTGCCGCAATTCCATCAGAAATTCCTGCTCTGCCTCCACCTTGTCCCTGAAAACCCCTACAAGGAGCTCGGAGGGTTTTCAGTGCCCTGACAAATGTCCCACTGAGGGATGTGGCAGGAATTGCTCCCATTTCACCTGGATGTAAATAGAGGGAGCTACAAAAGGAAACAGCCCTGGCAGGCTCCAGGTAACCCCAGATACATCCCAGGGACTGAGGGGTGTGGGATAACCTGGAGCAAGCACCCAGCAATGCTTAATCAAAGCAGTGCCCATGGAAAGAACAAAACCCTCTCAGTTATTGTTGTGTTTCTTCCCCTTGAAGGCTTCTGTGACCTTGCAGAGACAATCCAGCTGCCCAAGTGAGTTACCCCGGGATGAGCATCCCAGAGATGGGAAGAGGAAAACAGAACATGTGAAATTTGCAGGTAGTTTTTGGAAAATAGCAAAGAATTTGTCCAAGTCAGGGCTGGAGGAGCTGGGACAGGCAGCGAGTGACAGAACCCTGCTCCTGCCACTCCTCCACCTCCCACCACTGCTGCTTTTGCTTTTTCAGTGCCTCAGACAGACAGAAATATTCCCCTTTCCTTTGTTTTCATGGCAAAGAGCAGGAGATGCATTTGCTCATTGGGAAATGGCACAAATTTGCTGCTCTAGAACAGCTCCGGGTTCCTCTGGGAGAGACACAGCTTCCAAAATGATCCTTTCCCATGGTCACTGGTGGCTCCAAGGAGCCCTCGTCGTGCCAGGCACCTCCTGTCAGTAACGCTGCCCAAACAGCAGCCAAAAAGGAGGCTCTTGTTTCCAAAACAACTTCGTCATTTCCTTTATTTACTTCATTATCACTTCAATCTGCAAATGAGGTTTCAGTTGAGGCTGGAAAAAACAGAAAGAACATTCTCCACCTTAGAGTTCTTTATTACCTTCCAATTCTTTGACAAGAATTGTAATGGGTTTCTCAAAACTTTTACTTTGTTGGGTTTGTTTTAAATCTTTACCAGTTCAAACCCAGCAGAAATTTTGTAGAATGACATTTAAAATTCAATTAAGGACTCACACTGCCTTTGCTCCTGTTGCTCCTCATGGGATTCTTTGGAAAGTGAGGATTTTTCCATCCCAAATTGGAGGTATTTGCACATTTCCAGCCTCCCAGCCACAGATAAGGGCTGGGATTTGCACTGTGTTCTTCTTCCACTAGATGTCCCAGTAAATATTATTTACATTGATCAGGGCTGAAGGATTTCCCTTGGAATGCTGTTTTGTGTCCACCTTTATGGGCTCTTCCCTGGTAGCGGAGTTTATAAGCCACAGGCTTTGGAATAAAAAGAGGGAAAACGGATTTAGATTATAAAGCCCACATAAAACACAGGTTTACAAAAGTGTGAGGATGCTCTGGGCATTTCCTGTTAATCGGTGGAACAGAAATACAAACAAATAACCTGAAATATTTATCCCAATTAATAACAGCTCCTCCTTGCATGGAAAATCACTAGAATGGAATCCCAGCAGGAGCAGCAGCAGCTCGTGTCAGGACCGGTTGGTTCTTCCAGCTGAGAAGCACAAGGAACATTAATCATGGAATTATGGAATGGTTTGGGTTGGAGGGAATTTAAAGCCCATCCAGTACCACAGGCAGGGACCCCTCCCACTGTCCCAGGCTGCTCCAAGCCCCACTGTCCAGCCTGGCCTTGGGCACTTGCAGGGATCCAGGGACTGCCCCAGCTCCTCTGGGAAATCTGTGATGGATTAAAGGCTTCTGCCTCTGATAAACTGGGGCTGGGGAAGGATTTTACTGTTAAGTGAAAGGAAAATGAGAGAGACACAGAGCTGTGTTGGAATTACCCACTCCTGCTCTTTGTCTGCACAAGGAGGGTTCTGACAGGGTCACTGTCCCAAATCCCAGCCCTCTGCTCCCCTCCTGGCGCTGGGGCACTGCCCAGGGCCCAGGAGCAGGAATGGCACTGCCCAGCCCGGCCCCGTGTCCCAAATCCCAGCCCTCTGCTCCCCTCCTGGCACTGGGACACTGCCCAGGAGCAGGAATGGCACTGCCCAGCCCTCTGCTCCCCTCCTGGCACTGGGACACTGCCCAGGGCACAGGAGCAGGAATAGCACTGCCCAGGCCGGCCCCGTGTCCCAAATCCCAGCCCTCTGCTCCCCTCCTGGCACTGGGACACTGCCCAGGGCACAGGAGCAGGAATGGCAGTGCCCAGCCCGGCCCCGTGTCCCAAATCCCAGCCCTCTGCTCCCCTCCTGGCGCTGGGACACTGCCCAGGGCACAGGAGCAGGAATGGCAGTGCCCAGCCCGGCCCCGTGTCCCAAATCCCAGCCCTCTGCTCCCCTCCTGGCGCTGGGACACTGCCCAGGGCACAGGAGCAGGAATGGCACTGCCCAGGCCGGCCCCGTGTCCCAAATCCCAGCCCTCTGCTCCCCTCCTGGCATTGGGACACTGCCCAGGGCACAGGAGCAGGAATGGCAGTGCCCAGCCCGGCTCCTCCCGGGCAGAGACCCCGGCAGCCGGACCTGCAGGAGGAGCAGGAGCTGCCCAGGGCTGTGCCAAATTTAACCCATTGCTTCACGCTCCCCCAGGGTCCGGGAGAGCCGGAGCCCGCCCCGCGCACGGACTGTACGAACGGGATGCGCTGGCTCCTACCCCCGGCTGGGGCCGTGAAATCAGAGCTGCTGGGGCTGCCTTGATCCCTTTTGTTCTCGCGTGGTGGTCCGGTCCCAGCCTGCCACGACCACAAAAAGCGCCTCACTTGTTCCTTCTTGCCGAGCTTCTCGCTGTCCTTCAGCAGGGGAAGGCTTCAACGAGCCACTGCCACTGCCTGCGGGCAACAATGCAAAGCAGACAAAGCAAAGCCCCCCCAGCCCAGCCCCCAAAATCCCCCCAAACAGCTCCAGCTGCAGAACACAACACACTGAGGAGAAACATGTGAAACTGTGTTCCTTTTTGAGCTGGAATTAAAGGAATTGGATTAATGATTATTTAAGTAGACACACATGAAAACAGATTGGCTGCAGATAGGAAACAGGTGAGTGCAAAGAGGGTGGGTGATAAGGGGACAGGTGGGTTAATTAAATTGCTTTTTAAAATGCAGAAGAGGTGTGTGAGGTAAGAAGGAATGGGAATGTTGGGGTTTAGGGTGGCTGGGTTTAATTTTAGCTCCACATGAGCACAAAGCTGTCACTTAAAAGGAAGATGCTGAGAGCGAGAGAAGAGCAGAGCTTTCCTAGAGCTGTCAGAATTCATCTCTCCTGGAATTACCTTCCTGAAATTTCATCCAATTTGAATTTTGCACCCAACTCCCTCTCAGGTCAAGGTAGAGAAGAAACATTTGCCAGAGGATCCCCAAAACTGCTAAGAAGGGAAGGCAGGAGGAGTCGGCCCCTCTGGGGGCTGTGCCCTCATCCCAGGCCAGACACCTGCACAGGTGAAGTCAGCAGCAAGTCCTGACCTTCATTCCTCAAAAAAAATGCAAATAAATCACCAACAATCCCGAAGGTGGCTTCAATCACCCTCTTTACACATCTCCCTTCCCTAGAGAAAATCTCTCCTGGAACACTCCAGCCCAGCCTCTTGTTTTCCTGGCAGGCAGCAGGATGGTGCTTGGGAACACTTGGAAAGGATTGGGATCGTTTTGGGTTTTTTTTTAATATCCTGGGAGAAATTAAATCAAGAGACAAATGTGGGAGCTCTGAGTGGAAAATCATGTCCAGACTTGTGTGCAGAGAAAAAAAATACCGTGATAACAAGGCAAATCCTGCAATTTCAGGTTTATGTTACATTCATGGGGCAATGGGGAAAAAGCCCTGCTCAGCTTTTAAACCTGTCCTCTGTCTGCAGCCAGCAATCCCAGCCTCTCCATTAGTTGTGCAGTAAAAGTCAGGAAAAGATGGGAGCAGACAAAATATGGGATGAGAGTGCAGTGGCTGGAGGATGAGAGGATGATTTCTGTGCTGTTGCTTGGGTCTAACATGATGGAATGACCTCAAAAGGGCTGGGGCACCCAGACAGACTCCTGCAGCTTGCCAGGAGCTTCCGAAGAGCAATTAAAAATGGACAATGTGTTTTCCCTATTTCCCTGGGCTCAGTTTGCCTTAGCTTTGAATCCTGGGTATCCTCTTCCATCTCTCAACACAGATCTGTAGCCAAATAATATCCAGGAAAAGCATTGGGAAGCTCATCAAGGAGGAATGAGGTTCCTCTGTCTCTGTACCTGCCACTGCCTGGCTCAGGATTTGATGGATCAACAGTGCCAAGGAGCTGAGGATCAGCACTGGGAATTCCCAGCCTGGATAAATCACAGTTACATCCCATCCTCAGGCTGGGAAAAGAGAATTGTGAGCAACAAACTGATGGAGATGGGGAGAGAACAGGAAAATCAATGTTTCTTTAAGAAATTTTTCTTTAATTCTTTTTATAAAACTCTCCTAATTCCATTGCCGAGTCTGTGGTGAGAGCACGTGGATTTATCTGTGGTGATAGAACAGCTTCAGTCCCTGGGAAGCTTTCCTGATTCCTCCCTGGCTCACTCTGGGAGTCTTTAAAAAATGAGGATTAGGATTTGCCTTCCCCACGGGAGGTTCAATCACTCCAGGTTTGCGAGCTGGGATGATCCCATGGAAGAGGGCATTTCCATGGGGGAACAGCCACCCCGTGGATCTGCAAAGAGTCGAGTGCATGATCCCAAACAAGGAAACACCCCAAGTCTAAACCACACCAGAGGTCACACCTTGATTTCCAACCTTACAAGAACCCTTGGGTTGATTTAACCTCCAAAAGCTAATTAGGTGCTAATTAATGTAACAAACGCCAGGGTTTATTACTGCTGGGACCACAGGCACCTCCAGGACAGATTTCCAGTTTTGGCTCAGCCCAATATTTTGCTGTGGGTTGTTCTTTTTTGATTTTTTTGGTATTTTTTTGCTTCCCAGAATGCCATTTCTGAAGAGCCCAGGCTGCAGGAAGGCACCCTGGGATGCAGCAAGGAATGATTTGGAGCAGCCCTCTTCCTGAAAGGAGGCGATTATGAAACGGGGAGAGATGTGGCTCTGATAAACAACGCCCACCTTCCCCAGCCCGCAGCCTGTTTGGGGTGGCACCCGGCCAGGAGGGAGCTTTGTCAACAGCTTTAATTGGGGTGCTTTTCATCCCGGGCTTGCTGTGCTCCCCCACGAGGAATCCAACAGATTCCCAATTTTTCAGTGCATTTAAGAGCACCAGAGGACAGCGGAAACATGGAATCACGGAATGGTTTGGGTTGGAAAGGAGTTTTAAAATCACCCTCCCTCACCTCCCACTGGGTGCGAGGAGAAAACCCAAAATCCAAGCGGATCCTTGGAAGCCGCGTCAAAATCTCTTATTCCTGATTTGCATCCTCACAAAACCTCTCCATCCTCTGCAAGGTCGAGTCCAGGAGTTGGTGCTTTCGGGCAGAGCCATCCTTGGCTCCCACACAACAGTCCCCAGGTGACACTTTCGGTGACAAAGTGTTAATGGATGTCACCAAGGCGTGGCTTGGATCCCTGGATCAGCAGGGCCAAGCCTCCATCAGGATCAGTGTGAGCAATTAAAGCTTTATCCTGTCCTGAAAATAGCCCCAGGTCGGGACAGGCTCAGGGAGAGGCTCTTCAGCCCTCCTGGAACACTAGAGATGGACACACAATAATTCAGAATTTGGGAGTTCCTTTCCAAGCCTTTAAAATCAATGCACAACACCAACCAAGCCTGACATCTTGTCCTGTCATGGATCCACTTCACATTCACCAGCCAAAAAAGGGCCAAGAGAAGCCTTTCAAAGCATCCGTCAGTTTTAAGTGCTGAACTTTTCCTGATCTTCCCTCCGGATTTCCCCTGGAAAGGAGAACCAGTGGATTCCCATGGGATCACCCAAAGTACGAAGCATTCCCAGTTCGTGGAAGGAATTGTAAAGCTTCACCTCTGTGGTTTGTCTCAACCTTAGAAGGGCCCAATAACAAAACTGATCCCTGAGTTAAAATTTCTGCCTTTCCATCTTTTCCACGGCCCAGCTCAGCCCTCTGCCTGTCCTGGCTGGGCACAGGGACTCGGTGTCCACCCTGGTGTCTATTTTTTGATGAAATTTGGGCTTTTTCCCTTTCAGTTTCACTGTGGCTGAGGACATCAAAACCCTTTCAGTAGCTCAAGCAAGCTGCAGTTGGGCTGCCCGTGCTGCAGAGCGCTGAATTTCCTCCCCAGCCCCTGCAATAATTCTTGCAGAGCCCACTGTGATCCTTCCAGATGTTGGTGTTTTCCAAGCCCTTTCCAAGCCCAGCTTGAACCCCCCACGGATCCCAAAGCCACGTGGAGGGGGAACTCAGCTCTGGGGGTGGACAGTGTCTGTGTGATTTCCTCAGCTCCCTCCCTGGCCTGCCACAATTAGCTTAATGACTGTAAATAACTACGAGGGATTTGCTGCAATGAAGGGAACGTGTCACAACAAGCAGAGCTCTGAGACAACCCCCACGTTTGGCACCTGCCTTTGTCCCCGAGACTTCACATTGCTGTCCTACAAATCAAAAATTGCCATTATTGGGATGCATTTAAAACAATTCCCAAGGTTTCCAACGTGACTGTGAAGGTTTTCCTTTTTCCTTCTGCTTTTTCAGCAGCAGCAAACCCCAAGGTGAGGGTTCTCTTTGCAGTTATTTCTTTTTGCTCATCTCTGGCTTTATTTAGAGAATGGATTTTCCCTCGTTGCTCCTTTGAGTTTTGACCACAGAAATATCAAGTAGGGGAAAATGGAAGTTTGGAAAACAGAAGCAACAGTGCTGAGTCCTTTCAGGGCTAAACAAACCCAGCTGCTCCGGGATTTCCATAACAAAACAAAAATAGAATTTGCTGTCAGTTATGGGTTCAGATTAGGTGGAAAGGGAGGGAAGCATTCTTTGTTTATCTTTTATTGTTTAGGGAAGCAGTATTTATTTATCCCTCATTGTTTATTAGCTGCAAGTGCCCTCACAAAATCGGATAATTCTCCTGCTGACCAGGCTGGGAGTTGCTGGGACAGAGGACACCCTGCAGTGCTTGGGAAGGAGCACAGCCACTGCCAGGGAAAGAGAACTTCCCAATCCCCACTGACTTCAGATTCTACTCCGTTGTGAATTACCAGACCCCTCCTAGCTAATTTTAGTCCTTTTCTTGGCTCAGGGGGGACATTTCCATGAACTGCCAGGCGTGCTGGTCAGGCTGAGGCAGATCTGTAGTGATTTGTTCTAACACCAGCAATGCTGATTTTCCCTCCCTTTCCCTGGCACTGCCGTCCCAGCGCATCCTGCCCGGGGTGATCCCAGCCCCTCAGCAGGGCCCTGCCCACCTTCCAAACGCTCCAGCCCGGGGAAACTGCTGAGGGGAGAGCACAGGGACTCTTCTGGAAGTCAGGTCCTCATCTGGGATTGCGTTTGGAGCTGGAAACATCCTGGGATAGAAAACATTCCATGCCCCAGGAAGGCTGTGAGGGGTGGCACTGGCTTTGTCACGCTGTGACAGTGTCCTGACCTCTCAGGACACGTCCTCTGCTCGTTGAATTTGTTGGTATCAGGGCAGGAACGAGTTGTTACCAGGCCATGGTGACAAGTCAGGCCATCCAAAGGAAAAAACCAGTTTTTGCCTCATTTTCAGCTTCGCCCTCAGCCTGACAGAAAACTGCACCTTTCCTTGGCCACCTACAGAGCAGGAGGATGTTTGGAGTGAATCCCATCCTGAGCCACTCACAGCATCCACAGCAATTCCCGGGGTTAAGGACTCTCTTCCCTGAAGAGTATTTTTCTCTTGACACCCATCATAAGTCCCAGGGCAAAAAGCAGCAGGTCTGAACAGGAGAGGGAGGGAAAAGAGCCTCGTTTGCTGCCTTGCAGAATTTTCTCCTGATCAGACAGGGAGATAAAGCCCCTGCTCCCAGTTAGAGGATCGGATTGGAGGTGGAAGTGACGGCCACGTATTCCCTGGTGCTCTTTGTGGGTGATTTATCCCCAGAGATGCTTATTTTCCCTTGTTAGCTGGAGTGGAAATCCAGAATAAATAGGAATAACTCGAGTAGGAGGCAGTGAGAAAAGGGTGTGTCCTGAACTGAGAAGAACAGTAAAAATAAACTTCCAAATGCTGGCATGGTGTGCTCATAATCACAGAGAAAGAGAAAAGGAGAAAAATGATAATTTCTGGTTTATTGCAGAGTGGGTGAAATTGGGTCTGAAAGTCAATGATTTTGCAGCTCTTGCTCAGCACCTGACGCCCTTTGGCCCAGGGCCACCAGGGCAAAAGTGGGTGACAACTGCAACAAGGCTGAAGCATTTTTTTCCCAGAGCAGCTGTGGCTGCCCCTGGATCCCCCGCAGTGTCCCAGGCCAGGCTGGACAGGGCTTGGAGCACCCTGGGAAAGCAGAAGGCGTCCCTGCCCTTGGCAGGGGGTGGAATGAGGTGAAATTTAGGTCCCTTCCAACCCAAACCAGTTTGGGATCCTGTGGTTCTTCAGGAGCCTCAGCTGCTGAAAAGAGGAGATATTTTGCAGCTGCCACATGACACAGATGAACCTAAAGTTAAATTGTTCAATAAACTGGGATCTGTAACCTCGATTCCACATCAGAAGCCCAGAAACCCCCCCCATCATGGATTAGCCGTTATTTGAGATCTTCATCATTTTGACATCTTCGGGAAAAAAAAATCCGAATTAGAACAAGCCAAGTCCATTCTGAGGACGATTTGTGTTTGCTCTTCATGACTGAGCCTCACTCAGCACGGCTTTGTTCCCAGGCCGGGGTTTGTTCTCCCTCAGCCGACTTTTCACATCCTGATTCAACAAAGCCCTAAAGCCTGAGCAATCAGTGCGGGTGTAACTCGTGCTCCGAGCTGCTCCGGGCTGAACCTGCTGCAGGGAAGGAGAAATGGCACCAGGACCCTTCTCAGGAGCACAATCAAATGAGATGCAGCCCTGGGATTTGCTCCTGCATCTCACGGTGATGCGGATTTTTTCTTGGGAAGGAAAGCACCCAAGCTGTGCCAAGCCGTGGAGAGGCAGAGCCTGGAATATGTCACTCATTTTTTACAGGATTGGGGCGCTCCACAACAGGCAGCAGCAGTGGGAATTGTCACCCAAAGGGGACACTTGTACACCAGAAAATCTGCTTTTCACTGCCACGAATGATAATGAGTGAGGGTGGTGATTCCCTCCTTTAGGCTTTGGATGAAGGAATTCAGCTTTGCAGAGCAAATGCCATCACGGTTCTTTTAGGAAGTCAAATTCCAGCCTCAGCTTGGGCTTTCCCCATGTTTTTGTATTTTTTTTTCTCCAGCCAATGGCCATGAGGAACATTTTGCTGTCAGGAAATGGTAGCAAGTACTAAAAGGAAAATAGGGGATAAAAATATCAGGATTTCCATCTGTGATCACCGGAATTAGCATCTATCCTTTTTATTGCTTCTTTCTCATCCCTAATCCTTTGTTTTTCCTATCAGTTCCTTCTTGCTTCTCCCTGAGCACAGAGCAGACTGCGTGAGGTGCCTGGCACAGGCAGCTCCAAGCTCTGGGGCGCTGGAATCCCCCTGGATCCGTCAGATCCCACGGACAAAGCCCGGGAAGTGGCAGAACAAAGGGACCTGAGCCTCCTCTGCAAGGTGTCCGCCTGCCATCTCATGCATGAGGGGAAATCTCCTCCAGGAGAGCAGCCCAGCCCATTCCTGTTGGGAGCGTGGATTTTCCGGATGACTGGGAGTCTGTAACCCGCACCTGAACCTCGCTGGTGGCTCAGCCTGTGGGAATTGTTTTGGCGGAAGGCGAGACCCGACAGGTCCCTGCTGACTGCAGCAGGAAGGCTCTGACAGCCAGAGGTAATTCAGGAAAACCCACGGCTCATCCCGGCTCCGGAGCCTGGGGATGGCGGGGTGGGAGCCTGGCGAGTGCTGGGGGCTCCCACTGCTCCCCCACACCCAGGTGGAGGAGAAAATCCCCCCAAGCTGCAGCTCAGTTGTCCCCTGGCTCCCTTTTTTCTGGGACAGATTTGCATTGCTCTCATTTTTAACCGAGAGAGGTCCCAGCATTTCGAAGTCTCAGCATTTTGAGGAAGATGCTGGGAGGGAAATGCCTTGGAGGAGCGTTCCCAGTTAGAACAAGAAAGAAGGTAAACACCAGATTTCCTCCTCACTCATCCATTATTTGCATCTTCAAAAGGCCAGAACCCTCCTAAGAAGTTCCACGTTGCGTTTGGGACACTTTTCCCCCCTCTGTTTTGTTCTAACTCGGGTTGATAATTCATTGCAGAAAAAGATTCTTTCTCCTGGAAGTTCTGCCTTTGCACTGTCAGAAATGTCATCTGTTAATCACTCACGGTGAGGAGCTGCAGAATTGCCTTTGATGCCGCAGCTCATCCCAGCCCTGGGTGAGTTGTCTCCTTGTGCCCCAGGGTTAGGGGAAGTGCAGGGGGACAGGAGGGCCACACACGTTTGGAAAAAGTGATGTCAGTGACAGGGAACTCCCAGAAACATCTGGAAACAGGGAAAGGGAGAAATCTTTCTACAAAGATGCTCCTGCACTCGTGGTGTCAGGAACCAAAATGAATCATGAACAGAATGAGCTCGTTTTGATTCTTTTGATTCTTTAGCAGGGGCTGCCCAGGGAGGTTTGGAGTCCCCATCCCTGGAGGTGTCCAGGGAAGGCCTGGAGGTGGCACTCGGTGCTCTGGGCTGGGGACAAGGTGAGGCTCAGGCACAGCTTGGACTCTGTGATCCTGGAGATCCTTTCCAACCTCAGCGATCCTGGGATTCTGCTCTCCCAGATCCCTCTCACAGGCACAAGACAGCTCTGCATGGTTCTTCCTAGGAAAATGATAATTAATTTATAAATTTAGAATCTTTTACTTTCCTAATGAGATCCAGGCACTGCAAGAGCTCTGGTGTGCCCTGGGGACAAAGAGCTCCTGCAATCCCTGCCTGGGGAGCAGAGCACGTCCAGCTGCTGTCCTCAGCCCCACAGCTGCATTGGAATCATGGAATCATGGAATGGTTTGGGTTGGAAGGGCCCTCAATGATCACCCAGCTCCAAACCCTGCCACGGGCAGAGGTGCCGCTCTCCAGATCAGGTTGCTCCAAGCCCCATCCAACCCGGCCCTGAGCATTTCCAAGGATTCCTTCTCCATGCAGAACCTCTTTGCTCACCTTATCCCGGCCTTCCGTTTCCAATTTACCCAAATTTGGGTCATTCCAGGAGTTTCCCTGCTTTTCCTGCCCTTGCTGTTCTCAGGTCCCCCAGCAAATGGATTCATCCTCTGTTCCAGCTCTTCTTCCCAGAGCATTTTGAGAGGCTTCCCAGTCCTTTCCCACTTGCCACCTTCCTGAAGCTCCTGGAATCCAACTTTTCATGAAGAAAAAAGGGATAAATGAAATAATTTGGGGTTGTCACCTCTACACCGCACTCAGGGAACAATTGATTCCCATTTAACACCCCCGTGACCCTTGGAAAAACATTTAAAATCCCTAAATCTTGTAGGAGCCAAAATCAGAGCTGTTTAATCACTGAGCAGAAGAGAATAAACCTCTCTTCAGACCCACACAGTAAATCCTTTAAGAAGTTCGAATGCATTTATTAGAGAAAAGAGAAAAAGTTATGGATGTTTCAGAGGTCAGAGAAAATGCCTGGGAGACCCATTCCAGCTGATCCGTGGAGGTCACTGTTTATATTTTTTGCTATTTATGTGTGAAATGTTCTCTGAATGAAGGGCATTATCTGACAATTTACTGCTGATTTTCTCCAAAAGGTGGGAAAATGGATATTCCAAAGGTCTGGGTCTCCAGACAAGAAAATGGGATCGAAATCCATTCAAAGAGGTTTTTTCGCTTTGTGCCCTGGATTCCTCCCGGGAGTTGTGGATGGTTTTTGTGGGTGACAACAAAGGAAAAAAGAAGGGAGGCAGCGAGAAAGGAGGGAATTCAGAGGCAGGGACTTCTGCCTGAGGAATGATGTGGGGGTGGCACTTTCCCTGTTTCACAACTCTTCCTGTGATGGCCAAAAATTGCTCCAAGTTGGACCAAGCGATGCCTTTGATACCAGCCCTGTGTTTCTAGCCTGTAACTACTGATTTCCCTCTTGTTCATCCTGGTGATGGGAATATTTGGGAAGCAGGATTGGCAAAGATCACAGCGATCTGTGGAAGGAAGAGCAGCAGAAGGAATTCAGCAGAAATGAAGATTTGCTTTTACGCTTTGCCAAGGCAAAGCCCCTGAGTGTTAATTAACGTTCGTTATGGACCAAGGAGAAACAACCTTAGGGAAGCAGGGATCTGTCTCCAAATGCCAGACAAGGATCCCTGTTTTCCACTTCTAAACTTTATCAGCTTCCAGCTCCGTGTCAGACAGTCCTGGATAAATGGAAATGCCACGCCTGGGTGCTTTGGGAAGTTTCCCCTTGGGATGTGGCCAGGGAGAGCCCAGGGAAAGGACGGCTCTCTGAAGTCCCTGAGAAAATATTCCTGCTTTTTCCATCCTCAGGGAGGGGTGGGGGGCATTTAGGAAAACCCTGATCTGATGGCACAGAAAGAAAACTCTGGATTTTCCTTGTATGCCCACCAGTTTTTGGGGATAGTTCTGTCCGAGATGGGAGTTTGGGTCCATCATACAATGAGGACATGGAAAATCTCTGCTGAGAGGGCTTTTTTCCCTCTGGAATGGGAAAACCAGGGGGATTTGTAGATGGTGCCTTATATTTCAATCAAAACAAACCATACAGGGTCCTGAATGCCACAGAATTGGGACCAAATAAGTGGCAGGAAAGTTCAGAGTTTTCTGTTGTTATTTGCTCTGATCTCTTCAATAGGAGCAAATTCTTTATAAGCTTTTGGAAAAGTAATTTTGTGAAGCAAAAGAAAAAAAATCATGTTGGACACCTCAATTTCTTTTTGAAAGCATTTCAAATCTCTACTTTTAGGTTGCTAAACCAGAATAAAAATAATTATCACACACAACAATTTGCAAAGCTTTTAATTAGCAAAACTAGCAGGGAGGAAAAAAAAAAGCGAGGGAGGCAAAAAAAGCAAAAATCTCAAGAAAACTTGCAACAGGTTTTCTCTAAGCATGGGTGGAGTGGAAAAAGTGAGCCAAGATAATTACCCACACTTAGTCATAAGCAGCAGGAAACACAGTAAAAGAAAAAAAAAATCTAATTGGAGCTGTTTTTCATATATATATTAAGGTGTTAATTTCCATCACATCATGCAGTGCGAGAGCTTGGGGTTGGGAGTGCAGGATCCTTTGCCTGCAGATGAAATGACAGAAAAGGGCAAATCCACGTGTGGATGTTGATAGGCACACGGTGAAACCCTCACGCAGCAGCTCCGGCAGCACTTTGTGCTCATGCAGGGTTTTGTTGCTTTGCTTTCAGACAAAAGCTGCTGCCACTTGGACAGAAAAACAGAGGAGGGACGAGAGGAGGGACAAGAGCAGGGCTGCAAAGCCACCAGGCAGAGGAGGTGACAGGAGAGAGGTCCCCGTTTATTCCAGAGCAGGTCTGACGAGGTGTCAGCCAGCCACAAACCCTCAGGGTGGTTCAGAATGACCACAGCACCCCCGACTCCTTTAGGAAGGAATGGAAAATTCATCTTTGTGCCACAGGCATCCTTTTTTCCCAGAGGAACACGAGCTGGACACGTCGCTCCTTTGGAGGGCTGCAACCCTGGGCTCTGATGTTCTGAACAATTTCACTGCAAGGGGAACCTGACCCATCAATTGTTCTCAGCATGCAAAGGTCTGTGTGACCAGAGGGTGAGAATTTGAGGCTTTCCAAGAGCTCAGGCTCCCTGCTGGTGTGAAGTGATGCATTATCCAGCTGGGGTGGGAGCTCTGCACCCTCGGGAAGCCCACGCTGGCCAGGCCAGCTGTTGGCCAGGCTCGTGTTTGTGCCGTGCCCTGTCAGGGCTGCGGGGCTGACACGTCCCCACGGGTTTGTTGTTCTAGAGGGTGGTGGTGCTCCAGGCACAGGCCCTGCTGGAGCAATCCCCTTCCAGAGATGTCAACTGGAAAGTCACCTCCGAGCGAGCACGGAAAAAAACGGAGGGAAGCAAACAAAAAACCTCATCTGTTTGTGTTTGCAGGCACAGGGCCTCTCCTCCCTTCGTGCTGTCATTGTTGTAGGATGGCATTCCCTGGCACCAGCTCCCTGGAGGGGGAATGTTGTGGGTGGCAGCATGGAAAGATGCTGGCAAAATTCGTGTCAGGGTTAAGAACTGGCTTTGCCTGGGCACCGTCATGGCAGAGACAATTCCTAAACTGTTCCATGAGTTCATGTCTCTCTTCCCTTCTCCTCTTCCTCTCCGTTCCAGCTAAAAATAGAAATTCCCAGAGCTGGGAAGGGGCAGTGCAGATACCTGTCAGGGACAGCAGAGGCCTGGCTGTCTCCAGAGAGTCTCAGGAACACCCCCTGAGTCACCGGGCTCCAGATGCCAATCAGCCCTGGCAATTAGGGATCCTAATTTCCCTCCTATCTGCTCCACTGAGCTCATGCAGAAAGGGAGCTGATTTGCACTGTTTTATTCTTTATCTTCACCCCCAACAAAAAAAAGGAGGATCACACCAATCCAAATTTTCTGAAAATTTGATCCCCAAACCAACAAACTCCCCAGGCACCCTTTGGGATTAAGAGAGTCCCTTGGATAGAAGAGCCACGAGAACGTCAGCAGTGACATCTGTCAAAGAGCAGTGAACTCGCTGGGCCTGGGAAGGTAAGGATGTCACCTGAACCAATCTTTAACCTCGCTTCCCTGTGGTCTCCAGGGCCTACCGATGTTCTTTAGAGAAATATAGAATAAATGGATATCTGGATGATATAGAAAGATAAACGGATGGAGAATGATTGGAATCCAGGCTTTTTAGGGGTATCAGCACCTTCTAAGCCAAACCATCAACATGAGGCTGCCCAGAGAAGCTGTGGCTGCCCCTGGATCCCTGGAAGTGTCCAAGCTTGGATGGGGTTTGGGATAGTGGGAGGTGTCCCTAAGGATGAAATGAGTTGATCCTTCAGGTCCCTTCCAACCCAAACCATTCCATGATTCTCCAATGATTTATTCAGGCTTTTTTGTTGCTCCCAAGCCCAAAGCTGCAAACAGAGAACCCCGATGGGCTCATCCCCAGCACCCCTGAGCCTTGCGGTGCCCTCTCCTCTCCCTGCTCTCCTCGTCCTCCCGGGAATTCTGACAGCCTGGCTGGGGCTGGGCACGAGCCCCTCATTCCTGGTCCTCCCCCCCGAATCAGCCACGCCACTGTGGAATTTTTATTGGCCATAAATCCTTTATTGGTCAGATTAATCTGATTTAAAGTGTTGCACCCAGTAAATACCGTGTGCTGTTTGCTTTAGCACTGCCTGTGGAGAAGGACAACGTGGGGACCTGGCACCAGTGGAAGCTGGGGATGGGAATGGTTGGAGGGGGGCCTGGATGAGGAATGATCCCAGGCTGGTTGTGGAGGGAAGGGACTCTCCCTGGGTGTGAGCTGCTCCCGTGTGTTGGAACGTTCCACCTCAGTGACCCTCAAAGCTTTCCCCGGCCTCTCCTGCTGACTTGTGGCCGGGGGATCCCTTTCAACGCAGGGAAAGTCTCTGCTGGGGGAGGGAAAGATAAAAACACTTTGAAAAAGAAATAAATGGTCGCTGGTTTTCTGCTGGGCTCAGTTTTATTGCCTGTTGGAGCCCTGCCTCCACTGCAGAGCTCAAAGCTGCTGGGTATTGTCAGAGGATGCAGGGCCTGGCTCCTACCTGAGGCAGATATTGGCACAATTGGAGGGGAAAAGGCACATCCATGGAAAGATTTGGATGTGTTTGTAAGGACGTGGATTCCTGGCCAGAGGGAAAGCAGAAAAGACCAACTGCCTTCTCAAAGAGTGAGCTGAGAACAAGGACACAGGACAATATGCTGAGGCCCATCTGCTTTCCTTCCCCTGCCAAATGTTGGCTCACAACAAGGAAAAAGCGACCAGCAGGGACAGGGGAGGTTCATTCCTGACAGAGCTGCCGTGTCCAGCCACAAACATGTTGGGAAGAGCAGCCCCCGTGTCCCCTGGGACCGTCTGTGCCCGAGGCACGAGGGCTGAGGGGACACTTCTGCACTCTGGTTTGGCACAAAGCTTTTGTAATTCCCCAGCATCTCCAGGGTGAGACTATTAGAACATGCAGTTGTGATATCCGTTAAAAATATCCATGAAAACTAAAAATACCACAGCAGAAAGGTGTTTGCAGGAGCGGGCGAGCACCAGCTCCTCATGGCACAACGAAGAAATGCAAATCCTGCCATGCACTGAGGGGAGGACGGCACCGGGAAGGATGATAAAATATTGCCATCTGTTGGCATCCTGAGCAAGGAGATCCCTCCACATTCCAGGTTTATCTGCTTGTGGACAGCGAGAGGAGAGATGGGACAGCAGAATGCCCCAAAAAGGAATCATTTCAAAAGACAATGCTCTTTTTTTGTAACATTTTTTCTAATTTTTGCTTGGGGATTCCGGGTGTTGATCTCCCTCCAGTCCTTCCCACCCACGGTATGTCACCACACAGGTTTGGCCAAATCCTCAGTCTGGATTTCCAGGGTTCTGGGGCTGCCCTTTGGAAGCTGTCTATCCAGAAAACAACTCCTCAAGGAGAAGCACTTCGATGTTATTATTAATAAACACAAATTTGGGTCACTGTGTCCAGCTGGAACACTGAGGGGAGATTTGAGAAGGTAGAACTTATGGAAGGACCTTCTTTCCCAGTATTGTCCAGGCCCCTGGAAGGCAGAAGGGAACTGAAAAGAGGAGAACTTGGGATTGCCAGCGCTCCAGAGGAGGCGGATTTCAGGAAAACCAATAAAACTCGTGCTGTTCCTTCCAGTTGGAGATAGAGGAGCCCTTTGTGCCAGACGTTGCCATGACCTCAGTGCCTGGAGTGCCAGGAGAGCCTTTCACACACCCATGGGGATCTCCAGGCTGTGGGGGCCCCTCACTGGCACGGGGACACCCCCCAAACATCAGCAGCACAAACCCTGTGGCACATCCACAAACCCCAGGCCTGGGCTGCCAACCCAAATCTCTCTTTATTCCCTTAAAACACCGGGGGAGTTTCCTTCCTGCTCTGGGGGATTTGCAGCTGGAAGTTAAAGATGGGAGAGCCAACCTGCAAGGTTCCATTTGAAGTTTTGCTCATTGCATGGGAAGAACACCAGAATGCTCTTGAGCTGTGGCAGAAGCTCTGGGACAAGCCCTGCCCGATCCTGGCCGGCTCCAGGGCCAGCTTGGAGCAGCCTGGGATAGTGGAAGGTGTCCCTGCCCACGGCAGCGCTGGAATGGGGTGAATTTTAAGATCCCATCCAACCCAAAGCATTCCATGATCCCATGAAAACTCGAGCTGGATGGGCCACTTTGGTTCTGCCATCTCTTCCGTGTTTATTCCAAGCACTCATCTGGCCTCAGCCTCTTCCAGTTGACATCCGAGGGCTCCACGCCGTTGTTCTCCCTCCCTTGGAGCCACACCTCCAGCATCCCTCCAGCACAAACTCTGTCTGTCCAACTCTTCCAGCATCACCTTGTACGAGAAAATCAACGTTCAACCCGGAGCTCCTTGTTTGAATTGGAGAGATGAAGGGTGGACGAGGAAAACAGCATCATCTTCCTGGCCAGACAAAGTGAAATTGTGTTTTCATCAAAAACAAAGGCAAATCTTTCAACCTCAGGTCCTGGCACTCTCAGGAACAGAGATTTTGGTTTGATCAAAGGCCCAGAAGAGGTTGGAGATGTCTCACTCCTGGCTGGAAGTTATGAAAATAACGGGCATGCAAAAACAATTACATGGCAAAACAGTCAAAATAGAAAGAATCAGATTAACTTTTTTAAAAATTAAGATTTTAAAAATAAGAGTTTCAAAACTTAAACGGAACATTTTTTTATTCCATTATTTTTCAAACACTCTGGGTCAGACAAACTGCTCCAAGTAATGAGGTTTTTGCAGTGAAAGTGATAAAAGAAAAATGCCTTGCAATTGTTTTTCAGTGAGAAAAGGTTTTGGTCAAGTAAAAGTTGAGAGGTTGAAGTAAAATTTGAAAGAAAATATTGATGGTGCAGACACTGCTTTTGTCCTACAAAACTGGGACTGTGAGTCAGCAGCAAAGTTAAAAAAATTATTCTTATCAATTCTTGCAGCCACTTCCCTAAATTCCATTCTAAGCAAAATTTGATGATTTCACCATTTCCCGCAGAAAACTACAAAACCTCATCTCCTCCATCTGCTTCTAGTTTGAGCTAAAAATATGTCTAAAACAAGATGAGTGATGCCTCCGAAAAAAATATTCCTGAAGAAAAAAAGTGAAAAAAAAAAAATTCTGGATAAAATCCGAAGTTGTCTGACAATTTTCCCATCCCACAAAAACTTGAGATTTCCAAAACAGCTTTGCTGTGCAGTAGGAATAAATTTTGTAGAGAAAAGAAAAGACCCACCCAAGAACATCCAATAACCCTGTGGTGAAAGCTCTGATTTGGGATCTCAGCTATTCCAACCCAAATATTCCCCCTGTCTGCTGGAGATGTCTCCTTCTGCCCAAAGCCAGGAGCTACCCTGGATCTGGGAAGCTTTGCTCCAAATGGATGCATTCCTGCAAAAAAAAAAAAGAGTTGTGGTTTGAGTGAATCACGATGAAAAATTGTCCTCCAGAATTTCTCAACTCGTTGTCAAACTGAGGAGCCTCGGGGATTAAAGGGGCAGGAGCTCGGGGTGGCTGAGCCATCCCTCAGGGTGAGGAGCTTCCCCAGGGATGTGAGGAATGGGATGGCAGGAGCTCTGGTGCTTTCCTGGAGGTTTGGAGCCCCAGCTCTCTCCCGGGTGACAAAATCCACCCAGCGAGGTCCCACAGGCTGAGCTGGTCCTCGTGGGCAGAGCTGGAGTTAAGATCTCCCCTAAATACTCCCAATTTTCAGCTTGGGTGAAATCCAGGGTGGCCAGAGTGACCCCCAAGGAAGAGCAGCAATAACCTGGCCCTAAATTCAGCTCCACACTGAATGCAAACCTCAAACAATGAATATTCTCTGAATAAACTCCTTCCAAGGGAAAGGCTCCAGCTCCCAGCCCTGCTCCCCTGCCAGCAGCTGAAGCATTAATGGTGCTGAGCAAGGGCTGGAGGTGAAATCCCCAGTTCTGACTGACACTTTGGCTTTTGGAAAGCTGGCGTTTGGCTGTGGCACAGACAGGTCTCACAGCAGGCCAGGAACGCAGCGGGGTGTGGCTGGAGCTGCAGGTAACAGGCACTTTCTCCCCTGCTTCCCTTTTATTTTTAGAGCCATCAGCTGAAATGTCACCTTTCCTACGAGGCACCTGACTCTGGGCTCTCCTCACCGGCAGCAGGGTGGGATTTTTCCTTTTTTCTCCTCGCTTTGAAGTCAAACCAATAATTAAGAAGGATGCTTGACTACCTGAGAATCCCTATCTGGTGTTAACTACTGTGTTACTACTAATAATAGTATCTGAGCTGGCTGCAGAGGGTGCTGGGGGAGTCAAAGCACGGATCTAAAGGGGGTTGGATTGCTCTCATATCCATGAGGGATGAACTCATCACCCTGGCTGAAAAACAACACCCAGAGAAGTGCAGGGCCTTGTCCAGCCTCATCCCCTGAACTCGTGGCAGAGCTGGAAATGCAGCTTGGGAGGTTTTGAGGCCGGATTCAGGAGGAATTCCCATGCTTAGCTAATTCCCAGATGTCTCACTGGGATCTAGAGGCTTCTCTATACTCCTTAAATAATGCCCAAAGGCAGAAAAGCCCCTTGGGACAAGATGGATCCTGGATCCAACCAGCCAGTTTTGGGTCCTGAAGGAAAGCTGTGGCCCTTGCAGTGTTGGACATGGAGCAGAGCTGCCCTGGGCCCCCAAAATGACGGCCCAGGGACACGGGAACACTTCCACCCCGAGGAGCAGCGGGGATTGGTGTGGGTGCTGTGCCCAGGTGCTGAGCACAGGGAGGAAAGTGTTAAAATGTGGTGTTTGAGGAGCTCTCGCACCTGTGGGGGAGAGGAGACTTCAGGGAAACCCCACAGTGACCTTGCAGGGCCTTCAGGGGGCTTAAAAAAAGGACGGAGAGGGAATTTTTATATGGGCAGGCAGTGACAGGACAAGGGGCAGTGGTTTTAACCGGCCAGAGGGCAGGGTGAGATGGGATACTGGGAAGGAATTCTTCCCTCTGAGGGTGGGGAGGGGCTGGGATGGAATTCCCAGGAGAAGCTGTGGCTGCACCTGGGTCCCTGGAAGTGTCCAAGGCTTGGAGCAGCCTGGGATCGTGGAAGGTGTCCCTGCCACCCACAGGGGAGTGGAACTGGGTGGGCTTTAAGGTCCCTTCCAACCCAAACCATTCCGGGATTCCAGGATTCCATGATTCCATGATTCCAGGATTCCATGAGTGACATTTACTTGACACCCACACTTTGTCCAAATCTAAACTCTGAAGCGAAGGAAAGTCCAGTTTTACAGATGCTGAGTGTCCCTTGTGTGTGAAGGGGGAGCTCCCGGGTGACCGAGCACAGGGATGTGGCGACAGGGATAAACCACAGGTGCACTGGGTGCTGATCCTTGCAGAGCAGTGTCCCAGGGCTGGGAATGCTGAGCCACCTTAAACCACATCAGTGGCACAGGTGGCAGCAGCTCCAGGAATGCACAAACTGTGGGTTTTCGTTCATTTTGACATTTTGGCCCCTCCCCACCGCCTTAACCCCCGCTGGATGTCACCCAGGCCAAGGCTGATCTTGTTCCACGTTCCTAAAGCTGCAGTGGGGATGACACCCGTGGTGGAAATTCAAAATACAAACGGGATTATTTCATTTTGCAACCCCCTCTGAGCGTGGCCACTCCATGTCTTTAAAAGTGTGTGTGTGGGGGGGGGGGTTGGAATTCACTTGGTAAATTTTCTGGTCAATTTGGTTTCTCTAAATCATTCCTTTGTACGAAAAGCTGGGAAAACACAGCAGAAAATCAGCTCGGGAGGATGTGGTTATCAGGAGATAATCAGGCCCTGGGGAAAGCAGACACACCTGGCTCTGCTGTGCCCCCGAAGAATCATTAACTCCCTGCCACCCCCCGTGCAGAAACCACCACTGGCCCCTGATTCCTGCACCGCACCAGGGAGATATCCCCAAAACCAGCTCCTGGGGAGCTGCTTGGGAAGTCCTGAGCTCTCCACAATTCCTGGAGCAGCGGAACACCTCACAAGCAGCTCCTGCACACCGGAGCTCAGCAGTCAGGAGCAGACAGAGCTGCCCAGCTGCGCAGGGTGATCAAGATGCCACAGGCTGTGACCCGGGCTGCAATGACAGGAGCTGCCCTGGAGCAGGGGCTGGGAGTGACGGCCTCTCCCTGGCTGGAATTTTGCACTGTGGTCCATCCACGTTTAAATTTAGGGTGCTGGGAATGCATTAACCGGCCAAAAATCAAACCCAGAGCAAGGCAGGTGCAGTTCCCAAGGTGAGCCATGGCTGGAACAAACCTGGGCTGATTTAGGGACAAGGGGGAAGGAATAAAAAGGATTTTCTAGCAATATCAGGCTCTTGAAGCACCAACAGTTACACCAGGGTGGGTGGAAAACCCCCCTAGACAGATCCATGTGGAGCAAAGGAGAGAGGAAGGAGCAGGGAGAGGGGACTGGAGCGTTTTGGGTGTTTTTGGAGCATTTTGGGTGTTTTGTCATTGACCCCCGCCTCCTTCTTCCAAGAAAAAGCTTGGCTACCTGCAGCAGCCATGCTGCTGGCACCGCACACGCCTCCTTTGCCTCTGGAAATCTGAAGGGAAAATATTTTCATTGGAAGCCACCAGCTGATACTCAGCAAGGTGGAAGTGGATCTGACACCTCCTGCCCGGAGCCCCAAGGCAGTGGCAGCTCCTTCCTGTGCTCAGCATGTCCCAGCCCGTGACAGCCACTGCAGCTCCCTGACCCGGCAGCTTTCCTGCCCTTCCCTCCCAGCACAAAGGGGATAATCTGACTCTTCAAATGATGGGATCCATTCCAAGGCTGCTCCATGGGGAAGGGGAGCACATCCAGGCTGTTGTGGCCCAGCCCAGACACCTGACAGTGTTCACTGAAGCATCGCTGGCATTTTCCTGCAAGACCCATCCTGAGAGATTTGGCTCTTCCACATCCCAACCTCCCCCAGCTCCCAACTCCAACTGCCACAGTGTACTTTGGGAAGCTGCCAGATTCTATTAATTAAACTATTATCTTCCCTCACTCTCTTTTTTTTTTTTCTTTTTTCTTTTTTTTTTTTTTTTTATTGAAGATCTTGTAGCTCTGAGGAATCCATTGTTTATTTTAATTAGAAGCAAGGATTTGTCTGGAAATCCGTACGTGGTGCTGGCTGCATAACTGGGCTGGAGTTCTGTACTGTTCCCAGGTGCAAATGGAAATGTTGCTAGCTTGAAATTAAGGTCACAAAAAGTACCTTTCATTTCAGCACAAAGCTTAAAAAAAAACCCCTCTGAAAATTGAAATCTCCAGGTAAGGGAACACTGAATATCAGCCTGATTGCACACACATTTATTAACTCCAATTTGTTCATGGATAGTTCCCTCCAGGACACGAGTGGACAATCCCTGCTGCAAAGTGAACGGGATTTCTGTGCTAATTTGACAGATAGAGAGGACAAAATGAAGGCAGAGCAGAGCTGCAGCCTGAGCCAACAGCCAAGGGTTCTCACCTGCTCCCGCTCTGACTTCAGGGCCTCGCTAAGTGCATCACTCACGCCAGAGCAGAGCTCCTCTCTGCATTAGTTATTCTATAATTAGCCAGGTTAATTAGTTATTTAATGCCTATGGGATATTCAGAACCCCCCTCTCCCTCAGATGCTCAGGTCAGGTGTGACACTGCTCCTCTTCATCCCCACTTCAGGATGTCTTTATCCCACCGGGCAGGCACGGAAGCGATGGACACATCCCAGAGAAATCCCAAAATCACAGAATCAAATTCAAATCACAGAATCATGGAATGGTTTGGGTTGGAAGGGACCTCAAAACTCATCTCATCCCCCCCCCTGCCATGGGCAGGGACACCTTCCACTGTCCCAGGGGGCTCCAAGCTCCATCCAACCTGGCCTTGGGCACTGCCAGGGATCCAGGGGCAGCCCCAGCTGCTCTGGGCACCCTGTGCCAGGGCCTCCCCACCCTCCCAGGGAACAACTCCTTCTGGATATTCCATCTGAACCTACTCTCTGTCAGTTTGAAGCTGTTCCCCCTTGTCCTGGCACTCCAGGCCCTGGTGAAAAGTCTCTCTCCATCTTTCCTGTGGGCTTCCCTCAGGGAAATGTTTGGGATGGATGCAGAGAATTCAGGACTTCAGCTTCCCAATAAAGGCAGCCCTGAGGGCACACTCAGATTGAGCCATCCCATCCCATCCCATCCCATCCCATCCCATCCCATCCCATCCCATCCCATCCCAGATCCCTGTGTTTGCCTAAACATCTGTCTGGTTTTGGGATCTGCTTTAGGGTAGAATTGACGATTTCCTATCAGTCACCTCCTACAGTTTTTATTCACCTTCCCAGGGAAGTTCCCTTGGGGGTGAAACTCTCGCTGCCTCCAAGGAAGCCTCTTCCCCTCACTTATTTTCTCTCCTCCCTCCAAAACATGGAACTGGTGCTGGGAATTCTCTGCAAACCACAAATACACACATGAAGAGCTTCATCTCCTCCTGGCTCAGCCTGAGCGTTTCAAGTACCAGGGAGAAGAAAGGAAGGAGCAGGAATGAAAGATTGCCACTGCTTCCAGTGCCCAGGCTGGGAGGGTTGGGTCCACTTCTCTGGGAAGAGACAAAGGAGTTATAATTACCAACAAAACCTCAGCAAGCTGCTGTTGTTTGACATTTATCCACAATATCCACCAGCACAAGGCTTTTTGGGAATTCTCCAAGCCTGGCTGTCCATTTTCCTTCCCTCAGAGTGGTTCGAGGGCTGCTGGAGGTTGGAACAGAGGGGATTTTGCGAGGCCGGAGTTGCTGTGAGACCAAGGAGATTCCCTCCACTCCCAGCCCTGTCTGCAGTCAGTTCTTTACCTAAAACCTCTCCTGGAACACGACTGGGACATTCCCAGGAAGGTTCTGCCTGCCTCCTGCAGTGCACACAGTGACACTCAGGGATATATTTGGGCTCCCCCTCAGGAATTTGCCTCTCCAAGTGAAGCCATTCTGCTCCAAATGCAATTTTCAGCCTCCGTGACGTCAATCCCAGCTTCCTGTCTTCCCTGGGATGGAGTCTCTGTTACACTCAGCTTCTGAGGAGGCTTTCTAAAAACGCTGGACTCTTCTGCTGACTCATCTCCAAACCAGACCAGGTGGGTCCCATTAACTCCAATTCAGGAAGTGAAAATATGGAGAGCGTCCCCACAGACAGCCGGATATCTTGGCAAGGAAAAGCCCTGGAAAGGAGCCAGTTCAGGAAGCAGCTCAGGATAATGAGGTTTATATTTGTTGGTGGAGCAGAGGAAAAGCCCAAGGTGCAGAGTGATTTGGGTGACTCAATCTGCTCCCAGTCTCCCAAGCCACTGGATTCCAGTTCAGATCTCATCCTGAGTATCTGGTTGAAAATGGATATTCAGGGAGTGGGATTTAGAGCGACCATTAGGGCCCATAATTTTCAGAAGGAGATGAGAGAAAGTTGTTCCTTTCCGACCACATGGCTGAGAAATGGATTCCAGCAAACCTTGGGGTTTTCCTATCATTTTTGAGAAAGATCCAATCGCTTTCCCTGCAGCTGAAAAACTGACAACTAAAAATGAGCTGAGTGCTTTTCCTGAAGTCACTTGGCCAGATGGAAAAGAAGAGCAGGGAACATCCCAGACAACGAAGAAGAATTTGGAAGGGTCCAGAAATCAATTCTTGAATTTTTTTTAATTGAGAAAGTATATAATGAGGCAATTTTCTCTATTTTTTTTTGAGAAATATTAGAAGATTGAATAGTTGGAGATGAAAGGATTGAGTGCAGGAGCCCAGAACTCTGATTTACTGTTTTCTACTCTTAGACCACAAGAATTTTGCAAAGCATTCCTCAAGAGCAAACTCTGTGAGATTAGAGCCCGATGGAGCAGAATTGAGGACAAAGTTCCACTGCACCCTGGCTGCCCACTGCCTGGACATCCCTAAATTTCCATGGCTAATGATGGAAACGAGAGGGAAACAACCACAACAGCATCCCTTTATTGGACAACCCGAAAGGCAAAGCTTTGGGCTGAGATCCAGGGTGATCCTGGAAACCTCATTTTTTAATCCAGAGCGAGACATTTCCACTGGCTCGTGACCATGCTCCATCAATAACCCTCGAGCTGCTGATAGAACATCCATTCCTGGGAAGTCCTGGGAAAAACGGGGATGGATATTTATGCCTGCCTAGAACACCCCTGGGCCTTGCCAGCCCCAGGCTGGTCCTGAATGCGGGGCTCTCCTGGGACTGGTGTTTCCAGCTGCGCTGCAGACACCACAGGTGGTTTTGGAGCTTTAACTTGGGCAGGTTCAGGAGGTTTTTTTTGCTCCCCTGGCTGTTGAAAGTGGTTATTTAGGGAATGATCAGCTAAAAAGTCCCAGAAATGCCACTGGGGCTGCTTGTCCTACCCTTGCAGCTCCTGTGTGATGGGAAAGCTGGAGAATCCAGCTCTGCAGGCCAGGCTGAGTTACCAGAAATACCTGTCAGTGTCAGAGTGGTGCCTCATCCCACCCAAACCCTCGCTCAGGTCCTGGCAGGACGGAGTTTCCCCTGTGAAAACCCTTCCAGGGATGCACCAGCACTGCCCAGCTCCGAATCCAGCTGGGACAGAGAACTCCCAGCTCAACATCCCATTCCCACCTTTTTTCTTCCCACATAAAACCCCCAAACTGGACACACCCCATCTCCAGGTGAGCCCTGGGGGGAAATCCCTGTTTTTAACCCTTGGTTTTGACACTTCCAGCACACAGAGCACGGAAAAACCCTGAACCAGTTTTCCACTTCACCTCCTGAAGGCCCAGAGTAATCCATCCCAAGGACTGAGAGCAGCTCCTATCCATGGAGGAACCCAGCCCCAGGAGCTGCGGGGTTGCTGCCTGATGAGATGGGACCCACCTGAGCCGATACCTGCCGGCTTCTCCAGCCTGGCAGACGAGCATTTCCTCGCCATAAATTCCCAGCCCCGATCCCAGCGCTGCTGTGGGACGAGGGAAGCAGCTCCTGGCTCGTAAAGCTGAGCAGCCTTGAAACAGAACCCAGCTCCCGTGGAGCCCACGGGCTGGGATTGCAGCAGGGCGAGGAGAAAATAACAAACAAAATCCCCCTCTCCGCAGAAAATGAAGGATAAGTTGCACAGGAATTGCTGCTCGGTAAAAGTCAGCCTTTTCTTCACTCTTCAATGTGATATTCTTTCACTTATTTAGAGAATTGAATAAGGAAAAAAGCCATTTTCAAGAAAGATTACAGCGAGTTCTGTCTGTTCCTTCAGTCTTTTAAATTCATGCAATGACTTCTTTATTTTTAATTTATAAACGAATTATTGTTTTGTTTAAAATTCATAACAAATAATGGAAATCAAATTAATTATATTTTAATCACATAATTATGGCAATGAATTAAATTGAATTATTAAATTTGGAATTTCTTTCTTTCTGTGATGGAAGTGTATTTTCAGTCTCTCTCTTTCTGCACTGGCAGCTCTCTGGGACACAGCTCCAGTGACAATGTCAGGGTCTGTCTCTGTGCTCTTGTCCCCTGGGTGGTGGCAATTCCCACCCGAGCTGAGCTCAGGCCAGAGCCCCCACTCCTCGACAGTCCTGGGCTCTGATTTCCTCCACTTGCCCAACTTTTGCCTTCACCTCCTGCAGCCAGCTCAGCTCCAGGCTGGCTGTGACCTCCCCTGCCCTCGCTCCCCTCCCAGGCAGGTTCTCCCCATCCCACAGAATTCCCTTTCCCTGTTGCTTTAGCTTTTAGCCCAGCTCCTGCCTTCTCCCAGCCCTCTGGGAACCCTGCTGGCTGCTTTTCCAGCTTTTCCCAGCTCCAAACATCACCTCCCCAACCCTTTGTAGCTTCCAGCCCGCGGAGCAGGGGCTGTGTTTGGCTTTGAACCCCTCCGGTGTGGAGCAGGGCCCGAGGGCAGCGTGAGGAAAGGCCGTGGGCCCGGGGGGTGCTGAGTGCTCCGAAATGTGGGATGTGTTTTCCTAAGGGCACCTGCCAGAACCCCGCTGACACATCAAGAGAAGGAAAATATTTGCCAGCAGCCTCCTGTCGCAGCGTTTCCCTGCCTTTGTGTGGGATATTGGGTTCAGTTGGGGCTGCAAACACAACGCTGCTCCCGCCGGGCCTGCCCCGACAGCTCCTGGGGCAGGAACAGCCGGCACTGGGAAAACTGCCCGGCCCGGCACTGGCCCTGTCCTTTAGGCCACAGGAAACTGTCCCCGAAGGGTCACCAAGGAGAGGTCGAGTTCCTCCAGGTCTCAACTCTTTTCTCCAAATGCTGCCTTGAAGCTCTTCCTGAACTGCTTGGGCTTCTCCTTCCAGTCATTCAAAAATAGTTATCCCTGTTTGCAAATCCATGGGATCATGGAATGGTTTGGGTTGAAGGAACCTTAAAAATCATCCAGTGCCACCCCTGCCATGGGCAGGGACACCTTCCCCTATCCCAGGGTGCTCCAAACCCTGGGCAGCCTGGCCTTGGGCACTGCCAGGGATGAGAAACCCAAAACCTCTCTGGCTAAGAATTATTCCCTTTAAAACTGTTTGTGACCTCAGAATTCCTGGGTGGAAATTAAAGATCAATAACAATTCTTGGATTTTCCCATTTAACTTTTCTACAATCTGTGACCCTTCTTTCCTTTTTCCTTCCCCCCCCCCCCCCCCCCCCCCCAGTGTGAATATGATTATTCCTGGCTCCAGCTTGGATTTGTAGCCAAGCTAAAATGAAGGAATGTCCTCTGCACTTTCAGGTCAAGAATCTGTTCATCTTCTGCCACTTTAGTGAAGAATCTCTTCACACAGTTCCCAATTCATGATGCAGAAATTTGGGTTCAGAACGGGACCAAACTCACAAAAGGAAAGGGTTTTATTTACAAAGATTATATTAAAAACATTAACATAAAAAAGGAAAATTAGTTACAAAGAGAACCCAACCACCAAAAAGACACACCAAAACAGAGAAATGAGGTGGGATGGCTCGAGATCAGGGATTGAGAGGAGAGGAGAGGAGAGGAGAGGAGAGGAGAGGAGAGGAGAGGAGAGGAGAGGAGAGGAGAGGAGAGGAGAGGAGAGGAGAGGAGAGGAGAGGAGAGGAGAGGAGAGGAGAGGAGAGGAGAGGAGAGGAGAGGAGAGGAGAGGAGAGGAGAGGAGAGGAGAGGAGAGGAGAGGAGAGGAGAGGAGAGGAGAGGAGAGGAGAGGAGAGGAGAGGAGAGGAGAGGAGAGGAGAGGAGAGGAGAGGAGGAAAATGCCCCCAAGATCTGAGGTTTATCTGAGCAGGACCAGTCAAAGCAGGGAGACAGGAGAGGTCACGGCCTGAAGGCAACAAATCTTCCCTGGAAAAGACAACCTGTCCCACGAGGAAGGACTTTTTAAGGTGAAGCTGTAGAGATCGAGGTGATAACAGCAAAATTTTCCAGTTCCACTCCCAATAAAGGTCGGGATGCGTCTCTTTGCTCCGGGGTTGTTCCCAGTACACAGGAGCTTCCATGAGGGCTGGAAATTCCTCAGCTTTCACCTCTAACCACCCTCAGCTGGAACTGCAACACTCCTGAGCGTCCTGCACACAAACTCCAAAGCAGAACCGAGACCACAACGTGCCTGCAATTGTCTCCTTTTCGCAACATCTCAATTTTCCCTGGCTGTTAAAAGACACATCTTTCCCTTTGCCGGCAAACCCCTGACATCTGGCCTGGGTTTTTCCCCTCAGGAAAGGCAGGATGCCATCCCTGAGCCGTGATTCCAGGGTTGTTAAACAGCAGGGATTATCGGGCAGGACAATATTAAGTGGTATTTAACAGCAAGACCAAAGTTCCTTGTCAAATGCTTGACTTAGTGTTCCTTGATTGTTCGCATCCCAGCGCCGGGACCTTTTGCACTGAACCATTTTTCATTTTGACAACAAACTACCGCAGCTCTCCAACGCTGCCTGGCTGGAGCTGCCAGCAAAGTATTCCTGTGGCAGAAATATGGCCACGGAGAGGGGTTCAGGGCTGCAGGAGAGGAGGGTTCAGCCCTTTCCTTCCAGGGAGCAATGGCATTCCAAGCAGTAGGTGTCCTGAGTCAGAGCCTGGCTAATGCACTCAGTATGATCCTCTGTCTAGTCATAACAATGGGGGGAAAAGTCCCAAAAAGGGAGGGAAAAAGAGAAAATCGAAGCTTGGTGTGATCGTTTAAATTACAGGCTGCCTTCTTCGGGATGCATCTTAATGAAGATGTATGGTGGGAGATGAGGGGATGGGGAAGGGAGGTTGGATTACTGATTTAGGGGGGAATTTCCAAAAGGTTTTGGGAGAATCTGAAGGGCCTTTAAACCTCCACCAAAGCTGGTTTTATTAAAGCACTAAACCCAGGAGTGCTTATGAAACTTAGAGTGTGATGTGAGCACAAGGCAGGAAATAAAGGGGAAAAAAAGGAGGAACTTAATGAAGGTTTAATCTTCAAGGGAATATGGACTTGGAGACTGTAAATCTAATGGAACAGCCCCATATTCCAATGTCAAAAGCTGCCATCTTATGCCAGCAAATTTAACATTTTCAGAGGAGAAATCGACTTTTAAACCCGGCGAGTTCTGCTGGTAAAAGATGGGATGTGGTAGCTGGAGACAGCTACAAACCCGGCTCTTTCCAAGGGTCTTTCCCACTGACAGATTTATTAGGGAATTTACCACCCCTCTTCCATCCTTCTCTGTCTGTACATGCTCCCTCTGTACTTCCAGGCTGGAAAATTTCCATGAAAAATCCTGGAAATTTGATTGTGACCTAGTCTGGACCCAGCCAGAAAAGCAGTCTGGTTTTCACTGCAGGAGAAACAAACTCAGGAGTTTGTGATCTCTATTTCTGATTTTTATTTTGAAATTCCTGCATTTCCTCAGCTTCCTTCTTTTTCACGTTTCTTTCTGGAAGGGAGAGCAAGAACCACCTTAAATACACACTCTTTTACAGGAGTTCTAGCAATATTCCTGGAGAAACGTTGCATTAATACAAGAAATGAATACATGGGTTTATTTTTCACTTCACCCCGAAGGGAACTGGGCATTTTTACAGATCTCTGTGTACAGCACAGCATCATTTAACACTCCAAACCTCCTCGCTGTGGGTTGGGAGCTCCATCTGTGCCCTGAGCAAGCCCCATTCCCAGTGTTTGGTGATTCACCACAGAAGATTAAAATGTTTGCTCGCAGCTTTCCAGATCACATTGTGAGAAAGGCAGAAGATCAAATGTAATCCCAATTTTATTCCTCCCTATGCACACTCCAATGGATTCCTCTTGTCAGCCTGACAACAGCAAAATGCAGGCTCATCTTAACATACATTTTTTCCAGAGGGTCTAATCCAATTCAACAGAAAGTTGAAAAAAAATCCCATTATTTGGAACAAATAAAAGGAGGATAAAACCTTTGAACTGCCCTGAGAATGTTGCCAACCTCAGAAATAAGCAAAGCTTATTAATTATGAATTATTAGCTCAGATGCTGCAGCTTTTTTCTTTTTCTCATCTATCCATAGCCTTAAATCAGATGGGGCAGAGTTTGTTATCTGAGTTCAGATTAACAAACACTGAAGGAGGAACATAAATAATATAAATAAAATAAATCATATAAATAAAACCAGCTCAGGCAATGAATTCCTCCCCGCTGCTGCTGTAAAAGAAAGGGGAATCCTCACCAATAAACAACAGGGAATTTGAGAAGAGAATTTCTATGTTTTCATGTCTGTAAAATGACACCAGACTTGGCTGGGTGTAATGTGCCTTGGAATTAAAGGAAAATAATCTGCATGCACTTTAAAGCTGCAATAAACCTCCAAATTTGTACCTAAAACACAGATCTCCGATGAAATTCCGCGTGAATTCCTGGTGAGTGACGGAATGGACACTGGGCTGTGATTTTAGCTTTTCATGGAGTGCTCTGGACCCCTTTCCTGCTCTCACATGCACAAAATAATCCAGAATATTTGGCTTCCAAAGTGTCGCTCAGCTGCTGTGGGAATTGTGTAAAACAGTTTGTTCTCAAGTAATTAAAGCATTTCCAATGAAGTGGTCAGGCCAGCAATAATCATGCCTTGCTAAAAATGGATGAAAATTAACACCTTCACTCCAAAGATCTCGGAATGCCGCGGCCTTTTCCGAGTATTCCAAGCAGAGGCTGGGAGCTCTCGTTAGTCTCAGCTCTAAAATGAGCAAACCTAAACCTGTGTCTGGATGAGCCTGGAATTAGGGCAGTCTGAGGTCTGGAGCCTGGTCAGGGTGCAACTCTGTGGTTTGGGCGCCGTCTTCCTTCCCTCACATCTCCTCCCCTGTGGATGCAGGAGATTGATTTGGGACGCTCATTCCTTGGTGTCTGGGGGATATTCCCAGGGAAACAATCCCAGCAAACTCACCTGTGCTGCTCTTGAGCCAACCCATGGGATGCCTCTTCTGAAATCACTTCAAAATTCCAGTTTCTCCATTTTTTTTGTCTCCCATACCCAGAAGCTCGCCAAATGTGTTAGCAAATCCCCCCAGGCTCCAGGACAAGGGGTATTCCTTATGGGAATGTGCCTAATTAGCTCCCAAAGGGACAGGAGCTTCCTGCCTCGCTCCATCCCTGGCAAAACTCCCATCCAAAAGCTGAAGGAACCATCAAGACTTTTCAGTCTCTCTATGGCAGGAGCTCAGTTAAAACAATTCAGGTGTGTCCTAAAATCCCAGGTTTCAGAAAAGTTCTGGCTGCCCCTGGATCCCTGGCAGTGTCCAGGGCCAGGTTGGACAGGGCTTGGAGCACCCTGGGACAGTGGAAGGTGTCCCTGCCCGTGGCAGGGGTGCAATTAAATGGTCTTTAAGGTCCCTTCCCACCCAAACCATTCCATGATTCCATGATTAGGAAATGAAATCCCTCTGCTGCCATTCCCTGGTGGATGATCCTTTCTCAGCTCGGACACCCCTGAGACACTTCATCTGTAATTTAGCTGCTTCTGGCAAACGTTCAGCTTCAGACACCTCCGGGCTTTGCCCAGCCTAAGAGGGCAGAAATCCACTATTGCCCATGGAATTTCATAGGAATAATGGAGCTCCTTCCTTTTACAAAAGAGAGGACAGCTAACCCCAAACTCCCTGTTTCCTCCAAGCCCCAGGGTCCCCAGACCCTGGCTGGAAGCTGCTGCTGGAATGGTGCAGGGAAAGGAGCTCATCTGAGGACACACATGTGCCAGGCAGCTGCTGATCCATGAACAGCCTTTAATTCCATAAAAATAATAGCCTAAAATAATATTCCATAAAAATAAAACCTGCAACGGGCTTTTATTTCCATACCAATTGGAAAACCGTTGGAACAGAGGGGTGAAGAACCAGTTGTCACATCGTGAGCTACACAAGCTTCAAACCCTGCTTTACTTTATTAACCTTAAATCTCCACCTGCAGGCACGCAGGTATAAACTCCAAAAAACTTTACTTGTGAGTGAATTCAAGACAAAAGGTTGTAAATCTTTAAAAGTGGCTGTTCAGTGTTTCAGGTGATGCTGGCAATGAACAAATGGCCTCGTTCCGCGTGGCCGCATTCAGCCCAGAAACCCCTCAGCCGCTTCTGGCAAAGCACAGATTGTTCAGCACACAGCAAATTAAAGTGCAGCTTGTGAAGATACACTGGGAAGATATATGGCTTCATCAGAACCCCGAGAACCCTTCCATCAATGCAGCTTCTTCTTAGCAAAACCTCAAGATATCACAGGGACATTTATAACTCGAGCAGCCTTTGATCAGGGAAAAAACCCTCCAGAAGGGTTATGTTCAGCAAGAGATCCGCAAGCATTAACAAAACAGATGATCCATAAATCTGGGACAAGTGCTGGGTGACAGCTGGGGCTCTTCTGACATGAATTAAAGACCAAAGGGTCCTCTCAAACTATTTCTACCTCCTGTCCCCACCCCAAGCTATATTTTTTCCCTTCTTCGCTCTAAAGCCACAAGTCTGGAGGGTTCTCAGTGTGAGCTGTGCCTCTGTCAAAATCACTTCACACCCGCAGGAAAATTTTTTAATATGAATTGGGCTTTAAAAAACTTTACCTTGATTTAGTGAGAATATGAAGTGGGGCCACAGTCAATGTGTTGTTTGTAGGAACCCTGGAACATGAAGGGTCTCTGCTTCCAAGGCAACATTAAGCACTAACTCCCATTTAAAACATCCCAAAGAAGCTCTTTATTCAGGGCAGGGTTTTTCAAACGAGGAAAGCAACGTTATCTGGAAGCAGCCATTCCAAATATATATAAATACAGGAGGTTTTTGGACCAACACACTTCCAGGGGTTGCTGCAAGTGATGTTGTTTTACTGCTGGTCAGGAGGCGCAAGCCAAGAGTGGGGGTGGAGCAGTTTGGGCTCGGCTCAGCCGGAGTGGGACAGCGGGGACATCACTGCAGGCACCCAGGCCAGCACAAAATTGCAACGGGCTCTTATTTCCGTTTGCTCCAGAAGGCTGGAGCTGCTCCTGTAAATCCCAATCTTTCAGCTTCCCTCACACCATCACTTTAAGAACCATAGGAGAAAAAAAAAAGGAAAAGAAAAGAAAGGTAACAGAGATTTTATGGGCTGCCAACTGATTGCTGAGCTCATGCTCTATTGGCTTTGAGCGCAGGATCCATTACAGATACCTCAACTACATTTTATCCCCAAACTACATTTCAGCAGCATTGCAGCTCCCAGGCTCTGCAGGGAGCAGGGGGGGTCGCTTCTCCTCCAGGGAAGCCGGGAAAAGGCTCCTGGAAAAGCCGTGGCAGAGCCATGGGTGGATTATCTCCCTGCAGAATCACACTCTAAGCTCAGGGAGACTTCGCCTCCCGATGCAATTGGGAAATCACAGCAGAAAGGGGATTAAAGTGCAGGTCCAGGCTCTGTTCTCCCTGCAGTTCTGGCTGGTGCAGCCTCTCTGGATGGCTCCGTGTCACATAATACACTCAGCAACGGCCTTAAACAAATAAGTGGCTTTTGTGTACAATGGGACGTGTGTACAGACCTGCAAAACCACATCCATGGAACAGCAGCCAGCTATTCTTCAGCCCTAAGTGAGTCCTGTCCTCACAAAATCTTCTTAAAGCCCTTCCTAAGCGTTATTTCACTTTAATAAACTCGGCAGCACAACCCTTTGGGATGGCTCTGTCTGGCAGCTGGAAAGGCTCAGGGGAGGGGGAATTTAGGTGCCACCTAAAGGGGATAAGCTGGGAAAAGGTCCGGGTTGCTGCCTTGACCCACAAGCTCTGACCAAGATCTCCAGGTGATCCTCCTCCCGTGCATTTCCAAAGCCTGACAACTCCGAGAACTACAAAACGCTTCCAGTTTTCCAGGAAATGGCTATAACTGAGATTCTCTCCTGTGCCCCGTGGGAGACACAGGAATATTTTAACCCATCTCGGCAGCTGCCCTGTTTCCCCACGGATCTTTCAGGGAACTGAGACGTCTTTCCAAAGCAATAAACAGTGAGATTTTTAATCCTGCCGTGTTCCTATTTCTCTTTTAACTTCCTCAGCTCCGCACCTCGCCTTGGAGTTACCTGTGAGCGCTCATTCCCCAGGAGCGAGGCATTTTCCCTGTAACCCAGCATTTTCGGGAGGCCCACGTGCCCATGGCGTTATCTCCCTTTCTCCTGAGCTTTGATCTCGTGGCTTTTCGTGCCGGGGCTGGCCCAGGCGGCTCTTTGGAGCATCCCGGCAGCGGGGCCATCTCTCAGCAGCATCCTTGATCTGGGGACAGCGGGGGCTCCGCGCCAGCGCAGCGCCAACAGCTCCTGTTAGCGCCCAGCTCCTGCCGTGCCACGGGGCAGGGATGCTTCGCATTCCAGCCTTTGATGCCCCTCGGCCCCGGCTGAAAGATGCGGTGACTTCAGGCGCGGTGTGGAAGGGACTTTCTCGCAGGCCTGGAAAAGCAGCGTGGTTGTTCAACAAATGCAAGGAGCGCAATGCTCAGCCCAGCTTGTTACGAGGTGGGAATGACAAAGATTCTTTTTAAATTCGCTCCCTCCTGGTTTATTTTGCCTTCGCGAGAGCATTGGTCGATCTGGGGTGGTGGTGGCTGAGCAGACACCGCGTATTTCCCCTGTATCCCAAATCCTTTATCCACACTCGAGTCCCTCCTTCCTTAATAAACCCCTGCAAGTCTTGAGACAGCGCTGGTGAAGATGAAACCCAATTTGCAAACCCGCCCAGGTGACCTCCAGCCGTTCTTCCAGCTCCAATTTCTATTATTCACCGCCTGCAAACTCAATGCCTGTTTTAAACCTCGCAGGTAGGAGACATCCAGCGCCTCCAGAAAACCTTGGGGATCGCTACCTGCGTATCTCGGGCATCAAAACTCACTCTTGGTAACAAAAGAAACGCCTTTAGAGATCTCCTGTCGCTTATTCAAACAAAAAAGAAAAACGAGCTGCTAATTAGTCTCATAACGACTTATTTTCTCCCCCCTCCCTCCCTTATTTTAAATAAAACCTGATGATGCAAAGTATTCCTTGGCTTCTCGCTCTGTACCCAACCGGCTCTCGGTGGAAAGAGCTTCTTTTTTTTATGGCTACGTATTAAAAGTAAACCAGCCCATGCCAGGTTTGGATAAAAGGCTATTTATTTTCAACCAATTTGATAGCTGCAGTTTTCGGTAATTGAATTTTCTGTGGTCAGAGAAGCAGTAATCTTAGAAACCAAATAAATATTTTTTAATAAAATGGAACACTGAGAAACCCTATAATAATGTCAAATATGTAGCCACTTATGGATGGATAAATATTTTAAGAAATTTACATCTCACCCAATGCTTTAGGCCTTGAGCTTCCCTGGAAATTTCAAACAACGCTATTTTATTTTGGGGAGGGGGCGGTGGGGAAAGGAGTGTATTTCGATAAAGAGCTAAATACTAATCCTTCAGTGTGCAGAGGGTTTGATTGCCAATATTTATGCAAGAAAAGAGAAACCCAAAAACGCTTTCTCAGACCCTTTCCCCGGCACGTGGCAGTCCCGGGGATCCAGCTTGTCCTGCAGCTACCCAGGCTCCACAAAAATGACCAACTCAGCCAGAACCACCCCAAAACTTCTCTGCAGTGACACAGCTCATGAAAATCACGAAATCTGGGACAAAATCCACTTTTGTTGAAGCGTCTCCTGCCAATCCTTTGGACAGACACTTGTTCCTGCTGGTTTGTGCAAAGTGGGAGAGGAGTGACTGAAGTGCCTCTGCAAGCCAAAGGGGAGAGCAGGAGAACGAGGAGATCCTCACTTCTGCAATGATTATCCCCTGGATAAATCCCAGTGAGAGGGCACAGCTCACCTGGGAGGGATTCCCGGGGCTTTTGTGCAAATACCGGGGTCTGGGGAGCTGCTGCCTGCAGAACACAGCTCAGGGCACACAGAGATAGGGCAGGAGCAAAAGCTGCCGGTGCTCCCGGCTGCTGCAGCCCCGGGAATCGATGGAACGCACAGATCCGGCGGCCTCTGCCATCCCAAATCCTCACCCGCTTCATAAAATCCCTGATAACTTTTCCGAGCTTCTTTTCCAAACTCAGTGTGGTTCCCTTTGCTTGGGAGTCTTCTGCTTTCAGGCCTTACTTATTTTCTAAGCCAATTCTAAGGCACTGTGGAATAAAGGAGTTCCAGTGGGATGCGGAGCAGGGATAACTGCAGGGACAGAATTCCCATTTCCTGCCGAACAGCCAAGCTGGAATTATCGTTCTCTTATGGTGACACCTGCTGGCAAAGGCAGCCTCCTGTAACAGCTTCTGGAAAAGGATCAATTCCAAAATTCGTCCCTGAGACCAGGTCAGGGGTTTTGGGAAATGAGACACAGGAGAGTGGCAGGAACTGGAGGTAATCAGCCACAGTCAGGAAAAACAGGAAGAACACACATCGGGTCTTTAAATTCAGGGGATAAATTGTTCTCTGTCTCCATGGATAAGACACAATAAAGGATCAGTGCACATCCTAGGGAGGCAACAAAGATCTGGGCCAGGTCCTGTTTAGTGCAAGGTTCCTACCTGGGGAGGCAATGCTGGGAAATCCTTCACAACCCCTGGGCCTCTGCATTTCCAGTCGTGTTTTTTCCAGCGTGGATGCTCGTTCCAAGCTGATTGATCCGTTACTCAACAAGACTGATCCCAGTTCAAACACAACCACCATGCTCAGCCCCCGCCACCTTCTTTTCCTCATTTGCAGTGTTGCTGAAAAGTGAAACCCGGCTGGTTTTCAGCAGGGCACTGTGGAAATCAGGGATGAAATTCCCAGTTTATTAATGATGTGCCAGGAAAATGACACAGGAACAGCAACTCCAGCACCGATGGAGAAATCCCAACCACGTGTTCCACACCACAGGTATCCTACAGGACCAGAGCTGGCAACCCTAGGGATACAGCTGAAATCCGTGTGTTTTCTCCCAAAATTTCAATCCCAGAAAGCAACGATTCCAGAATGGAAGTGTAACCTGTGCTTGGTCACTATTTTGGCGTGGAAGAGCAGGGATGGTGGGATGGGGTTTGCAAGGATATATCCCACTGCTTGGCATCCCAACAGGAATCACCGTCAGCAGCAGACATGGAGCACTCCTGGCATCACATTAAGGTGATTATTCCATAATTAAAACCCCCAAGCTGCTCCCATACCTCTGGAAAACAGGGAACAGAGCAGGAATAAGCCATAATTGCCAAGATATGGCAAAGCTTGTTCGACTGCAGGAGCCTTGAAAACTCTTCAGTACAATTTCCAGCGAGTTTTCTCCCTTTCAATAAAGTTCACATTTCCTTCTTTTCCCTTGTTATGGAAAATTCTTGGGATAACAGACAACGTGGAACCAGCAGGACTAAGTTTGACGAAACCCTTTTAATGATGCATCATGGAAAAAGCAACTGAGGATTGTTCTGGAGGTGCCAAAAAGAGTTTCTGGTTCATGTTGGGAGTTTCTCCTCCAAGTTTCAGTCTCCACAAGCACTTTGGAGCACACATCAGGAACAGCCACTAACAGCTTTTCCAGTCTTTCTCTTGGAGACTCCATCTCACAATATTTGCCTTGTTCAAGGAGGAAAGATGCATCTTGGAGCCATTTGCTGGGGCAGCTCTGGGGCATCATGCAATATTTATATTCTGTTAATCTGAGATCTTGAAATGAAAGATGGAACAGGCCAAATCCAACCTTTCCATAAATGCCATTGATTTGGGAACAGCCCTGGATTTGGGCCAGTGTTTTCCCCTGCCTCACTCGCTGCCTTTCGGGATATTTGTGGAAATGAGGACCAGGGTCATTTGGTATTCAGCCCTGGCTATGAATTATAATCTGGGTATGAACTGCACAGAAATTTAAAAGGCAAATTTTTCACCTCAGAAACAAAACTTTTCTTCCAGCAGCCAAAAAATCCAGGGCCAGAGGCAGCCCCTGGCTGGCAGGAAAGGGCAGCACACAAAACACACGCGGGGGGTTCACCAGGCCCCGCTGCAAAACCAGAACAAAACGACAAAGAATTCCACACTGAGCAAGGGGGACAGCTTGGAAACTGTTCAGAAACCTGAGAGGGTTCACGAGATTGGCATCATCAGGGACATAAATTTCCATAATATCTGCATCCAAAAGAGAAGCAGGCCACCTTTATGTTCCGTGCCTCGTTTAAGGAGGGCGATAGTGCAATTAAATCACTGCACACGATTCACAGTTTGTCTCGGGGCCATTCCCTGGAGTGGCTGATTCCTCCCCCTCGGAGCAGGGAGAACAGTGAGGCACCCGAGGGGTTGGGCAGGACCTGTTTCCTGTGTGGGTCTCCCTCCCCTGAAGGATCTGGATCTTCTGGGGATAAGGCCTCACATCCTAAGGATGTTCTGATTTCTTGGATTTGCTGAACCTGTCATGAGACGAAACCTCCAGAAACACCCCAATCCTGCTGGATGCCACTGCTTTCAGATCCCTGGATGTATCAAACCTTTACGATTTCTGGATATACTGACCCCTGAAGGATCTGTATCTACTGGGGAGGTTGGATAATGCCTCAGATCTTAAGGATGAGACAAAGCCTCCAGAAACACCCCAATCCTGCTGGATTTCACTGCCTTTCAGATCCCTGGATAGAGCAAGCTTCAGTCTGAGTCAGTGCTTGACCCTGGCCTCACCAGCTCCATTTCAGATGATAAAAGCCTGAACTGGAGCGACTTAAACTGGGCTTTAGGCCCTGGGATCAGTGCTCAGAAACAAACTGAGGTTCAGGCTGTGTGGAAGTGTCCAGGCCATCTGAAATGGGATATATTTCTGATACCTTCACCAGGTATTAGCTTCTCCTGTTTGGAATTGATTCCTGCTCCACCTGCATCTGGGGCATCTCCACACATCCAAGTTTTTTTGCTAGGTTCTCTCTCATAGATGAATTTTTATCTTAACTTCAGATTAATTCATCATTTAAAATCAAAAATACCAAGAAAAGCCACATATTTCCATTTTATCAGTAATAATCCCAGAATCACTGAAGTTGGAAAAGTCCCTCAGGACCATCAAGTCCAAGCTGTGCCCCATCCCCTTCTTGTCCCCAGCCCAGAGCACCGAGTGCCTTGGACACCTCCAGGGCTGGGGACTCCAAACCTCCCTGGGCAGCTCCAAGGCCTGAGCACCTTTTCCAGGAAGAAACAAAATGAAAATCCAGCTGTCCCTTCCTGACCTAGAGAATGTCAGCTCTGCTCCAGTGTCCTTTTCCATCCTTTCCCTCCGCGTGTCCATCAGCACAGGCGCTTCCAGGAACGCTCTGTGAATTCCTCCGGAGCGTTCCTTTCCCTCTCACCCTGCCTGGCCAGGACTGTTCAAGCACAGCCTGCAGTTGATGTAGACACTGCAGGAAATTTGCATTTCTCCTGCAGCTCAGCTCCCACACGAGCTCAGTCCCAGACATCCATGGGACAGGATTAGGGAGAAGTTTCCATTCCGCTCCCTGGACAGGAATTGCCATGGGTTGGGGAGGGCCCCTCGAGGAAAAGCCACCCCCAAGTGTGCTCTGAATTCAATTCTCCCAACCCCGAAGCTCCTGGGAAGCACAGAAGGCAGGATCTGATGCCACTGGTTCCTGGGTGTGTTGTTAAGCAGGGACAGATTTTTCCCCCTGTGAGGATACACTGCAGGACCAAACCCTTAGGAACGGGGATGCTGTATTCCAATTTAATTTGCCTAAAGTTGTCCTGTGTGGAATTCTTCCCCTGCAAGGTCACAGTGGCAGCAGGAGCATCTCCTGGCTGTTCCTGTAAAAATGCTGTTTGTTCATAACTTTTATTCCTCTTTTCCTCCATGGAAAAGCAAAGCTTCTTAACTTATTGCTATTATTTATTGTGGTTTTTTTACTTACAGCGTGTACTATTTTGCATCTGACCATGGAAAGTGCTGGGCCACGATGAAACTGACCTTCAGTTAATTGTTTAACCTGCTGAGATTTCTGGCCCCTTCTAAAACAACAACAGCATCCTTTCCTCCGAGGGAGGGGGTGGATAAAAAGGGAAAAGCCAGCACCCCACTAATTGTAGCCAGCACAGAAGGAGCCTCCATGCCACAGGAACATCTGGCATTTTCAGTTCACCTTAACCCTTCCCCTTGGCATTTCAAGGCCTATTAATAAACAAAACAAACTGGCCTCAGCAAACAGATGAGCAAACATCTTGGATGGCTGCAGCCCATTACTGAGCCCCTTCCTTCCCTCCCCCAGCACCCCAAGCCTCCACGCTTTGCCTCGGAATATTTTTACCAATAAGTTGCAGCACTGGGATGTGTTGTGGTGAATATTCCCAAACAAACCACGTGGGAAGGTCAGGCAGCGTTTCCTCAGCTCCACGGGACCTCCCGGGCCACTCAAACAAACCCCCTGTGTCCCAGGGCTGAGGGAGGCAGAGCCAGCCTGGCACCAGGAACATAATTTAGTGTGCAGGTATTTGATTTGATAAAAACCCCCGACGTTAATTGGAACAAACTCCATCTCTGGATGTAGAAATGTATGGATGGATGTGGATAATGGGCTCCTGACAAGGTTGTAATTCACTGAGAGGGGCCAGACCCCAGTTTGGGTCTGACATGCCACTCCAGCCTCGAGCAGCCCTGGTTTTCCACGATCCCCTAAGAGGGTAGCGTGTTGCAGCTGGCAAAAAAATAAACAAACCTGAGCTCTGTGCTAACAGGATTTTTTTCCCCTCCTATGATTTATGTCACGAGCGAAGGAAAAAACAGCGACACGTTTGTGAGGGGAGGTTCCACTCCGTGCTTCCAGCATGTCCAGCACGGCCTGGACATGAACACTGGGAAATGCCTGGTTTTGGGGAAGGGCAGCATCTTAAATGCCCCTGAAGGACTCTATTTTTCCTTTTTTGTTTTGAATTTCCAGAGAAATCTGTGCCTCTGCTGGGGAGAGCCTCGTGGTTCATGTGCAAGCAGCACTTTTGGTATCACTCATTAAACTCAGGGCTTTCTTTAAAATCTTCTCCCTTGTTCTGCAGAGTCAGGGAACCGAATGTGTCCCTCTTTCAAACAGGATTTTCTGCTCTTGGCTACCTCGGTGGGTTTTTCCAAATACCGGCTTCAGAGACAAACTCATTTACACCTTCCCCCACTGCATTCAGAGCACAACTCCAGGTAAGAATCCAGTCCAGGGAGCCCTAAATGAGCTCAGTTTAAATCCCTGGATCCCTGTCAGACACTGGAATGAGTGAGCACACACAGGGCACCACCCCACATCCCCCTCTGCTCCCTCACCCCTCAATCCCAGCACTGGGATTCCCTTTTCCAGCTGGAGCCTGGGAAATGACTGAATTCCCCCCAGCCCCACTCCAGGCCGGGCTCTGGGCTTTCTCCCATTGTTCCCAGTTTGTTTTTCTTTCCAGCAGGAACAGGAGCTGCAGTGTTGGATTTGCCAGTGGAGATGACAAACACAGAGCATCAGGCCTTGCTTTTCACCTTGGGCATGTGGAATGTTTTACCTGGAAGCCGAAAGAGCCCCGTGCCATGTGGATTTCTTGTCCCATTCCTTTCTATCCCAGAAGTTTTTAATCACTGGTAATTTCAAGAGAATAAAGATTTTAAAGATAGGTTTCACAAACCAGGGAATTGGATGGGGAGACTGCTCCCAAAAGCACAGAGGAACCTCCCTGGCCTCCAGGACAGCAGAAAAAGGGAGGAAAAGAGAGGGAGAGATGGTGAAAAGTGGCTTTTATCAAACCCTCTGCACACCGAGCACTTGTTTATTGCTATGGGAATTTTTACATCCATCTCCCTGCTCCCAAAATCCAGGAGCTGAGTCCGAGGAAGGGGATTGAGCTTTACATGCTCTGGTCCATAAAGTGAAAGCCTCCTGCAGGTCTGGGATCTGGGCTCCTGGTGTCACCTTTCAGAAACAGAACCCCAAGGAACCTCTGAGCCTGGGGAGTTTCCACGACAACACCCAAATACAAATATCTGTGGCCCAGCAGAGGGAAAGTGTGTCAGTGGCACTGGGGCTGTGCTGAAAGACAGAAATTAGCCAATATCCTCCATCCTAGAACAGGAGGATTTTCCTTTTACAGCTTGTTGCCATCCCAACTTGGTGCAACCCTGCTCCTCTTTAACAACAGCGAGTCCAAGCACACAGAAACAGAAATTTTCCATCATTTTTGTCCTTCCTGCAGCAGCAAGCACCGGTCCCCAGCCCAGCAGCAGCCTGGGTTCATGTGCCTGAGCTTTATACTCTACAAGTCTAATATAACAGCGTGTCAAATGTTTGCTTTGGCGATCCCGATGCCTCAAATCCCCTTTTTATACCAATATTTAAAATGGGAAAAGGCTTTAAAAGAATGGGCGCAAATTACCGCTTCAAAGGTTTTATTGGGCTCCCAGCTGAGCATTGCTTCTGCTAAGAATGGGGACTTGAAAAAAAGCAGCGTTCAGGCTGCTTTATTGGGGTTTGTTTCCGCTGCTGCTGCAGTCCTGAAGGAGGGAGAGGAGCAGCAGAAAGAGCAAGGAGCAAAGAATGATTCTTTTTTCCCTATAAATCCCAATAACTCTGATTTTTTGCAGTTCATAAAGACTGACCTCTAACTTATCCCAGTGATGAGAAAGAAGGGAAATTCAGCTCAGCAGAAGTGAGATGGGCCTCCCATCAGTGACAGCCACACTAAAAAGGAGTCCTTTTTTGAATATTACTTCCATGAAATATTTAGGAAATTGTGGGCAAACATTTTGTTGGAAATTAAGTTTATAAAAGCTCACCCAGCTCTGTTGGGAAGCTCAGGGAGATGGAACAAGGCACCAGAGCAGATGGAGAGGCAGAATTAGCCTGGCTGGGTTTTGATTGACACAAGGGCACTTTGTGGGGTTCTTGGGACCATTTCCCTGATTTTAGGGCCTTATCACTTCCCAGGGTTTATCAGCTCAGCTTTATCAGTCTTGTGCAAGTGGGGGATGAGCCCTCAGGCCACTGCCAGGCCCTGGGATGGCCAGGGCAGCCCAGCTCATCCCAGTGACGCCGCTGGTCCTGCTGGGAATTGGACCTTGAGCTGCTTCACTGCTGAGGAGGGTGGGGATCACCCAGATGGGCTCTGGTGACACTGCCGGGGTCCTGGGAAAAATGGAGATAATAAAGCTGGAACCAAAGCAGCAATTTAGGTGAGCTATTACACAGAAATCCTCCCCTGGGAGGGTGGGCAGGCCCTGGCACAGGGTGCCCAGAGCAGCTGGGGCTGCCCCTGGATCCCTGGCAGTGCCTAAGGCCAGGCTGGACATTGGGGCTTGGAGCAGCCTGGGACAGTGGGAGGTGTCCTTGCCCATGGCAGGGGTGGGATGGGATGGGCTTTAACGTCTTTCCAACCCAAACCATCCTGGGATTCTGTGATAAGTTTCACTCGTGGCATTTTCTTCCACGGCATTTCTTTTTCCTTGCCTTTTCCAAACCCAGGGATTTGGGTGGGGACAGAAATCCCTCTTGCTGCTGCTCAGCTCTGTCCACTTTTCCCGTGGCTGCCAGGTCAGAGCCTCTGATTGTGGGGTGGGGAATACAAAGCCCAGGCACTGCATTCAGAAGCTTTTCACCCTGACACTCAGTCTGGGAGCACCAAACAGAATTGCACTGCTGGAATCGCCCATCCTTCCCTGCCAAGGAAGCCTCTGTGGTGGAGAACAACCTGGAGATATGGACATGAAAACTTTAAGCCAGAGAGTCAATCAGGAGTTAACCCAGCCACGCTTCACTGCAGGGTTCCAGTGTCAAACCACAGGAAGCTGTCCCTGGTGGTTTGCTGATCTCTGTGGTCTGACTGAGCTGGAGCTCTTTGGAGCAGGACCTTCCTTGCTGGCAGGGCTATCACGGGCCCTTCTCCTCACCTGGAACCTCCAGATCCTGCAGGGTCTGCAACAGATCTGACCCTCTCACCAGAGAAGGGAAATTTCCATTTACTCAGCCATGGAGAACCGGATCTCCACACCAGGGATGAACAACACTGGGTGCTAAGGAGCAAAAAAAAAAGAAAAGCACCCAGATTTTCAGCTTTCAGAAACCCCAAATCTACCAGACTGTTCAGATATTAAAACCCAGATTTATTTATAATCCCTTGCCTCACAGTGGCACCTTTGGATGCTGATTCACTGCACTTTACAGGGAGTTCATCTCCATTAATCCATTTTGCAAAAGCCACATGAAAGAGGGACAAAGATCAGAGGCAGCAGAGCCAGGGCACGCTGAGATGCACAGAAGGAAGAAGACAACTCGAGGAGTAAATCACGGTTTAAAATTCAACGGGCACTTTTGAATTATTTAAGGCACTGTTTTCTTGACAAGGATTAGAAACTGATATTTCAAATGCATCACTCGAGCAGGATGACACCTTTTCAAATGAAGGGCGCCTGTTGCTGCTCCTGTTATTCTGTCTGGACTAAAAGATGACTCTCAAGTATTTTGTCTATCATTTTTAGAGAGGAAAAAAAACCCAGCAAGCCTGAAAGAACAAAGGCAACACTTCAAAGCCTTCAGCAGAGAAGGAAGTGCTTTCTAACAAAAATCATCCACTTGTGTCAATGAAACCTTTGTCAGACAGTTCCTCTCCTGCCTTGGCTGCTGCGGCTGAAGACAGAAGGAAAGAGAATCCCTGAGAGAATGAACCAAGTCATGTCCCAGCAACGTCCCCTGTGTGCCCTCTGTTTGTGTGACAAGCTCTTACTGAGAGGAGCTGAGGGAGCACACGCTCCTTTTACTGCCCTGGGGTGGGTTTGAACCCCTCTGGCAATTTGGGAGGCTGCTTGTCCCTCACACAAGGAACTTCTGGAGAGGACTTTGCAGCAATAAGGAGCAGTAGGAGTTCTGAGCAAAGCCATTTCCAAAAGAACTGCAATTCCTCAGGCTTGCTGTATTTTTCCATGTTCCTAAATACCAGGGAACTGTGCAGCTTCTGTGGGAAGTGATCCAGGGATCCAGTGATCCAGGGATCCAGTGATCCAGTGATCCAGTGATCCATTGCTACCTGCAATGGGCTCTGGATCAATCCAAAGCATCGGGGCAAGTTCATTCCCTCCTGACCCTCGGGTTCACAATCTCACCTCAGCCAATGGAGATTTCCCCTCCCAGCCACCTGGAGTGCCACGGGGATTTTCTGGGAGACACCTTTCACTCTGCTCAGGTACTAAAATGATTTTGGGACGTCAATTCTATTTTATAAGATTTTTTTTATGGTCAAGCCCTCCCGTGCAGCTGTCTTGTACCACTTGTGACACAACCTGAGTGTTCACAGCTCTTGTCAGGGCCCCTTTTCAGTAACACATGGAGTCCTAACCCAGAACTGCCACTGGCAGTGGTCCGTCCCTCCTGGAATATTTGGAATATTGCAGAACACGTTGTTAAACACGGCTTTAACGCGGGGTTGCTCTGATAGCTATTACCCCTAACAAGCCTCCCCTCAAGAGCGAGTCGCTTTTGACCTCCACACACCTGGAGACTTCACCCTCCTGCTGCACCTCTGACCTATCCCCCGATAATTGACGCCGGGCAATTATCAGCAATTTGTTGGCTTTGTTTTCCTTAGCACCCAATTATGCAAATAACAGACCTGGAATGGAGCTGCTCCTATCGGGCTGGGGATTTGGAGCAAAGCTTTCATGCCTGAGTGACTCTGCCAGCCTGGCCGATGTGCAGGAGCAGGAAATGAGAATTCAGGGAATACTTATCCCAGGCAATGTCTGCCGGGGTGGCAGAAGGATTTTTAATACCTTTTTTATTAACTCCTAAGAGAACCTCCAGCCTAGATGCCGCCTGCTCCCATGGACTTCGGGATATTTCACTTTGCTGTGCTCCTGAGCTTCCTTCCCTGGCTGAGCACCCAGGAACAAGGCAGGGCTGGGATATTGGCAAATGCCAGCAAAGAAAGCACATTTTCCAAACCCAAAGGGGATGGACTTGATCCAAAGCAGGATCACCACGTGGAAGGAGAACCCCTCAATTTTTCACTGCACACAGGGAGTGGAGCAGAGCTGTGCCCTGGCTGTGTCCACAATGAATTTTGTGCTTGAATCCACTGTTTTGTCTTTTTCTGTCCATGTCCACCTTGGCTTTTGTGCTTGAATCCATTGGTGTCTCCCTTCCTTTCCTTCCTGTGCAGTTCACAGTGCTGAAAGCAGGACAGCTGGTCCTGTCCCATCCCGCCCTCTGTGTATCAAAAGAGTTTTTAACCCACAGAGTTTCATCTGCACCAAAGATAGGGACAAAAACCACTGGAAAAAGGCCATTCTGGGCCCCTTTTCCCTACCCTTCTTTACCCCACTCGGACCTACCTGATGTGTCTAGTTCAGCGTTCTCTCCACCAGACCCTTCCCAGCCTTGTGACCTCATCCACTTCCCTGACAAAAGATTAGGACACATTTTCAGATGCTCAGGGCTATTTTTAGACAGCCCCCGAGACGCGTGGGGAGGGAAGGGCCAGGGGGACTGCCTTCATCATGGAACAATCTCTGTGTCTGGAGAAAGCACTCAGATTTCACATCACTGCACGGAATTGCCCTGGCTAAGGCTGGATGAGCTCCATGCGTCTGAGACGGCACTGCTGGAATCAATTCCCTCTGGGAAGGGGCTGCAGGGACTGGAAATGCACGGGGGGGTTCTTTTATCTTCACCAGAGGAGAATGTGCTCCGTCAGGTGTCCTGAAAACGGGAACAAAAGCAGCGGGATCAGAGGACAGACAGAACTCTGTGCTGTGGGCTGAGAGCCTGGGCTCTGCCAGGGAGGGAAGTTCTCCACTTTTCCATGAGGAGGGGACAGCTGAGGCACAACCCCCCTGGAGACACAGCCCCATCCCAGTGCTGCTCCTCATCCCAACACCGGGGAATTTGTTCCCCGTCATTCCCTCCCTCCTCTCCAGGAACTCAGAACTTGGATTTTCATCAGGTTCCACCTGAGGAACCAGCAGGGACAGAGGGGGTGAAAGACGATTAAACCAAACCCCCCAAATCCCACAATAACAAAGGCATCACCTTTTCTTCCCCCCACACAACAAAGCATCGGAATATTCAAAAGGCAGTTCCAGAAAGCCCCTCCCAGCACTGCCCTTGGTGATCTGCCCACTTTGCCAAACCCAGAGCCTGCTTCCAGCCACGCCTGGCACCCTTCCACCCAGGAACAGCACATTGGACTCGGGAATGGCTCTTGCATGTCACGCTCATGGGCATTTGGCCCACGGAGCACTTTGTTACCCAATCCATAAATCCATGAAATACAAGCCTGAGTAAAATCCGAGACATTGTGGAAACCGAGGAGGGCTTGAACGAGCTCCTGGAATAAAACTCGAGCCCCTCCCCAGCCAGAGCAGTATTTTTAGGAAGTCGATTGAGAAATGTTTTCCTTGCTCTATTTCCATGTTTACTGGGATACAACATTGTTACCCTGGATTGCATCAGAAAACATGGAAACAGCTCGACAAATCGATCCGGCCACAAGTTCTCCGAGGAATTTGCTCCTTGTCTCCAAGGAGTTCACTCAGCACAAACAATGGCAAATTAAGACAACTGCTTCTCCGATGCATAAATATGGGGATACAGATGTGTTAGGGGCTTTGGGATGGATTTTAGGATGGCATAGTTCTCCAAAGGCATTGGATTTATAAAATTAGAGGATATAATCACATCCAAGTGAAACTTGCTGTATTTTAGGGAAAGGCCCTATAACTGAAATAACGATGGGGCCATGCCCTCCCTGGAGCTTTCAGGGTCTCAGCCACTCCAGGAAAGGAACTGGACTCTACTTCAGTGTTCCCTAAGCCCAGAAATCCTTCTGATTCTGAGGTCTGAACTCACATCTCCAGCCAGCCAGAATTCCAGGGAATTGATTACCACGATAATGGGAAACATGGCAGCTTGGTTTGAACTTGGGATCTCTTCAATAACAGAAAGAATAAAAATGTCCAAGCGTTGCCTTTCAGACATCTGAGTGGCCTCTGCGTGTAATCAATTAGAAACCAGCTCCATTCCACAGCAAAATGGCTCTGGCTGAGCCAAAAGATAATTTTTGTCAAAGAGGTGAACTAATTTTTCCCAGGTCAAGCATATCCTGTGACTCTTTCCCTGCTCTCTCTGCTCCTTACTTTGTCTTCCTAGTTAGTTTCAATTCCTTAGTCCAAAACCTGCCTAGAAATGGAATTTCCTCTCAAAAAAATAAAAAAACCCCATTATAAAATAATGATGGGAATTATTCTGACAGGAACAAAAAAAACCCCAATAAAAGGGCAGCAACAACCCTGATATAAATTCATTTGTGTGGAGGGATTTCCAAGCCCTGTTAAGTTTGTGTTTGTTTGTTTGAGAAATTAAAGAAATATTTTATTTCAGTTTTTTTTTCCCTTCAATAGACAGCAAAAAAACCCCAAAGAAAACCATTGTGAGGCTTCCAGGTGGGCAGGCAGGATGCTGTCAGTTCCATTTCCCCACCAGTGAACTGAATTTTTCTGGCAAAACTGTAGCAGGCTCCAGGAGCAATTGTGATTTTGAAAAGAGATATTTGGTATCAGGAAATTCTGCCGATGGAAAATGGCCCGGCAGACCCACCAGCGAGAGTGGTAACACGGAATTAGCAGTTAAAGGCTTTCAGGGGGATTTCTTGCAAGGCTGCTTTTGCCATTAGTGACCAAGCAGGAAAATCTGGGAATTAAGGGGTTTAATAACAGGAATTAATTGCCTAAAGTAAGAGGAAGTGTGGATGTACAAGAATATGAGGTTGTGGCTGCCCCATCCCTGGAAGTGTTCAAGGACAGGGGCTTGGAGCAACCCGGAATGGTGGAAGCTGTCGTGCCCAAACCATTCCAGGATTCTTCGATTCTGTGAGATTTGCCTCTCACTGTGGAGTCCTTTAGAATTAAAACCCCACAAAAAGAAGGGGTTCATTCAAAACCAGCCTGACAAATGGGCTCAGAACCTCTCCTTGCTACGGCTTTGTAACCCAGGAGCTGAAACCACTCAGCTCCTGAGCCCCCCGTGCTCTTGTCAGGATCCTGCCCATTTTAAGGCGGAGGAAACAGAGCCAGGGATCGAACACAGCCAGAGCTGCACTGGTTCAGTCCCAACACCACCAACAGGACCCCAAATGTGCCCCGTGCCCTCCCTGCACCCACCAGCCCACCCTGCGGGGCCGGAGCTGCTCCTGGCTGGAAGTGGCTGCTGTTCCCAGAGCTTCCCGCTGGGAATGATGTCTGAGCAGGCACCGGCTCTGGCAGCAGCCCGGGATTGTTCCTAGAGGCTGGCACACACGGATGATTAGGGAATAGAACACATGGACAGAAGGAATTCGTTCCTCCTCCACCCTGTACGTGGCAGGCGCTCTGTGAGGACACCCAGATTCACTCTGTCACCTGAATTAGAACAAAGTGTTTTGCTATTCTCTCTCGTGTTTCCTCCTCCTCCCTCTCCACCCCTTTCTCCGTCCTTATTTTAATCTACAAACCAGCAATGGGTCTGCAGGCGTCCTGCCAGGGCACAGCTCGCATCCACCTGGCAAATGCTGGGCTCCTTCTCCTGGCTCCAATTAAAAACCAAGACAAAAAGGAAGAGCCAGGAGGTCATTTTGGAGCCAAGGCATCCGCCCAGGGTGTCCAGACTTTATAGGAATTAAATTTATGGGAACTAAAGACTCCCATCACTCCCTTGCTCTTTCTCTTGCTCAGGAAGATGTTTTTATCACCCTTGACACTGGGGTAAAAATGTTTTAAAAGGAGGAAATTATGAATATTGATAGTATTAATTTCTTTTTGCTTAATAAACAAAATGGAAATAATTTAGAAAAGTGCATTTGAATGCATTAACAACTTTTATTTCTGGTCTAACAACTAAGTGAGAAGTGTTGGGAGGGACTTCAGGACACAGAGCCTCTGGGGCTCTCAAATCCAGCAGCAGCAAGTCACCCATCAACTCATTCCTAATTGTCCTCCCCTCAAAAAACCGACCATATTTTAACTGAGCACTTTGCAGGTCCCATTGAGGAACCTGGAGTTGTTACTCACATCCTAAGGGCCTCCTCCAGCGTGACAGAGACCCACCAGCAAGTCCCGACAGCAGGGTGTGTGGGGATCCTTTACCTCAGCCAGATGTGCAGCTCTGATTCGGATCCTTTACCTGAGCCAGATGTGCAGCTCTGATTCGGATCCTTTACCTCAGCCAGATGTGCAGCTCTGATTCGGATCCTTTACCTGAGCGAGATGTGCAGATCTGATTCGGATCCTTTACCTGAGCCAGATGTGCAGATCTGATTTGGATCCTTTACCTCAGCCAGATGTGCAGCTCTGATTCGGATCCTTTACCTCAGCCAGATGTGCAGATCTGATTCGGATCCTTTACCTGAGCCAGATGTGCAGATCTGGTTTGGATCCTTTACCTGAGCCAGATGTGCAGATCTGATTCGGATCCTTTACCTCAGCCAGATGTGCAGATCTGATTCAGATCCTTCCTTTAACCCACCCTCACCATGACACCATCACCCATCGACATGACACCATCACCCTGCCCCTCACACTGATTTCTTGCCCCCAGTGCTCCCCCCTCTGGCATTGTGCTTTAGGATTTGAGTGCTGGCATTTGTCAACTCCCTCAAACTCCTCTTTTTCCCCCTTTCAGCCCCCAAACCATAATTCCAGCACATGTCAAGGGAAGCTGGAAGAACAGAGTCTTGAACACATCCCTGGCACGCTCCCTGCAGTGAAACTTCCCTCCCGCAGGTCAGGTGAAGTCCTGACCGCCTTCATTTCCATTTCAATAAAAGCAGCTGGGAATTCACCCCGCTGACTGACATGGGAACGGCTCGAAGGGCAGGATGGAGAAAGCAGCACTTCTTCAAATTGCAAACTCCTTTGGGAAGGGAAGAACGCCAGGTTCTGCCACTGCTGAGTGACTTGGATCACTCGGCAGGGATGGAATGGGGACAGCCCAGACCTTCTGTGTGCCACAGGCTCTTCCAGTCCGGCCTGAGGCACCTGCTCCATTCCAACCGTGGGCAATCACATTAATTAATGATTAATGATGATAGGGCTCTTGGAAACAATTTTTTTAGCCAAGCATCACACTCGCAAATGACTCAGAGGAGTCAGTAAACACTGGTCACCAGCCAGCAGTTACAATGCAAAGGAAGCAGCCTGACTTCAGAGGATTGTTCTTGCACTCCGGGGGAATTAGGGATACCCATTGGAATGCAATTACAAGGCCCGGGCTGCGATGGGATCAGCCTGCGGTGGATCAAAGCTACTGTTGAGCAATAATCGGTCATAATCCGGGCCCAAGCAATCGCTCAGCGCGGATCACTCGGCTTTTCTGGGATGCTGGAGAGCAGAAAGTGAGGAGGAAGTTGAGTGTCCAGAAAACAATCACCAAGAACCACATCAGAGCAGATAAATATGGGTGAAATCAGGGCGTTTCTGTCCTTCCTGGTGTCACAGCTCTTTGTTTAATATTTGGGGTCATTCCCTCCTTCTGGAGGCAGTGACAAGCACTCAGAGCACGAGCTTTTGCTACACAACACAGAACCACTCCCAACAATCTGAAAACATCCAAAGTACTTCCCACATCCAAAGCTTCATCCTTCAACTTCATTCCCTCCTGAAGAACGACCAGAACACCTTTTACCTGTAAGGTTTTCATCTTAACCCTCACTCAGATGTGGCTGTACCCATCAAAGGACTGAGATAACCTGGTGAAAACAGCCCCCCCTCAAAGCAGGGGTGAGGGGAGGTCGGAAAATGCTGGGGGAGAGGGAGTGACTCACTGCATGTCCAGACAACCACACTGCACCAAAGAAGGTGTCAGACATCACCTAATAGTGGAAATCAGGAAACCCAGATAAGATAAGTGCAAAGGGGCTCGGTAACTCTGCAAGTTGCAACAGCCCAGAAGTCCAAAAATAAGATGAAATAAGGACCCAAAATGAAACGATGCAAACCTAACGATGCTAAACAAGCCAGCAAAACAAGACAGAGCTCCCGGATGATGCCCTGGAATTCTGCCTCCCTCAGTTCCCTCATGGAACCTTTCCCAGTTCCTTTCCATGCTGGCTGTCCCTTATCTGGGCAGCAGTTCATTTTAAAGGAACGGCAGAAAGGGTGAAATAAATGTTGGCTATTTCCAGTGCCCCCAAGTCACAGCTGCCAGCCTGCAGGGGAAGGTGGCACCACAGGGGACATGAGTGCTGAGGTCAGGAAGAAAATATGTCACTATAGGGTGCCAAACCCAACCTCCTGCCCACTTGTGGCCGTGGAAGATCCTGGGGCACAATTTGCAAGGCTGAGGGTGTCAGCCCTGGTACATTGTCCAAACCTGGGTTATTTATAGTCACCCTCCCTAAAATACTGCTTGGAAAAGTTAATTTTGTGTTCTGTCTAGAACAGCAGCATGGGGAATGCCATGGGAGCAGTGTCCCCGGGGCTGCTGAATCCTGGGAAGATAAAAGTCCTTTATCACCTTGCATCAGCACTTTAACACCCACACAATAAAAAGAAACCAATAAAGAATAAATTTAAAAGGGGTTTATTTCAATTCTAGACTTTTCATGCATTCCTGTGTTTAACAGCCCCAATTTCAGTCCTATTTTCCCCATAATGCTCAAAATTCAGTATCTTTTCCAGACACCTGGAGTTGTGGATTCCAACTCTGCATTCCCATGTTCCTCCATTGCAGCTGTTGGGGTTTGTAGGATCAGGAACCAGGCACAAGCAATATTTAATTAATTTCCTCTCTTCTCATCATCTCTAATTAATTCTGAACGGTTGGTGGGTGCAACCTTGAAGAGTGTTTTGCCAGAGAAGATGAAGATTTTTCAAAACTAAATATTAATTCCAGTGGCCACCAGTGTTTCTACTGACAAAATAAACCAGTGAGAGCACGGGGATGGAAGGACAGGAAGATCCTGGGGAGCAGGGCTTGCCAGCTTCTTGGATTTTCCACTCATTTTAGCACAGAACCCCAAATCCTCAGCACTGTGCTTTTCGCCATTATTAAATCCAAGTTTTCCACTGGTGCAGAATTTAATACTGCATCCCTGGAAGCGGAATCATGGGGAAAATTGTGTTTTCTTTGCCTTTCAGATACAATAAATAGATAAAACAGTTAAAAAGGAAAATTATTCAAAGAACCAAAGGCTCCAGCTCAATACAGCCAAGACAATGTACTGTGAGACTCAGATCTGGAAAAGAGATATCAGCACAAACGTGTATCAGCCAAAGTTAATATTTGCACAAAGATGGTGACTCATATAAAGCGGGATTTCCTCTCCTGGCCACTTACGGGATATCAACTGTGTCTCCATTGAGTTTGATGCCACAACTTTCATCTGAGAGTGAAAAACGTTCAGCTCAGGTAAGGAAGCTTTTCTTTTTGGGCCTGGATTCTTCCTCTGTGTCCAGCTTCTGAAATGTTCAAGGAATACTCCTGTCACCCAAAACTCCATCACATGGTATTGCTCAACTCTTTTTACGAGGTAGCCACTTCCCGATCCCAGTTATCCCCCAGGAATGCAGCATGGAACCAACACACTGGTTCCACGCTGAAGTTTGCAATTTAAAGTTCCCAGATGAAAGCAGAAAACATCTCAGGGAAAACAACACTTCAGATTTCTTCCCTTTTCTTAAAACACACATTGAGTTCTAAGCTGTTTAAGCTAAAGGGAGGCACTTTAGAGCAATTTAAGTTTGCTCCAGGCTCAATCTTGCCGAGTTAGTGAAGAGCTTCTCAGTGTCACAGAGGTGGAACATTAAGAAGATCCACCTTGCAAGGTCCTGGAAGACACCTGGAGGTGTTAAAAACATTCAGGAACACATGAGGCAAACATCCAAGTCCAGGTGTAGCGTGAGAAGTCCAACTACACCACCTATTTAATTTCCTTCTGGCTCCGAACTTCTATAATTTCATTATCATTGAATGTGTTTTATTCAGTCTATGAGCAGTTACTGGGCTTTGCCTGCTCCTCCTGCAGCTCACAGGATGCTCCAAGACAAAAGGGCTTTTTATCCAACTGCATCCCTAGAAGGGAGTGATAAATAAATTGAAAGGCAATCACTGCTGCAAGTGAGGAACGTGTTTCATGCAAAAACACAGCAGCTCTGGGGATGTTCGCTGGGAGAAACAAAAAGAAGCTGAAAACCTGGATTGATAGCTCAGAAGTAACTTCAGAAATTTAGAATCTGACCATAAATTAAAAGGCAAAACGCTGCTGTGAGGTGCTGAGGGAGAAGCTCCGTTTCTCCGTCTCGGTCTGACTGCACACTTACCTGCTCGTTAATATTCTGGATTCTCCAGAGCAGGCACTATTTTCCAGAAGTACGGAGTATTTTAGTGCTCAGCCTGCTGCTCTTGGCACTGTATAAACACTGGGTCACAGTTAAAAAAAGCACATTATGCATTTAATCATGTCGATATGGAAAGAGTAGGATTTATTAAAAGCACCTAGATAAGTTCCAGGCCTAACTCCCATTAGCGTCCAGTGGTGACTCACAACTTGGTTTTATGAACTGTCTGGAAAAATCCCTTTGGGATCTAACTGCATCTTTAAGCACATTTTGTAAATGTGACCTGCTGTTCCCATAGAACAATGGCGTGATTCCTTTGGGGATTTTAGGAACGACAGTAATGAACCGAATAAACCCGGGATACCCTGGCCTGTGGCACGCTCAGTACCCATCCAATTCTTAAATCTATTCATTTCTGATTCTCTTCTTGTTTACATTCTTGTGAAAACCCACCAGGCTCTTACTATTTCATTAGCTGTCTAGACTGTGCTGCAGGTAAATACGGGGGACTTTAAAATGGGAATGAACACAGTGGGGAAAAATAAATAAGGCAAATAGCGGAAAATACCGAAGGTGTTGCTTCTGCTGCCCTGAGCCTCTAAAGCCCTTGGTCAATTTATGTCGTTATTTAGCAAAGTGTTTCTGTAAGTGCTCAGCCAGAAGGTCCCTAGAGATTATTTGATGCGGGAGAAGGGTGCTTGGAAGGACTGGTTAGAGACGGAGTTACTTAGGGATGGAGTTCCTGACACTGATTTTATTCCTTAACACCAACCCCGCTCCCGGCCCCGCTCCTCCGCCCGCCCGCGCCTCGCCGCCGCCATTTTCCCGGTGGCCACACGCCGAGCGCTGATTGGCTGCTGCGCCGCACACCGACCAATGGGAGGAGGGCTCGCTGTTGCCACGGCAACGGCGTGCGAGCGCGGCCCCGGGGCCTGCGCTGAGTTATAAGGAATTATATGTGAGTTATAATAACACTTCTACCGAGTTATACCTGAATTGTAACCGAATTATAGTGAGTTATACCTGAGTTATAACAGCTATAACTGAGTTATAACCGAATTGTTGCTCCATCCCGTCCACACCGTTTAAATTTCTCCCCCTCTAACGAATCCAGTAGCTCACCCCCTCAAAATATCTATAGGGACCTTGTGGTTCTATGGAAACACAGTCATTAATAACCATACATTCATAGATATACGTATGTATATGAATAGGGCATAATTTTATTCCAGTGGGCCAATTTTGCTTTAATAAATAAAATGTTATGAAGGGAGGGTGGTCAGCTTGTTTGGAAGAACAACACTGGCCGGCGGCGACTCAGCTTTCCCTGGCTTTTTCACAGCTATGAACTGCTTGATATTTTTGGCTCGGCTCTATTATTATAATTTTTTTTCCCCTTTTAAAAAATATGAGGCAGTAGGCTTCCTCCCAAGACACACTCAGGTGGGGCCGCTTCGAGCTGCTGACTTTCCCCTGGGGCACCTCATTTTGTTAAAAAAAAAAGGGGAAAAAAAAAAGGACAACTCCCCCGTGACACACTCAGTAAAGCTCAAATGGCTCCGCTGTCCCCTGCCCGTCCCTCCAAGGCTGTGCAGCCTCATTACATCCCTCAAAATGGTTTTAAAAGGCTGCAGATGGAAGAGCAGTGACATTTATCACTTGCAAATGAGGGCCCTGCCGTCACCTCCAAAGGAGAGTTACATTCTGTAATCCTCATTCCAGGGTATTTTTCTGCTGACTTTATACCCGGAGTCTCAGGGAAAATGAGCTCCCTGTGCTCAGTTTTATTGCTGTAGGGTTGGAGTGACTCCCCGAGGGTGGATATGGAGCCCCCCAAATCTCCGTGGGATTGTTTTAATTCGCACACGTCACCTGGAACGAGCAGAATTCGACCACTGCTCTTCCATCTCTCTGCAAGGAATTGTTTTCCCTGATGTTTGGCCCTTCTCAGACGAGAGTTTTCTTGTATTTGTTCCACCTACAACTGTGCTGGGCCAGCCTGTCAGGTTGAGGTTTGATTTGAGTCGGACAAAGTTTTGACTCCAGAGTTTTAGTAAAAATGATAAAGCTGTTTGAAATCAGTCCATCATTGGGGAGTGGGGCCAGTTTCTGCTGGAGCCTGAGCTTTGCAGGGAGAACCAGTGTCAGCTGCACAGTAAAACATAATTTATCAAGAACGTTTGATCTCTCTTATAGAGAACGTTATTACCCAGTTCAGGCATTCATTTCTGGTTTATTTGCTCTTTTTTCTCAGCATGACGTTTCCATGGGAGATGGGAGTGAGAAAAAGGGAACAAGCAGCACGGTAAGAGAACATAAAACACTGACCACTATTGGAGTGCTGGTGGGAAAACAGTCAGAGCTGGGCAATTCAGGAAGAGTCACCAGATATAAAAGTTTGGAAGGCAAAATGTGGGATTTGCTGTATCCTTACAGCTGGTTTGTTTGGAGCTGCAGGGGTTTTAGTGGCTCAGGTGATCCCTCCTGCATCATTTTCATTAAAAAGTCTCAAACTCATCTACACAAGAAGTAATTGTTTTGGCCTAGATCTGGAAAACGAGGAGGAAGATTCACATGGAACAAAGTTTTTAGGCAATTTAGGAAATTTTGAGCATTCTGGGTCCACTTTTTCCCTTTTGACTTCAAAGAAACTGCATAGCTTGAAAGCTTCTTTCCCAAAATACCTGAGCAGTGTGAGTCCCCTACCCTGTGAAGAGTTGCCCAAAGCTTGGTTCCAGTGGTTCCCAGTCCCTTCCAAATGAAAATCCCTTGTCCTGCCACTGGGCTGTGGGGAGAGAGAGAATCGGAGAGCGGAGGAGAGAAAGCCCCAGCAGCTCACTCATGGGGGGATGCAGCCCCTGCCAAGTGTCATTATGAAAATTCTTCCTTTTCAGACGATATTAAACTCTCCTCTTGGCAGGTCCCCTGATGCAGTCAGTGTTTTTAGTGAAAATACACGAGGCACTGAATTCTTTAACCTCAGTTCATTTCTCATTATATTACTCTGTTAATAGTCCTGGGAAATACACAAAAACCCCAGCGCTGGGGCTGAGCTCAGCAGGGATCTCTGCATGTTTAGGGTGGCCCTTGGCAGGGAGCGAGTGGAGAAGAGGAAAAAACATTTTTTGCAATGGGAAGAAGGCTCAGAAAGAGTTGATTTTTCTGAATTTAATTAGGCATTGGAAGCAAGGCCATTTGGACCTCTCCTTCCTCTTCATTTGTCAGGCATTTGAGGTTTGAATCGTTATAGAATAAGTGCTAATTAAGCAGCTCTGGGTTTGATTCCTCCCCAAATTCAAGATTTTATTCACATCTTCTAGCCAGCAAAGAAGGTTGACATGGATTAAGTGTAGAGTTTGGCCCCTTGAAGTTCCTGCCCATCAGGCAGAACCACAATGAGTGAGAAACTCCGTGTTTCTGGTCTGTCACAAATATAAATCAGAGATGTGAAAGGAGACAAGGAAGTGTGACAGATCCCAATGCCCTGCAAATGGGGGTCAACAAAGCTAACGTGAGGGTGTTTCAAATACACCTGCTCTTGCTTGTTGTTCTCAGGAGCAGGCTCACAGTCAGCTTTTGTGGCTGAAGTCACCCATGAAAACTGGGCAACTGCAGGAAATTTACTGCTTATGACCATGAGTGTAGCTGCAGGAGACTGGATGATGATTTATGGTGGTGTGGCTATAAATTTTGGTCCTATCTCCTGGTCTGGGTGTATTTCATCCAGAAATATTTGATTAATAATGATATTTTTTTTCCCAAAAGCCACTTGATCTTTAGTTTCACTGCATCAGCCAAAGAAGTAGAAAAATCATCTAAAACTCCTGTTGAATATTGTATTGATTGAGGGTGAGCAGTGTGCAAGACCTCTTGACCAGGAACTTTTGCGCAGAAGCGTGAAAAACGAAGGGAGGAGGTAGAGCGGTTTGCTCAGCCTTGGGCAAAAATCTGTGGCACAGGTGGAAAACCATCCCTGGTGATGTTTGCCCAGTCCCTGTCCCCATTCCTCCTCTGGCTTCTCAAGGCACTACTGAATTTGTAGGTTGTTGTCAGATTCTGTCACCCAGCTGTGTCCTCACTCCGCGAGGCCTCGGCATTCCCAGGCTGGGAATCCAGCTGGGAATCCGGATCAGGGAGCTGCACTCCCACAGAGCTGCTCCTCAGAACTGCTGAGGCGCTCCTCTGGATCCTGCCTCCAACAAAACCAGCGGTCCTCGAGCATCTCTTCCAATTTCTGCTCCCACTGACTCTTGCAAATGGTTGTTCTGAGCCAGTACAAACTAAGCAGATGTTTAAATGCTCACTCACTCTTTTATTTTTTTTGTTTTATTTTTGTCCCCTCATTTTGCTTTTAGTTCAGACCACGACAACTTTCGGTTGGGAGCTTTTAAGACCATTCACGGCTCTACTCGCAGCCCCTCAAGGCAACCTCTATTTGCGCATATCTCCAGAAGCAGCAGGAAAAAAGTTCCATTTTCCAAAAATTCCTCCCACTTCCTCTTCCCTGCGTGTGCCTCTAACCGCTGCTGTATATGCAGTTAATTGAAATGGTGTTTGTTTTATCTTGAATAACCTTGTAATTGATTGAGGTGGTGGACAGCGAGACTCCAGAGTCATTTACATACCTGTGCACGGAGCAGTAATTTCTGGGAGCCTTTCCACTGCTTTTTTTTTTAACATTTTTTTCCCCCCTGAAGAACTATAGTGCCCTGTCTGTGCATGTTTGCATATATCTATAGATACTCGCCTCCATATAGATCTCCCCACAGTCCATTCACTCTGGCTGCCACTGTCCATTTGCTGCTCCTTGGGATCTTATGTTACCTGGGCTGGGGAGACTCCTGGCACTCTTCCCTGCGAAAGAAAAACAGCCTGATTTGGGGAGTGCTCGCTCTGCACAAGGCCCCGATTGTGTGCAAGGGCCCAAAAAGTAACAAATGCACTTTAATTATGTTGGATGCTTGGTGGCTGGCTTTGCAAATCTTTTATTTGTTTTGAGAAGTGCCCCAGCAGCAGCAGCAGCAGCAGCAGCACTAAATTTTGTGTGCATTTGGGGAGCCTCACGGGCTTGGGCGGGGGGAGGGAGGACGGGCTAATTAACTGGGCTGCTGTCAAGCTAATAAACTAATGGAGAGCTTAAACAAATACAAAAATAAAGGAAGTAGACATGAGGGGGAAAAATAAAGTGACTAGACATGAAGTCTTGTGACGTGCATTTCCAGCTTCCGTGAAAAGGTGGCCGTGGGCACCCAGAATTGTGCGGATGGAGTTTTCTGTCTCCTCGTTCAAGTGCCCCTTTTAGGAGGCAAAGGTTTAGTGGATCTCTCCAGGAATGAGTAACGAGAGAGGAGCTTTTCCCATCCTGCCCAGAAACCAATTCCAGCTCATCAGGGTTGTTCATTTTGGAAAAGAGTCAGGTTCACATTCATGGGACAGAGGGGAGTGGAAAGCAATCAATGTTTAAATCTTCTCTTTGCCAGGCTGAGATGTTACATAAGGTTGAGGAAAATGTTTTATTATCCCAGCTAAGCCTGAAGTGTCAGATACTGACGGCGTTTCGGAGACAGGATACTGGGCTTGATGGTCCAATAGTCTGACTCAGGCTGACAGATTTTCTCTCCCGCCCTCTCAGATTATTACTTGTTCTTTTTTGGTCCATTAGGTAGGAGGTGGTTTGAAATTCAAAAAGGTTAAAGCAGCACACGCGTTACTTTGGGACTGGGCTGGAAGGAACCTCCCAGTTCTGCTCATCCTGGGGCACCAGACAAATATAGATCTTTGCTCATCTGATTTCTCAAGGCCTCCAGCTCCCATGATCTCATCCCGAGGTGGTACACACAGCGATGGGGCAGTACCTGTGCCCAAGCTCCTTGGGTTTGTCTCATCCTTCTTTGGCTCAGTGTTATTCCATGAGACTTTAGGGGATCATATCCCAGTTTCACTGAAGTTTGCAACCCTTTTATCACTCCAGTGAGTACTGCTTGTTCTACCTGCATTTTCCAAGGCTTATCTCAACTCTAGAGTTTACTTAAAAACTCACAGGGCTTTCAAATGTTGTTGAACACTCAATTATCTGACCCAGTGGTTAACAAAACACACGGTGCTCCGTGTTCCTCTTTGGGAAAATATTTACCAGCCAATATCTGTGTTATTTGGCCACCTTTGCTTATCAAACACAGAGAGGCTTGTGCTGAATAAACCAAGGGAGCCATTGCTGGATAATAACTCAAAAACCATCTTTTCAAATGCTAAAGAAAGGAAGTTTTGCATTTGGAGAGCTACAGGAGATGATGGGCGGTCCCAGCCAGCGTGGGACACGTATGGCTGGGATGACACAGCCCTGGAGCCGGGCCAGGCTCAGCTTGGAGCAGGCAGCCAGTATTCCAGATCTCCTGCAAAATCTCCTGCCCCCTGATTTCCCTTTCATTTCCAGGGTGAAATATCGGCCCAGAGGTTTCTTCCCCAGCTTTGATGGCGCCTCCTGAGTGTGACAGCGAGGCAGAGGAGCAGAAAGATTTCGTGGTCTCAGAACAAAACATTTTCAGTACTTACTTTCTTTCTGGAGATCTCTGCGTGGCCTGGTGGTTTCTTTTAAACTTGGAAAGGTTTGAAAGGCGGTGAGGTTGTTGGTTACATTCTCACAGCCCTCCTCACTCATTCTCCGGGGTGTTGCAGACACATTCTGGAGCATGTTTCAGTCTGCCCCGAATCCCATCCCCTGCAAGCTTCCTGAATCCAAGGATTTCCTTCAGGAGTGTGGTGGTAAAGCCTCAGGCAGAGGCAGCCATCCCGCAGAGAGCTGCTCCAAAGATTTGGAAAGAGAAAGAGAAATCAGTAGCAACCTTTTCCAGGAAGAAGGTTGATTTTGTGTGTTTATTGTCATTTCTAAGGCACTTCAGGTTAGCTTTTGATAAATACATCTGAATTCATTCTTTTGGCTCTGGGAGCAGGTTTTGGTTGCCTTTGGTTACTGCTGTGCTCGAAGATGCTGAGACACCGCACAGATGACAGGCACAGGCGTCACTGGAACAGAGGAGAAGCAAAACTTTCCATTTCACTCACAACAAAAGCTTTCATCTTCCTCAACCCAAACCTCGGAATACTTTCTTCCCTCAAAAGCTGAGCTGTTCCCAACCTCACATCCCACCAGGAAAGACAGGGAAGAGCTGGATTGTGCCCATTACTCATTGCAGGGTCATTTACCATCATTGCTCTGCTCCCTGCTTGTAGCCCTGGCTCTTCTCATCCTCTGCTGCTGCATCCATGGGGAATCTGACATTTTCCCATCCCTCCATGTGCCCAGCTGGAATTCAGTGGCCTGTACAGAAAGAAAAGGGCTTTGGTCAGTATTTTTGAAGCCACTAAGGAAGTTTTATCCATGAGAATTGACCAAGGATTTAATCCCACTGCAGCAATGTTCAGGCTGGGTGATGAATATTCAAACTGAGCTGGGAGCTCTTTATTGAAAACCCCAAAAAATAACAAAACCCAAACCAAAAAAATCAAACACATCTTCGGTGGAGATAATTTGCATTTTTCTAATTCGAAAAACTTAAAGGAATTTAAAACCTCATTTTAATCAGGGGATTTGAGATTGGAACTAGGACTTGTTGCTGGTGGAAAGGCTTGGATCGTTAGGAATGGCAGCAGGAAGAATTGTTTGTTGGGAATGGTGTATTCCATTAACAAATCCTCCTGAAGCCAGGCTCTCTCTCCACTCCTGATCCCAAATATCCATCCCTTGTGTACGGTGGTAAATGGGGTGGATCTGGACCTGGGATCAGAGGAGGAGATGTGGTTCAGCAGTAAAATAATGGGTAAGGAATTAAAAATAATTGACTGATCTGACACAGCCACCAACTGAAGGTCCCTGCTGGGTAACTGGGTGCTTTTATCAGCAGTTTTAGACCATCCAAGATATTTAATTAACTCCATTTTTCAGTACAACCTATCCCTGTGCCATGATTTAACTTCACTCATGGCAAAAAGATATTCACGAGGAGGTTTTGGTGTGCTCTTCTCACCTTTTCCCTTGATGCAATATGCTTCCAGTTTATTTATCGTGGGCTTAGACATCATCTCCCTATTTTCCTGGGCTTTTTTCTGGTTAAGGCATAAGTGGAGGAATGGAGAGACTGAGACAGGCTGGTTTCAGGGCAGCTTTTCAGCTGAAGTGAACAGCACTTGAGGGTTTTGTGTGTTTGTCCCTGCAACCAACTACAAGAGGCTTTAGCCTGCTAGGATAAAATCTCCAATAAAACTGGAAAACATAAGTTCCAGGTTTGTTTGCTCTCAGTGTTTTTGCTGTTTCTGAAGATAACTGATATTTTGAAGCATTTATCTCAGCTCTCTTGAAATCAGTGGATAGACCCTGCTCTGGGGCACTCTCAGATATGACACTATCTCCACGAGAGATTCTGGGCAGTCAGTAAAAAGTTGTTAAAAAACCACATCCAGAGGGTTTTTTTTTGTTGTTGTTTATTTTTTAAAATTTATTTTTAATTTATTTAAACATGCAAAAAGCGACTTGTGCACAGATCCAGCCTGGAGTTTCCAGCTTGAAAACACAGATCAGCATTTGGTCTTGCAGTCAGGCACAGATAAAATTCCAGTGTGTAACACTTCATTTAGCAGTGTATTAACCCCTGGGGAGCGCAGGGGAGCCCTTCAGTGAACAAAACTCCTCAGTGTTGAGCAGGTAAAAATATCTCTGCAGGATTTTTCCCCCTGTGTGTGACAATGGTGAGAAGGTGACCAGCCCAGCTCCAATCCGTTTGTTTTACTTGCTGGGAATTAATCAGAGCACCCTGGGATTAATAATTACTTAATCAAATAATCGCTTCGTGACTCCAACACTTATCTTTTTTTTTTCCCTCCAAGCAGGCTGGAAATAAGAGCCGTGAATATGTAAATTGGAACTGATTAGAGGATTGGGTTTCACTCTTTTTTTTTTATTATTTGGAATAAAAACAGCCTGCAGATCCTTCCAAGCCAAGCCGTGTCTCTGAATTACAACACCAGCGCCTGTCGGCTGTGATAATTTCACTTCATTAAGTTCCAGATATAAATAGGGAATGGTTCTTATTTTTTTTCCATGCACCACCTTTAATAAGCAGGGCCTGGAAACACAGGGGTTATTGATCCACGCAGCCATCGGGCCTTCCCCAGCCTCTGGAACAGGGCAGGAGGACCAAACCCCTTCTACCTGCTGCCTTCTGCAGCTGGGGACAATCCAGCTCTGTTGAATCCATTGGAAAAGCTGTGGCAAGAACGGCCAAAAAAGCTCTGGAAAAGGGGAAGTGGCGCTGCCCCGTTCGTAGCAAAGCAAACCGAAATCATTTGATAGGCCCTGACAGCAAAAATGTCAGCGGGGATTGCAAGGTGAGGAATTGTTCAGGTGGCCCCCAATAACTCCCTGGCAGCGCTGAGCATCCTTAGTGTCCACCAATCCCCAGGGAAGGCTCGTGCCAAGCATCCCTGGAAATCTCCCTGTCATAGCAAGGCCATGATTTTAAAAAGTCCTGTCCACTGCCCAGAATGTGCCCCCCCAGGAGGAGTTCTAACCAGGCCATGCTCTCATATCAAGGAGGGTTTGCATTTTAGATTGTTACCCATTGTCTGGAAATGTGAGGGATCCCTGTTCTGCAGTAGGGATCTCACACCCTTGTCAGGAAAGTTTCCTTTTCCCTCATGATTTACAGATTTATAGCAAGACATTTAAGGCCAAAAGTACTTTAGTGAAGTTCAGGAAAGAATTCAGAGGCAGAACAGAACCATTATTTTCTCAGAGTTTAAGGATTGTATTATTTCATTTCGTACATTTGGCAATGGCTCATAGCTAAGGACACAGAATAAAAAGAAGCTCCTAATCTTGCACTAAAAATTTTGCCATGAATAAAAAGAAGCTTGGGGGCGGGGGATTGCTGGTGCTACGAGCAGCTCCTAAGGACAAATGTCATCAGATGTGGGTGGATGTTGAGTGAAAATTAACTCAGAGGGTCTTGTCTTTATCCCAATTAAATGCCACAAAAAATCTCGATGGAATGTGGCCGTGGCCACACGTGGATCCCAGCCTTTCCCTGCCCAGGCATCAGCAGGAATTTCCCTGGATGTCAGTGGATTTGCAGGTACCAGTTCACCTCTGTAAGGAAATAATAAAGTGTTCCCTCCCCTCAAAGCTTCTGGAGCTCAGATTTTCTTTTCCTCTGCTAAATGAGCCTTGGGAAAGCTGACAGTTTTGGGAGAGAGGTGCTAACCGAGGAGTGGGGAATGTGGAGGAGCTGTGCAAAGGGGGAGACTGAAAGCATTAAAATGAAATCTCTCAGTTTAGCTAAAGGAACCAAACATTACAATAAAGCAGCCCTGTGTCCTGCAAGCCCTGAGCAATGCTAATGAATGCAGAATGCTGTAATGAGAATTTTCAGTGAGAATTGATCCTGGTTCTGAGATGACACAATGGAAGAACCAACCTCCACCACAGATAGGCTGAGATTCGATTGTTCCTTTCCCTGGCCTGCTGGAAGTCAGGAATAATCCTGACCCACCTCTGATGCCAAGCAGGAGTTTATCCAGCAGCGTACAGTGGGAATTCCAGGGAGAGAAATGGAACCACAGAATCATGGAATGGTTTAGGTGGGAGAGACCTTAAATCCATCCCATTCTACCCACACCTTCCACTATCCCAAATTGCTCCAAGCCCCATCCAGCCTGGCCTTGGACACTTCCAGGCATCCAGGGGCAGCCCCAAACCCTTGGCTCGATGCTCACATTGTGGAAATTCAAGTTTGAAAGCTTTAAGTATTTTTTTACTGTTGCCCCACACATGGGGCTCGTTAGGGAGCTCCGACTGCTCCAGTGGTTCTTAAGGATTTAGGAGGAATTGCAATTCAGGAGTCAAAACTTAGGCACTACGACTAATTCTTATAAGCACCTTGTGGGTCGTGTGTGCGTTTCACAGACATTTTCTGAAGAACTTGGATGGTGATTTCCTGAAAAAAAAATGAAAATAGGAAAAGAAAAAGCCTTGCTGTGAAAGTGCAGCACTGCTCAGAGAAACCTTGATGCCTTTACCAGCATTCCCAGGTACTTTCGGGCTAGGTTTGCTTGAAATTGAAGTCCAGGAATTAGAGAACACAAACTTCATTTATTCAGGGGCAACTGGAAAACGTGAATGCGTTTCCATGGAGATGGGATGATTTCCTTTCCCACAATTCAAGTCTTTTCCACAGGTCCTGTTTCATTCTGCTCACCCTCATGTTTTGTTGAGGAGAAGGTTTTGGGGGATTTTGATCTCAAGAGTTGGCCAAGCTCCAGGCAGAACAATGAAAAAGTGGTAAATCACTTTAATAGATCTAGCACGAAGGAAAAAAAGAAGGCAGAGAAAGGAAGGAACTGAAATCCAGCAGTCCCAGCACATCCATCAAACACGGAATGCTCTTCTTGAGGAGCAGGAGGACTCTCCAGTGAAATAAAGTGCAGAACTGGGATGGTGTTAGAAGGGCTCTGATGCCCAAGATGCCAGTCAAAAATGATAAAAATCACATTTTGATACTTTCTCCAAATTATGGTGCTGGGGATGATCACATTTGTAGAATCATGGAATGGTTTGGGTTGGGAGGGACCCTAAAGCCCATCCAGTGCCACCCCTGCCATGGGCAGGGACACCTCCCACTGTCCCAGGCTGCTCCAAGCTGGCCTTGGCACTGCCAGGGATCCAGGGGCAGCCACAGCTGCTCTGGGAACTTGTGCCAGGAACTCCCCACCCTCCCAGGGAAGGATTCCTTCTTGCTTCACCTGTGTCTTACTGACAGCTGGGAGTTATTTACTGTGTGTTATTTACACACTGTTCATTCATTGTGAGTTATTTACTCACAGTTTATTTATTGTGTGTTATTTACACACTGATTATTTATTGTGTGCTATTTACACGCAGTTTTCAACACTTGGGTGGCTCTGGCTGCTGTGACCACTTGCAGCTCCTGGTGATGCCAGAGGTCTGTAGCAGGTGCCTCAAAGTCAGTTTGGTTGTTATGTTATATGCAGAGCATACCCCTCTCAGCAAATCTGAAATGGCTTTGGAATAATTTTTAGCAATGTACAAGGGACCAGAAATTACAGAGTTTTAGTGGAGAATATTTTTATCGAAGACTTGCTTTTTTTTTCTTCATCTCTGCTCAAAAAGCACAGTATACACAACCTTTCTCCTCCAAAGCTGATAAATGGTTTAGCCATTATTTAAAGTTTGGGAAAAGGCAGCTACAGAAATAACATTTTAATGTATTCCAGATTAGACTTCATGCTATATTTGTAATAAAGACTTGTTTCCAGCGTTGGTTGGCAGATCACTCGCAGGGACAATTATCCAAATAGCTATTAGGATACGATTGCGCTCATTTCCAGGCAGTGCGGGCTTGCCAGGACTCAGCTTGGCTGGCAGCTGAGTTTTGGTTTGACTTTTGGAGAAAACCACAAGAATTTGTCAGTCGCCTTGGCCGTAAGGGAGTCTCCTTGTCTTGAGGCTATTCTTTTTCCTCTGCAAGGAGAGGAGGCAGAACATGCTCTGCTTTGGTTTGGGTTCCTCTTGGTTTCGGTATCTTTCATCTCAATGAGAGCAGGAGGAGAAGACTCAGGTGTGACCCAGGTGTGAGATCTCTCCCATCATTCAGAAAAAGAGGAGGCTCAGGAGGGTCAGAGCCAACGTATTCTGGAGGGGGAGAACTGAAAAGAAAATCAAAGGTCATGGATTTCTTTTACTGGGGGAGGGAGCACTTAATGCCGAGCTAAATCAGTGTTAGCTGGGCTCGGAGACTCCCTCTCTCTCTGCATTTTGCTAATGTGTCGCTTGGCAGCTCTGAATCACACTGGCTGCCTCAGTCAGGAGCTCGAGGCGAAGAACACCAACTCCCTGAGAAGGGAAAAGAGCTCCTTGTGCCAGGGAACATGTTCTGTGCTGAGGTGATGTCATTGTTTAAGTCACACAGGCAGTGCTCGGGAAGCTTTTTCATAGTGAGAGATAAGGAGGTCCACAAAGACCCATGAATCTTCAAATAACTCCCCTTGTTCCCCTTTCTAGAAGAGAAACAGGTTCATTATTTATGGCCAGTCCAGCGTGGGTCCTGCACAAGCAGCAGAGAGCTTGGGGGTTCCTCTGTCCCTCTGTCCCAGAGGAACTGGGACTGTGTTTACAGAGCTCATTTCCAGCCTTTAAATTAGTTCAGTGATGTTGCTCAGCGTTGTAAAATGGAGATAATAAAGTTAGAACCAAACCAGCAGGTTTAGATTAGATATTACAAAGAATTTCTTCCCTGGGAGGGTGGGCAGGCCCTGGCACAGGGTGCCCAGAGCAGCTGTGGCTGCCCCTGGATCCCTGGCAGTGCCCAAGGCCAGGCTGGACGGGGTTTGGAGCAGCCTGGGACAGTGGGAGGTGTCTGTGCCCGTGGCTGGGGGGTGGATGAGATGAGCTTTGAGGTCCCTCCCAACCCAAACCATTCCGTAATTCTGTGATAAGTTTTGCATTGTTGAAATGAGTTTATGAAAGGTGATGTGCTCCTTGTGACAGCAGAGGGCCTGATGGAGGATCCAAAGCTCCTTTGCTCTCCTGTATTCCTGCAACCAGATAAAGCTTTGGACAAACACAGCACAGCAGCTGCTAGGAGGGGCCAGCACCTGTGAAAAATAGCTTTCCAAACTGTGTTTCTCAAGAGGAGGAGAAGGTTCAGGACTGAAGCATCTCTTTTTTCCATTTGCATATCACGAATAACAACTGCATTGTAAAAACATTGTATGCACAGACACAGACACATATATAAAAATATAAATATATAAAAAAGTATCTAAATAAAAATAAACATAAGGAAAATAAAAATAAAAATAAAAATTAAATTAAAATTAAATTAAATTAAATTAAATTAAAAATAAAAATAAAAATAAAAATAAAAATAAAAATAAAATAAACACAAACTAAAAATATACATAAAATAATATACATAAATAAACATAAACTAAAAACTATATAACTATAACTATCACTATCACTATAAATATAAATATATAAATAAATATTTTTAAAAATATATATATGTATGCTATTATGTAGCTGCACAATAACCACTGCTTCCAACCCAGAAGCTGATAAACACCCTGGCAGCAATTCTGGTGCGAATAAAAACATTTAAAGCACAAAACTATTGCAGATCCTTCCTTAAAGAATAATCTCAAGCTCTTCTCTGCCCTCCATGTGTGTCCCCACAAAGCCTTTTCCATGGGGTGATCCTGCCCCGTGGAACGCTCAGCAATCCCTCCCTGCTGGCCCTGCTCCAGAGCCATGACTGCACCGAAGGGGCTCAGGCGTATCCTACCAATGGAGCAGAAAATTGCTTCAAGGCTCGAGCAGCAGCACCTTGGCGGGGCACAGGCTGTAATTAGCAATAAAGCAGCACCCATGGCCAATGGGGCCTTTGTGCCCCCGCTCCCACTCTGCTGCTGGTGCCGAGGGGAAGCGTGTGTGTGAGCGGGAATGAGAGCACCGAGGTGCTCCCCAGCCAGAGGGGAATGATGAATGTGCTGCAGTTGGCATAAAGTGGAACCCGTGCCAACATGGGGCCCTCCTGTTCCTTCCAGTCCCCCACCTACGTTCTCCCAAACACCACATTATATTTTTAGCATTTTTATTTTCTTGGAAAAATATATAAACTGCAGTTATAAAATGTGTTTAAACAAATGAAATGGAGCTAGCAGGTGTACAAAAACGGCCTAAAATGCTTCCCAGAGCTGCAGTTAAACAAAAAAAAAAGTAAACTTAAACGATTCCATAGTGGAAAAAATAATCTCTAGGTAGAGTATATAAATGTCTTTTTTTTTTTTTTTTTTGCACTGCACACTCAGTTTCAGTTTTGATCCCTAAAAGCCACCCAGACTCGTTCTTGGGTTGGATCATCGTGTCTCACCCACGTTAAAGGGGTTCATTCTCCCGTTGTCATCTGGCAGGGAATAATACACCAGAGGTGCCACTGTGGTAAATTCAGAGATCTTGCACTCCCAGGATGGTTTGGGTTGGAAGGGACCTTGAATCCCATCTCATCCACCCCCTGCCATGGCCAGGGACACCCTCCTCTATCCCAGGCTGCTCCAAGCCCTGTCCAGCCTGGCCTTGGGCATTGCAGGGATCCAGGGGCAGCCCCAGCTGCTCTGGGCAGCAGCACATCCCAGGGGAAGCTGATTTACAAATCCATGGCTCTTTTCTGTTATTTTCGATTTGTGCCATCTCCATGATGAATCTGGAGAAGGCTTTGGTTCAGTTTGAAAATGATTTCTATTAATTTTTGGTAGAATGAGGTTGCATCTACCAGCTTAATCCAAACTGAAGGACTGCTGGCAGTGCACTGAGAAATAGAAGTGGAAAGAGAGATTTGTATTTGGATGTGTGGATATAGAGAGGATGTCAATCCAAAATAATTTATAATCAAAATACACCCCTAGCCAAGAGACAGGAGGCTGCACCAAGAAAGAAAATAATTCATTCTAAGTAGAACTGGAAAGAGAGTTTTATATTGTGCTTGTGCTGCCTGGTTTGGTGGAAATCCAATAGGAAAGGGAGCTTAAAATTCAGTGGATTCTGATTTCTCTTTGCCCCTGAAGGCCCAGAGGAGTCAATACTTTGAATTTTGGTGTCACCCATCACTATCTCCTCGTAAGAATTGCTGAGCACTTTTAGCACAGTGAGGGAGGAGTTGGGCTTTCATTTGATGTGAAAAGTGACGTTTTTATGGGCCTGGCTCTGAACATTTTTCTCTACGTCCCCAAATTTTGGTGAACTTTTGGTTCTATACCAGCCCTGCAGCCGACTTTCCTTTCAGCAATCAGGGCTAGCAAAATACACTATTTCTAAATGAAACAAGCCCTCATTTATTTCCAGGGGAAAGCAGTAAAATGTGGCACATTCTTATTTCCAATCTGTCTGAAACACTTTGGTCCTCTGAATAAAAATTTTAATGCATAAATTTCATGCAAGATCAAAAGTTATTAAACCCCATTTTGCCATCTTTGTTCATTTTTTTTTTTGGGCCTAAAATATCCCCGTTAACTCTGATAGAAATGGTGCAGCATTTATTTTCAGGAATAAGTTGTTCAGTCATTCTGTGAATTATTAAATAAATATTGTTATCATTGCTCCTGTTTTGACTAATGAAAACTTTTTAAACAAATACCAAATTTGAGCTGTGTATCTGAAAGGATATTCTGGATTAATCCAGCCCCAAATGCTTGATTCAAATCCTCAATCCTGACTTTATTGAGCCCCCACCATCACTCTGGTTTGTTAGTTTAAGTGTGATTCTCCAGCTCTGCTCAGTACTCCAGTGAATTCATCTGCAACGCTGACAAATCCACATGGATGGATTATTCCCACTTGTGTGTCCAATTTTCTTTTAATGGGTCATTTTCCTCTGAATGGGTAATTCATTCCACCCCTGCTCTGCACAACTAGACCTGGTTTAAATCTCCTCTCCACTGCAGTGTGACATAAATTGTGTGAGCTGGTGGGGAGTCATTTAGAAACTGAAGAGGGAAAGAAATGGAAAAAAGGAGGGATGGTTCCCCTGTCTGACATACAAAGGTTCTGGCTGCCGAGTGAGGCAAAGACAATTTAAATTAAAACATTTTTGAAGGCAGAGAGCTGTTGAAAAAGGTTTGGAGATGCCTTCTCCTCTTGTGTAACTTTATCATCATCAGCCCAGCTTCTCCAGGCTTCTTGGTATCCTCATCTCTGAAGAGAAGTACAAACCCAGCCAGCAGGAATTGCTTCTGAAAGTCTGAAAGCAATCCAGATTTATGTTCTAACAGCACTGGACATGGGGGAAATCTGTTTTAGCTCCTGATCCGTGTGAAGGTTTACATCTGAAGTTGAACATCTGAAATTTAACGTGGGAAGTTCAATGTGTGAAGATTAACATGTAAAGTTTAACGTGAAGTTTGACACGTGAAGTTTAAGGTGTGAAGTTTAACATGTGAAGTTTAACTTGTGAAGTTTAACATGTGATGTTTAACTTGTGAAGTTTAACTTGCGAAGTTTAACACATGAAGTTTAACACATGAAATTTAACATGAAGTTTAGCATCTGAAGTTTAATGGGTGAAGTTTAGCTTGTGAAGTTTAACATCTCAGGTGTAACACATGAAGTTTAACACATGAAGTTTAACATGTGAAGTTTTACGTGGGAAGTTTAACATGCAAAATTTACCATGTGAAGCTTAACATGGGAAGTTTAATGTGTGAAATTTCACATGTGAAGTTTAAAACATGAAGTTTAACACGGATTTTAACGTGGCTTGCAGGGCGGCTGCTCAGGGCTCTCCGTACTCGAGCCCGTCCGTGTGCACAGACAAGTGAAATCTTTTCAAACAAACAGGCTGGAAATTCTTGGCTTCTCCAGGAACCGGCCTTATTTCCAGCAGATCGTGGTTTGGATTCCCATCCTGCCCTTGGCATTCCAGTTTTCCCCCTGCTTGCCACAGCTAGATTCTGTTTGCTGTTTCTGGACCGAGACGCTGAACAAGATCCTGGTGCCTCAGGTAGGCGATGTTTTACCGTGCAGGAAGAAATCCCTGTCTGAAGTCAGGGAATGGAACCTCCTGGTTAACGACTGGCAGACCTACAGGAAAGGGATTGAGCTGCCGTCAGTAGGTAACTTATTAATGGCTGGTGTTTAATTTCTTAGGGTAAAACATAAGAATCTGGTGGTCCTCACATGAGTGGTGTAAGTACAGAAAGGGCTGTGTAGAAAGGTAGCACCGTTTCCTTCCAGCCACCATTAAGGGCCTCGCAGATCTGCCAGAAAAGGGAAAATTAACCTTCTGTGGAAATCCAGCAAAAGGCCTTTTCCCCTTTAAATCATTACAGCAGAACTTAATGATGCATCAGTGAGCAGAGTGTGTTCAGGCCAGATGCACACGGGGTTCTTGGATGGCTGCTCTGCAGACACTGAAGCTCCACATTTCCTCCTTAGACTTCCCAGACTTACTGGAGATGTAGTGACTGCGTTCCCCTGGATTTCTGAGCTGGTGAAGCTTAGAGGCTGTTGGGATCAGGGATAATATCTGTTGCTGAGCTTAGCTCTGCTGTACCCAACCTGTGCCAGCTCCTCTGTGCGTGGCTGGGAGAAAAACCAGCACCAAGGAGAGAAGGAAGAGTCAGAGACAACTGAAGTGTGGCTGACAAAACCTCAGTGAGGCATAAATGAAAGGGCTGTGATTATGTTAAAAATGACAGTGACCAAAAAAAAGAGAGAAATCCTTTCTTTTCTAAGACCATTTTAAATGCAAAGACTCATCCAGAGCCAACAGATGCATGGAAAGTGAATTTTCATTGGCTGGAGACCAAATTAGGGACAATGCCGTACATGAAACTTGCTCGTCTGACCAATGTTATGCTTCATTTTCATCAGCGCTGTCCATGGAATATTAGATATTCCAGCAGTTATTTAATAAGGCCAACGCACACAAGGAGCCCTTTAAGGTAAAAAGTAAAATAATCTCTATTTTCTCTTCAGGAGGTTTTGGCAAATGGGAAAAGATGGAGGAGAGGGAATAAAAAGTGTATGTGAAACAAAAGTTTTAACAGTCTGTCTAACCAATTGGTATAATTAAGTTTTACTTCAGCCCTCAGGAAACCCCAGGGAAGTTTGTGGCATCCCAGTTCATGTGCATATTAAGTAGGGGATCATGTAACCTCCATGCAAAGCTGGAAAGGGCTGGATTTTGAGGAGTTATGGCCCTCATTTGGAGCTGTGTCAGTCTGAGGCAGCAGTGTTCATCCAGGACTGTATTGGGTTGCACAGAGTTGGGTTTGGATTCACCAGAGCTCTCCAGATTAGAAAGGGAGGTGGTGGAAATGTAGGGAAGAACATGAGCTAAGCCAAAGGGGTGGAAACGCTGCCCAGACATCCCTCAGAAGCAGCCAGCAGTGGGATTTCACCAGGGATCCCTCAGGGAAGTCTGTGAAATGCTGGGAGAGGGTGAGCAATGTTCTCCCGCTGTCCCACACAAACCCATTCCCATTCCCCTCCCTTCTGACTGGTGCAAGATACAGAAAATTTTCATCACCTTGAGTTGGTACCAGAGGTGCTGGAAGTAGGTCCCACTTCATCCCCCAAGCCACTCTTGCCATTTACATCTGTAAAAGGAGGTGGATGCACAAGGAGGGCACTGGACCCTTGGGATTTGCTCAGGGGGTGCTGAGTGGGGTCGAGCACACTCTGCCTTGTGACTGTGGGGGAGCTGTGCTGGAGGACATGAGGACAGTAAGGAGTAATTCCTGCAGATTGTCATTAATGGTGTCTCCCAGTGAAAAAGTGGGAATGGGAGTAACCTCTCCGACAAGGGCAGCTTTGTCCCCTCAGCACCTTGGTTGGCAAAGCAGCAATTTTAGCTTCTCCCAGACATTCTTATCTGCCCAATGTACCCAAACCTGCTCACCCTCACCCTTAATCCTTAGGTTTCCTACAACACAGGAGCCATTCTCAGATCTTCACCCAGCCCTTCTTTAATACTTAAAAGTCTCGGTTTACACGGACATTATTTCTTCCATTCAATACCTGGGTAAATCCTCAGCTGCTGAAATCAGCCCTGTTCCACGGGATAAAATTCACATTGGGGGTTTCTTCCAGATAAAAAAATTTGTGTTTTCATTCTAAATGATGAAGAAAACATGAGCAGATTTTGTGTACAAAGTGATTTGTTACAACTTTTGTGGGGTCCCTGAGAAGATCCCAACCATGCTGTCTCCTGGTGTAGGAAGGGAAGGAAAGAGGAAGGAGGAAAGAGGAAGGAGGAAAGAGACTCATTTTAACACATCAACCACTAATGAGATCCGAAGTCACAGCTTCCAACCCTTACCTCCTTTTCCCTTCTTCAGCCCTCACTCCTGCAGCAGTCCCAAATATGATGTAGCACTTTAGGACACAAACATTCCTCTGGCATTTCAGGAGTGCTGAGGTGGGAGAGATTGATTTACCAAGGCCTTACAGCCAGGGGGGCTTTTTTAGCCCCCCAAACAATGCTGTTATAGAACATGTCCTCACAAAATATTCAACCCTTGCACATTTCCATTTTGGGCTTGCAACCAGGTGTGTCTGAGCTCTCTGCAGCAGGGTTTTTACCCAGCGTGGTTCCTGGAATTAAAATGCAGCTTTATCCCCATGTGTTTTCTCCAGCAGCCTCAGTTCCTGGACAAGCAGTTCTTGCCTTGCACGTAGGTCACCTCCATGCTGGAAAAAACCTGCAAATAGCTCACCTCACGTCCTCCAAAACACACAGGCATCTTCCCTGAGATGTTTCTCTTGGATTTCTTGGCTTGGCTGTCTCAGATGTTGGGGATGTGCAGACTGTGTTACCTGTGCTCCAGCTATTTTGACAAAGCAGTGGCAACGGAAGGATTAAGGTTGTGGCACCCTCTGAGCTCGATTTCGTGTTATCCCAACCAACAAAACTGGGAGCAAAGAGGACATTTCAGTCAGATCCCCCCCCCCACCTCAGTGCTCTGGCCTGGAGCAGGGAGTCCAGCCCAAGCCCACAGTGGCTGTTCCCTCAGCTCAGGTGGCAGCAGCACATTCCTGCGCTCAGGACGTCCCGGGCTTGCTCTCACAGGTGACTTTCTGCTACAGCAGCACTTTCCCAGCTGCTCAGTGGGAAAAATGGAGCATTTTATAAATTAGCTGCTCTGGAAGAAGCTGTTCAAGCTGCTCTGCCCATGGAGAGGGGGAGGCACCTGCCAGGAGGGCTGGGCTTGGTGGGATCTTGGCTCTTGGAAGGCTTTTGGACTGGATGGTTCCTGGAGTCCCCTCCAAGCCCCATCTTGCAGCACCCTGACCATGTGTATTTCCACCCCCATTTGCACCCAATGTTTGTCTTTAATTCTTTCCCGAGCCATCAGTCTGCTCATCCCTGCTAAGGAACAGAGAATTCCAGCCCATGCCGAGCACTAAAGCACCCCACGAATCAGAGAAGGGTTAAAAACACGATTGGTGGGCACAGCCCCCCCTGCTTTCTGCAAGGTTGGTTGGAATTGTGACTCGAGACTGACAGCTTGCCTGAGTGTTTGTGGTTCAGCTCAAAACCACAAGAGCCAGAAGCACATGGTTTAGATTCTGTGTCTCTCTCCAGCTAACACGAACCAGTTGTTCCAGAAGCTTGGCTATCTCTTGGAGAAGAGTTTTGCACCAGGATCAGCCTTGATTCACCCCAGACGGCCCTTTGGAAACCCAAAGCAAAAAAAAAAAAAGGAAAAGTTTCCTAAACAAAGCCTCACATTTACTTTTTCTTGTTTATTTTTGCAGCTTGTAAAGGAGCTACTAATATCCTGGTTGTAAAAAGAAAAAAAAAAAGGGAAAAAAGGAGAAAAAAAAAAAAGGAAATCTGAAATGCCAATCAAAAGCAGCACCAAATTAGGGAGTGTTTACTTCAAAACTACGTTTTTTGTTGCCTTTTTAAAGGCAAATTCCTGTAATGTAGTAATGTCAGGGAGGGCATGGAAAGAAGAGAATTAATTGACTCAAAAGATATATTTAGACCAATCTTTTCAGATTTGGATGGGTAAAATGAGGCACGGAGTAAGGCTAAGGTTTAGTCAATGAGCTTGCACATATAAAGCATTAAATGTGCACCTAACACTGAGCTTAATTCCACTGTCATAGAGAACCATAAGCTTAATTATTGCTCCTAATGAACAGCAGGAAAGATGAAAATTAAAACACACAAGGAGCAATGTCCAGGTGTGGGCAACTCCTTTACACACCAGGTGAAGGAATCATTACCCAGCTCACGTGGGAGTGGGAATCAAGGGGGGGTCAGTATTTAAAAATGCAAGTTTCTTGTCCGCTCACTGATTATCTGCCCTGTGCTGCTTGTCCCTGAGCACAGATTTGTCACATTCTCTCTGCATTTCTCATGGCCTGGCTGAGAGGAGCTGCTGCTGCCCAGAAGGTGGGACTTGTCACAGCGAGGTGTTACATGTGCAAGAACTCTGGGCAGAAGAACAGCCCTTGCAGCTGGAGAGGAAGCAGAGCATGGACTGAGGCCTTTCCTACATCAGCAGGGCAGGATAAAACCGTGCACATCGCAGCTGATTTGCTCTAATGATGTTCCTTACCCACTCGCACACCCTCAAACCAGGCAACATCCTTCAGGCCCTCCGAGAAGCGAAAGAGCAGTAATTCGATAAATTATTGTGGTGAGGAAAGAAACCCAGTGCTCAGTTGCCCCAAATCACAGGTATTAGGGCTGAAATGAATTCTCCTTTAACAATTTCCCCTTACCCAGCCCCTGGGATTATTTGTTTTATCTTTCTCCTCCTTGATATAAAACTGGTTCCAAGCTACTGCATTAGAATACCTTCTGTCCTCGGAGGTGAGGAGCTTGGAAGAGAGAAAGAATCCTTCTCTGCTGTGTCTTTCTATCTCCTAGTTAGGAATAAGTGACCATAAAATCTGTGGATGTGTGAAACCACAATATATTCCCCTGTTCTGCCATTAAAAGCCACGCACGACACGAAGGTGAATCAGAGGGAGGAGCGTGTGATTATACACCGGGAGTTTGCTTCCAAGAACAGATTACATTTCTGGGAATTCCAAATACCATATATTTTATTTTAGTATTATGGGAATTTTCAAAAGGCTTCTAACGTTACTGCTCTTTAAGCTGCTCTATAATCACGGGATAATTTTTATTAACTAAAAGACTTTATAGCTTGAGAGCCACGCAGGGGCCGGGGCAGGGCTGATGGGCTGAGCAGGAGGCTCTGAGGGCTGGGATGCTGTGGAGGTGCATCAGAACTGCCCTGGCAGGTTTAAACCTGACTGGAAACCCAGGTTTAAGGTGGATGTCTGTTGTTTGAGCCATTTGGTGGGCACAGGAGTGGGGCTACACGGAGTTATTCACCACACACACACTTAGGGACTGTCCCTCTTTTCTACATCCCTTCTGTTTCTTCAGACCTCCGGAGGTTTTCACCTCTTCACTTTAATGATCACATTTGTGAAAGACAGGCCTGAAATAATGAGGCTTTGCTCCTGTGGTAAAATGGTTTTAATTGAAAACTAACAGTAAAAGCAAGGTTTTAAACTGGCAGAGGGCAGGGTTAGGTTGGATTTAGGAAGAAATCCTTTACTCAGGGGGTGGGGAGGCCCTGGCGTGGGGTCCCCAGAGAATTTTTGGAATCCCCATCCCTGGAAGTGTCCAAGGCCAGGTTGGACGGGGCTTGGAGCAGCCTGGGACAGTGGGAGGTGTCCCTGTCCGTGGCAGGGGTGACACTGGATGGGCTTTAAGGTCCTTCCAACCCAAACCATGCTGGGATTCATGCTGTGAAATGCCACGAGGAGGAGTTGGGAAGAAGAAACACTCCAAGCTCTTGATCCCTGTAAAACAATCAACACTGGAATGCTCGGAGCAGGATGATCACTGTTCCTGCCTCAGTGTGCAGCGGGTTGGGTGGGAGAGCTTGGGACATGTGCACAGGGAAAGGAGTCCCCAGGCCGTACAAAGCAGTGCCAGGAACATGGAGAACCCTGCAGGAAGACTGAACCCTCACGTTACAGAAGCGTTCATCCGACGCCGAGCGAGGAGTTGGACGGTAGCATCGGGAATGTCTTGCCCAATTTGCTTTTATATCTGTTTATTTTATTTTGTGGGGGCTTGTTAGTCCTGCCCATTGTGAGTGCTCGGAGTGTCTTTGGTTACAGCGGGTTTTATTTCAGGGATCAATCCAAATCTGCTGAAAAGGGAAAGTGTGTCCCTGACAAATGCCATGAGCTGGAGCCATAAATAACCCGCGGCACAGCCACACCAGAGAGGCCTTGGCAAGGCTCACAGAATATCCTGAGCTGGAAGGGACCCACCAGGATTGAGTCCAACACCCCAACAACCCCACCCTGGGCATCCCTGGCAGCTCTGTCCAAACGTTCCTGGAGCTCTGGCAGCCTCGGGACCGTGCCCATTCCCTGGGGAGCCTGGGCAGTGCCCAGCACCCTCTGGGGGAAGAACCTTTCCCTAAAATCCAACCTAAACCTCCCTGGCACAGCTCCAGCCGTTCCCTGGGTCCTGTCCCTGTCCCAGAGAGCGGAGATCGGTGCCCATCAGAAGAGGGGTTTGTTCTGGGGGTTGGTTCTGTCTTGAAGAAAAGTGAAAATCCCTCTCCAGAGGCAGAATTTCCCTTCTGTGGAGTCCCACAGAATGAGAGGTTTCCCTCCATCCTTGATTATTTTGCTTTAGATTTACAGAACATCAAAACACAGCAAGAACCTTCCACCATGAAAGGGTTTTTTAAAGCAAAAGCAATGAAATTGGTTAACTCTTCATTCTTCTGTTTCCATTTAGGGTGCTTTGTTTGCAAATGTGGCTTCCCAGGTCTGGGATTGTCAGGCTCCTTTTGATGCCTGATGTTATGACAAGTTACTTCTGCCATTTTTTCTGTTGGGACAAATCATGTTTATGGAAACACAGAAGGGAGGGAACGATAACTTCAGGTTTAGGTTTTACTTTCCTATAAATAAAACCATCTGAACTGCGTCTTGTTTGGGAACAGAATGATTTTCTGGAATCAAAATAATAATAATAAAAAATCAGGGTGATATTTCACCAAAATCAAATTGAAACAAAACAATCTTAAATTAATACTATTAAATAATACCACATTTACCAGAATGGAAAACTTTTACTCTTAAAATGCTGAAATACCTCAGTGTCAGAGCTCTCAAGAGAGCACAGAATTTTCCCTAATTTTAGTGGAAGTGTGACAACCTCCTGTGGATAAGGATAAGGGGCCTGGCCTGTAATTTAGGACATTTGCTCATATGAATACAATTAATTCACTGCTTTGTGCAGAAGCAAACCCAGGAATTATTTACAAACCCTCTGATCCTGGTTTGGCCTTGCTGATCCTAAATGTGGAGCAGCGTTTTACACCTGGGATTGGGAATTGCAGCCGTGGTTGGAAAGGGGCTGGAACACGGATGGGAGGGGACACAGCTGTGGGAAGGACATGGCACAGGGAGGGTCCTGCCCCAGCTGAGGAGCAAACACAGCATGAAGCCAGAGGCAGGGGGAATTTTTTACCTGACTGCTGCCCTCGTTCTTAGAGAATTCTTGGGATAATTAAAGTTGGAAAAGACTTCCCAGATTATCAGGTCCAACCTTTGACTGAATCCCAACATTCCCACTGAACCATACCAGATCTTCTGCAGGTTAAGGCTCCATGGGGCACATGGGGTTGGACTAGAGGACCTCTAAAAGTCCCCTCCACCCCAAACCACTCAGTGATTCCATGATTGCACTCTTCACGTCCCTGCAGGCATCTGTCTGTCCCTCATGGCACATATTTCCCTTTATGACAAGACACGTTGTGGTGTCCAGCCTGGAATATGATGGAACTTCATCCCTACCCATCATCAATGGGATATTTTCTTTCAGAATTACACAGGGCTTGAAGGAAAGGGCGTCTCCATCAAATACAAATCAGCAGCAGCAAAGCCATGAAGAGCCAAGGTGGAGCTTTGGGGTTGTGCAGGAGCTCCATTGCCATGGACATCATCTCTGTTATGGGGGTGCCCAAACACCAGGGACGGTTCCAGGGCTGTCAGTGACCTCAGCCAGCTCAGACACAGGCTGGAGTCCAGCTTACAGCTGACTGGAATCCTGAGGTTTTACTGGCCCACAGCCAGTTTGAAACCCACTTGAGCCACCCCAGTACTTTATAACATTGTAAAGACTTTATTGTTTAAAACATTTCAAAAATTCTCCACACAACCTGGCGGCCTCCCAAAACTGTCTTAAATGAGCCAAAACTATCAGCAGCCACCCACCTTCCTGTCCATGATCCTCTGATTAATGGCATTCCACCAGCAGGGTCCTCCATTCGGGATCTCCCTGCTGCAGGACCCCTGTGTGAAGGCGATCCCTGAGACCTGCGAAGTGTCTGTGGGGTTTGCAGCCGTGTTTTAGCTGGGGGTGTCTCCTTGGCATGGAGGGACCACGCAGGAGGGGGCTCTAGGGGGTGCAGCATCTTGTAAAACCTTCATTGGACATGGCAAAGCAGGAGAAATCAAATCACATGGAGGTTTCTGTTTCTGGATTGTTTCTGTATCTGGATCCCTGTTTCTGGGAGGGTTTTTGTGCTCTTTGCCCACTCATCTTGTACCTTCTGAGGCAACCCAACCATAAGAACAGCCAGAACAAATAACTACCAGCCAACCTCTTCAGCTGGAATTCGTTATTGAATTAGCTCCATCAGAAAAAGAATAGCAGTGTTTATTTCCTGTTACAGATGCAACACAGAGATGATAATTAGTTAAAGGATTAATGTGGTCTAATGAGGGTGAGTAGGCCCTGGCACAGGGTGCCCAGAGCAGCTGTGGCTGCCCCTGGATCCCTGGCAGTGTCCAAGGCCAGGCTGGACACTGGGGCTGGGAGCAGCCTGGGACAGTGGGAGGTGTCCCTGCCCATGGCAGGGGTGGGATGAGATGAGTTTTGAGGTCCCTCCCAACCCAAACCATTCCAATTCCATGATTCTATACCCAAACTTTTCCATGATTCCATGATTTCATGATTCCATGATGCCATGATTCAGACACCTTGCTGCATGGCCACGCTGCTCCCTTGTGCTTTGGATCCAGGAGGTTTTCCAGGGATGATGCTTTTCTGAGTAAACCATGAAGAAAATACTCAGTGCTTTGGAGTCAGGAGTTCCCACCTGTGAAATGTCTCTGAGTCCCTGCGTTGGCCCGGGCACGTGACAGAAAATGAGCAGAACATCTGCTCTGTGATTCCACCCAGAGCTGGGCATTGAAACAGCTTTAAAATCTGGATTGGAGGATCATTTCTTCCTGAGAATTGTTTTTCCCAAAGCATTAATTCTGGTGCAAAGTAGGCACAAGGGCACGTGCTGCTTTGCTGTGCAGGTCCTTCAGCAGACTGAGGTTTTATTCCTGGGTTCTGTGCTCTCCTCCCCCCAGAATTTGGTGCAGTTTGTCACAAACATTTCTGGCTTAATTCCTGCTTGAATCTTTACATGTACGTGTTTATTCCCATGTCTACACCAATACATAGCACAGGTGGGGGTAGGAGCCCAGCAGATGATTTTTCAGGAGGTTTTATTTCCATGAGAAGCTTCAGAGCACATTTTCACTCAGCACTGACTCATCGTTCTCTCTCTCTCTCTCTTTTTTTTATTGCTGCCTAATCCAAGAAACTCTGACTAAGTCAGCTCTGCCACGTCCCGAGTGTAGCAGGGATTCCTTGATGCAAACAGAACTGGTAATTCTCCTCCGAAATAGCAAGAAATTGCTATTTGTGGGCTCCTGCTTTACGCAATGCTGACCTTGGCTGAAGCAGCCCCAGTGGAAAGGGCCGTGGTGCATGAAGTCAGTGCCACTGTGGTAAATAAAGGCAGCGCCAGCAGGGCCCAATTTCAACATCTCCTGGCACAGGAGGCAGAGCTGGGCAGGGGCACCGAGCTGGATTTTCTGAGCAGCAGTCTGGGAACCTCATGGCTCTGTGTCATGGGGCCACAGCCCAGCTCGGTGCCTCAGCTGGGTGTTTCGGTGAGTCCTTTTTGAACAGGCAAACCCTTTTCATGTTCTGCACGGCCATTAAAGAGAGCTGCCAGAAAAACCAACGGGCTGCACAGGTAGGCCGGGAGCACAATGAGGACGTTTCGCCAGTGCCCCAGGCTGCTGGAACTTCAGAAGGTTGCAGGGATTGACTGAAAAAAAAAGAGAGTAAGAATATGAGAGCCCATTTCAGCACTTGAGCTTGGCAGTAAGAAATCACTGAGTGAGGCCAGGCCTAGGCCATGATTTACATGGTGCCTCACACGGACCAGGTGAAATGGTGATGCCTTAGGTTTTAACTTTTATATTTTTCAAATCCTGCACTGCCCGGTGTGTAAGTCTGAAAGTTTCTTGTAGCCTGTTCATTTCTGCTCTCTCGTGCTGGGCAGACAGAACAAAGCCCCTCCGGCCCTGCTTTCCAAGGACACCCAGACTTTCCTAGGCCAAAAGTATAAACCAAAGAGCCTCTAAGGGGGGTAAGCTGAGGGGAAAACTGAAGCTTTAATTGGAGAATTAACCCTGCTATGAAAATGAACCAAACCTATAAAAGCGTGAAGAACTCGTGACCTGGGGTCCATCTTGGGGTCCATTTTGAGAATGGCTTCAGGCTCCCCAGGGGGTACCTTTGAAGGCCTTTCAAATAAATGCCTCTTTTAATCCTTTACTCCTGTCTAGTCTCTGTTTCTAGGAGTCCTCGTAAGGCATCAATGGCAAAAGTCAAATTAGGTGAATACCTGCAGCCCATAAACCCCAAGTACACGTGTACATGTTTCTAAAACAAACCATAGCTCAGACTCCTGGAAAAGGCTGACTAGCCTCACTCAGCTTGCCCAGAGCTCTGCTCTGTAAGGCTGACCTCTCTTTCTTCCCTGTAAATCCTTAACTAACACCATGAGTAGCCAGTACCCATCAAATTCCCTTAGCTGGTCAAAATGAAATTGCAAAATCAGCCTTGGAGAACCCAGATCTGCCTTTTCCTGTGGATGGACAATCCTCTTCCCAGGAGGGATCAGGAACCCTGTGGCTGTCCCAGAGCCCCTTGAACAGGGTCATTTCCCTCTTTCACATCCTTCCCAGCTGCATTTTAGCTCCCAGCAAAGAGCTGGGACCATTTCCCTGCTGGATGTGCCCCTCCTTTCAAGGCAGTATTTTCATCCCAAACCTTTGCGTGAGGTTGAAGTGGATGAATCCATGAATCTGCCAGAGCTCCATTCCAGTGTCTTCCAGTGGTGTTTTCCCTCTCTGACATTTCCCACACATGTTTACTGGGAAGCTTCTTCCCTGCACAGGCTGTATCCTCGTTATCACATGAAATAATGTTTTACTGGGAGAAAGATCCTCTCAGAAACACACTGGAGGTACCTAAGCTGCCTGCTTCTCCCTGAATCCTCAGCTTTCTTTCATCAGGACGATTTTGTTGAGATGATATTGCCTCTCCTGGGCGTCATTCACGGGAGCTCCACAGTGGTGATGAATAAAACAACTGTGGCCAGACTGCAATAAATTAATTGCAGCGTTTTATGTGAGTAAGAGAATGGGCAGGAGACCTGAGACTGAAACCCAAACCTGCCTCTGAATCTGTGGTTGAAAGACTGGTCTGAAAAAGAGAAAAGAAGTCAGAGTGGGAAGAGGGGGTTTGAGGGGGAAAATAAACCCAAAGCAGCCCAGCATGTTGTGGTTTCTAACAAGCAATTTGGAGTCTCCATTTCCAGCCAGCCAAGTACATGGAAGATCTGAATTTCTAATTTAGCCACTGCATGTTATGTTTTATGAGATGCAGAAAGTTTTTATGGATCTGTGTCTCTGCCTTTTATTGGCTGGAAACTGATTGGGAGCCCTCCAAAAATCCAGGGCCAGGAGGAAGATGCCCTTCTCTGTCTCCAGCTTTTGTTTTGGCTCAAGGAGGATCTGAGTTGCAGCTCTGCTGCCTCAGGTCGCTGCTGGCACTGACAGATTTCACCTTCCAGGTGTGCTACAGCTCCCAGTCCTGCTTTATTAAGCACGACTTTAATCTTAGTCTGCAGTGGGAAGGCTGAATTTTGTCCAGTTTAGTGGAATATTTAATGAATTAACCAATCACAAAAATGGAATCCGTGGAGAAGAGAGACAACCTGTGCTGACATACGGGCTGCAGTGGGGAGTACAGGATCATCTTCCTGCTCGGGGAGAGCAGCCAGTCCCAGTGTGGAAGCAATCCTGGCAATCAGAGGTGGGCACTGCTTCAAATCTCACCATCCAGCCCTAACCCACCAGGATTTTTGGCACCAAATTATCAGATCCATTACTTTGCCAAATTAAATTCAAACTTCATGCTGTCAGTGAGTATTGGGCAAGGGAGCCTTTTGCTCTGGGATGTGCCATGACTTGGAGTCCTGACTAAATTTAGGCTCCAGTTGTGCAATCAGGATCATTTTCCAGAGAGATTTCTGGGATTAACTGGCCTCGTAAATCCTGTGGGGTAGGAACCATCTTACAGCTGTACCACAGCAGAATATTAATTTATTAATTACTGCTGCTGCGAGAGGATGAACAGGTTTGCTCTGCTCTCCTTCCTTCAGACCTAAAAAGCAAAATTTTCACTCATTTTTATAAGGACAGCATGTTCCACACTGTATCCTTTTTAACATTTACATATTCATCTGAAATATTAACACATGCAGCATTCCCAGGACAAATATTGCTGATTATTCACTGGTTTCCCAATCAGAGGTAAAGCCCACACTGCTATTGTTAAGTTACTGATATTTTTACCTGTTAGGGCACTGCCACAATCCAGATTTTTAATATGGATGTGGTGACTGGTTTAGATATTTTGAATTTGGTGTCTAAACCCCTGATGTTTGACAGTTTCAAGTGAGCACCTACAATTTTTCTGCAGGATTTATCTGTGAATAAATCAGAGAATCAGATACACTTCAGTATTTCACTGCCAGACAGGGCAGAATTGGTGTCCTCAGCTTCCCATGGAAACAAATCAAAAAAATAAACCAGAAATGTAGGAATTGAGAGGGGAGAGAAAGCCCTGATTGCTCAAACCTTTCTTTTTTGATTTTTAAAGCCTTCCTGAGCTGACTGGTGAATGCTTTTCCCAGCATTTCGGGCCAGGCTGGGAATCTGGGAGGTGGGATTTGGTGCGGGGAGTTATGAAGTGTGTGGAGCAGTGATGATGGGCAGGTAACAGCTCCTGGTGGTAATTCCAGGGATGGAATTGGGGCTAAAAGCAGAGCAGCCTCCCCGGTTTCACAGGAGCTGGGATGCCGGCAGCACATCAGGCAGCACCTCTGGATTACCTGGGATCGCTCCCAGGCTCCAGCTCTGCCTTTCCCAGAGGGATCCCAGGGTCAGGAAAGCCTCGGGATGTTGGCTCAGCCGTGGGGAGGGGAAATGGGTCCTGCTGGAGCTGCACAGGACGTGGGGAAAGTTGTCCAGTTGGGAGAGGGGAGACGAGCTGGCACCGAGCCCCAGTCCCAACTTTCCAAACTGGAGTTTCGGGGGATTTTGATGTCAAGGTTTCCTTTCTTTCATGGAATGGTTCAGACACTTTGGGAATGTGTGGCCAGGGGGTTACAGGGCCTGCAGGGCATCATCCCAACCCTCCTGCTCTGCTCTCTCTCCTCCTGCTCCCTCTCCCCACAGTGCAGCGTTTCCCTCTGGAGAATCCATAAAAATCTGTCATAGAAAGCCATTTCCTCCTCTTTTTGGGAAAAACCCCATAACTTTCTTTCTCTTTCACAGCGGGAGCCCCATCCTGTAAACACGAGGCAGCCCTGTCGAAACATTGGGAATAAGATTTTATCTATTTTCCTTGGATGTGTCCCCCTGTGCCCCCTCCTTTGTGGATCGTGGTTAAAGTGATAATGAGTAAATCCTGGGATTCCTCCAAAAATTTCAGTCAGTGCTGGAATTGTGCACAGATACCCCAAAAAATCCATGTCCACAGATTGTCAGCACCCAGATTTTAACACAAAAGAACTGTAGGGACGCCCTGCCAGAGGCTGTAAACATGGAATTTAAAAAAAGGAATGTTAAATGGGGATAATCTTATGTTTATACAGAGCTTTTCATCCAGGGGGAACCCAACTGCTCTGGAAGTCACAGCTCATGGATAACCACGGGGCAATTTAGGGTAAGTAGGGAAAAATCCTAAACTCAGGAGGAAAATCCAGGGATCCCCAAAATAACCTTTGTACGAGAAGCACAGACTGAGAAAGCGTCGAAGCTGCAGAACGTGCAGGGGATCGTTTACAGAACGAGCAGGGGATGATTTCTGTGACAGAGAAACTCCAGGGAAGATCAAAACACCCCTCAGGGATCGAGGGAATGAGGGCGTTTTCCCCAGCCCCGCTTGGGTGTGCTGACGGTGCTGTCGGAGCACCGAGGGCTCGTGCGAGGACGCTTTCCATTTGTAATGTTCATTCAGCCTGAAATCCTCCAGCTCAGATCCCAAGGCCAGCTCCGTGCCACTCCCTCATGGCAAATGTTCCCGAGGCTCCAAATATCCCCGGGGTTAGTGGGGGTCACGGAAGGGGAAGTGAAAAGAAAATGATTGACTTGGCTGAGTTGGAATTGATTGGATTTTAACTTCTTGGGAAAGGTGAAAGTTGGTGGTGTTGAGTTTGTGGGAGCTGAAGTTTGGATGGATTAAAGCCCAGTTTTCCCATCACCTTATCTCGGGATATCTCTTCCCAGGAACCCCAGTTTCCCATCCCAAAGGGGGACACCACAGGAGGGGACAAGTGCCTGGACACCCTTCCAAAATCCATGGAGATTTTCCTTCCAAACAGACTCTTTTTAGGCATTTAATGAAATATTTTAGCTCGCAGTAAAGATGAGAAACCTCGAATGTTTTCCAGGATGTATTTTTTATTTAAGAAAAATCAGATTTTCTCCAGAAAACCAGGCATTTTGTTGGGATATTTTAATTTTCTCAAACCCCAGTGTTTCTGTCAAAGACCAGCCCTGGTTGTTTGGTGGAAAAGAAGCCAAGGAGTGCTGGGAAGGCTTAATGGGATCAGTTCTTAGCTCAGACTTTGCTCTGAGCATTCCTTAAATCAGTTCTAAATAACACTTCAGGGCAGCCTAATGAACTATTTATTTATTCATTGATTCTTCTTTAAATAAAATTGATGGACGTTGATAGAAAGTTTTTTTCCTCCTCTTACTCTGTTATAAATTGGTAGGAACATCTTGCTCTCCTGTGACACCCCAGAGGATCCTTCACTTCTATTTATCATTAGGATTCATCACTTTTTTTGGAAAAAACTCCATGTTCCCTCCCTGCTCCTTCCCCTCGATTTTTTAGGAAACTCAGGCACGGAAAAGCAAAACAGAGGAGCAAAGCAAAGCACACTCAGCACTAATTTGGCAACGGGAGGAAGGCACTAAACCAGCTTTTATTGTTGAAAACTCAGCCTGGAGTTTTCCTCCTATAAAAGAAACAAACCTCGGTGACATTTGTTGGAAGTTCTCAGGAATTCCATTGCGCAGGAGATGGATTGGAGCAGGTCTGTAAAACCAGCCCAGCTCGAGCAGTGCTCTCATGGAACCAGGGCTGATTCCCACTTGCAGAATGGGCTCTGGTGGTGCAGCAGCTCCGCAGTTCCCGGGGCTGCCCCGGGGATTTGAATGTCGAATTTGGATTGAAATCCTGCTGGGCTGAGTGTGCTCCGAGAGGATTTGGAGCTCCTGGCCTGGGGGGTCCCTTTGGGTGAGGAGGGAGGATTTGCTTAGTGGAGAAACACTTTAATCTGCTGGAGGTGGGAAAAATTCCTGCTGGAGATCCTCTGCTCCTAGAAATCAATGGATTTTAGCCCATTTTGGTGGGACCAGGATGGATTTTAGCCATGGAGTGTAAAAGCCACTGGGTTTTGGCTGCCTGGCAAAGGAGAGGCTTTGTGAAGGTCACAAAATCCACACCATCCACAAAAAATCCATAAAACCCACACCATCCACACCATCCACACAATCCCATAAAACCCACACCATCCACACCATCCACACCATCCACACAATCCCATAAAACCCACACCATCCACACCTTCCACACCATCCACACAATTCCACATCATCCACACAATCCCACAAAATCCAGAAAACCCACACCATCCATCCACACAATCCCATAAAACCCACACCATCCACACCTCCACACCCAGGGCTTCTCTCACCTCCACACCGAGGGGATCTCTGCTTCCCTCTGAAGGATTTCCCACATTATGGTTGGGAAAGCTTCTCCCCATGATCTCATCTCAAAAAGAGAACAGATTCCGTGTTTCTGCTCACTATGGAGAGTTCTTTGTGGCGTTTCAAAACCTCACAGAGAGTGAGGGGAATCGTTCGAGATTCAACTCGCATCTCAAACGAAAGTGATTTCATTTGGGAATAATTTATATGGACTCTCCCAACCATTTCAGTGCCCCCTCACTGCTGCTCCAAATGGCTTTGTTTGGATCCACTCAGAATCTGTCCTTTTGTAAAGTTTGGATTAAAGGTAATAAGAATTAAAATAATAATAGTAATAATAATAATAGTAATAATAATAATAATAATAATAATAATAATGATGTTATAATAATAAATTAAAAATTAGTTTTAATAATTTAATAATTGAATGTTTTCAGTCAGTCACAGGGAGCTCTCGTGTTTAGTTTTGCAGAAATAGAAGTGTTTAGGCATCCCTTTGTTGGACTCCAGTCAGGTGCAGGTCACCAGATTGATGCTGGTTGGTGTTTTCAGTGTCCACAAGGTGCTTTTGCTCCTTCCAAAGGAGAAGAAGGTGCCTGAGGCAGCTCCAGCAGCTGGTGAGGGAGCTGAATTGTTCCCAAAAATGTGTCCTTGCTGGGAAAACTCCACCCCAGCAGCTGCTCTGCTCCCTGCTTCAGACTCAGCTGGGAGAGAGGAACAAACCCCGAAGGCAACCTGAGAGACAACATCCCAAAAATCAGCCTGGCCAAGGAGCTCCCAGAGTGCTGCATGGAGCTGCAGGTGGAATAATAAATTAATCAATCAATAAATCAGGGAATAAATATGTAAATAAATCAGGGATGAATGAAAGAGATGGAGAAATAGGCCTGGTGGCTTTGCAGCAGCTGGGGAACCCTAAGGCACTCTGGATGTCCAGCATGGAAAGCCCAGTTTGGAGCTGGGATGTGGGAATGGGGAGGGTCAGCTGGTTTTGCAGGGCTGGACTGGTCAGAAACCTTATGGAATTCGTCACATTTTTTAAGGATGAGGGGAAGAATAGAAACCACGAGTGAAACCCTACCCAGCACCACAAATAACTACAAAGGGAGCTCAACCTCAGGGGTTTTAGGCTGTCTCTCCCCTGCCCTGTTTTAAATCCTTTTCCTGTTTGCCTCAGCTTAGCCCCAAAATACGTCAGAGATTCCCAGGAGACTTTTCTGCCCTGGAATGGCCTCGTGCTTCCTGCAGGGCTCTGTCTGCTCCCTCATCCTCAGGGCCCGTGGGCATTGTGGGTTTTTGCTCTCTGCCTCTCCCTGTAAATCCCCATTTTCCCAGGAATACATCCCAGGCAGGCATTTGCTCTGACATTCACTTTGCCCCCTTGCCAGGTGCAGGTTTTCCATGAAATTATCAGCTCAACCAAGAAATTTGTCACTTCATTCCCATCTTTCTGTCCTGAAGGAAAGCAAGTGCCCCTCAGCATCAGGTGGAGAACTCGGTGTCCCCTGCTCAGCCCAGGGGTTTCCCTCCAGATTTATTTATTTCTGTTCATTTGGGTTCATTGTCCCAGATATTCCCTGCCCCTCTCTTGTTGAAAACTACAGCGATGCTTCCAGTGGGGCCTAAATCACTGCTGGAACTCCTTGGGAATTTTAGCAGCCAAGGTGAACTTTTTAGAGCACCAATTTTCCTAAAGCCTGGTATTCCTGTGATTTTTGAGGGAAAAAACCAAACAACCCAGAGCTCTTATCACAAGAATTGTTGTTTTCTGCACTGTGGTCACTGTCTGGCCCTCACCAGGACTGGGACCCCACCTCCCGGGACACTTGGGAAGGGTCAGTTTTCCACCACGTAGGCAGGAATTCTGTCAGCACTGATGTGATTTCCCACACATCCCAGGGTCCCTCTGCCCTCCAGCTCTCCTGGAGCTCACAGGGTATTTCATGGAATGTATATAATCCATATAAACCTTCCAGATCCGGGAAATCTCCTATGGACTGGGGCTGCCATTGTTCCACTCAGACACACCACAAACCTCACAGAGTCTGTGGTTGATCCAGCCCAGTGCACTCAGACGTGTTCCTTTCCAAGCAGCCCTTGGACATTCTGGAATGCACAACATTCCTGCGCTGCCGTTCCCAGGGGAGAGACCTCGCTCACCTGAGGAGCCTGGAACACCTCAGCCACCCTGAAACCCAGCTGAGGATCAGGTGGAGTTACTCTAAAATTGGAAATGTTAAAATGGAATCTTTATCCAGCCCTCTGGATCATTAAAATCCAAAAATCTGGTTTTTTGGGGTTTTTTGTTTAGTTTTGTTGTTTTTTTTTTTTTAATAAAACGGTTTTGAATAGAAGGATTTTAAAAAAATGGGGTTTTCATTTATAAAACAGAACAATGTTTAAATTCTGTGCCTGCAAACCAGCCCAGGACTGAGACAAACTTTGCATCCCTCAAGTCCCTTGGAAGCAGAAGGGGCTGCAAGTCTGGGAGATTTTCATCCGAACATCCCCACTGGAAGCATTTGAATGAGGTTGTCTTTGTACAAGAGCATTTCAGAATGGGAGTGAAGGTTCAGATAGCTGACCCTTAAAGAATTGGATTCTGTTTGCTTCCCTCCTGAAGTACAGTAGCACGTGGATTGATTTGGCAGCTAAATTCCAGCCTGAGTTTGGAAATTGGGGGATCTTCTCTTTGATTTCCTGCCTTCTGTGCAATAAAGTCCTTCTCCCCCTGCACTGCCCACCTGTAAAATCCAAGTGTTTTCATGGGAGTTTTGTTAAAAACAACAGGCTAAAAACTCAAGAGGCCCTCAGGTGGTGTTGTAAGGCAGGAATGGACGTCCTGCAAACCTCAGGTGGCCAGACAGAAATTGCCCTTGGGACAGCAGAGCCTCAGGAAGCTCCTGGAGCTCAAATAAACACTCCAGAGCAGTTGCTTGGACACCCTCCGGCAAACCTGCAAAACAAGGGTGGAAACCTCGTGAGCTGCTCCGTGCCCAGGTTAGAAATAGGAAATTCTGGTTCATGGTGTTACAGCTCCTCTCCTCATGACCATGACTCAGGGGAGCAGCAAAAACCCCATCAGATGGAGACAGTGAAGCTGGACACCCCTCCCAGTACAGGAGTTTAAGGTGTTCAGGGATGAACTTTGACAGAAATCTTGGAGGCTGAGGCAGGACACGAAGCCTCCCTGCTGAAAACCGACACTGGGTTCTTCCTTATCACATTTGACCTTTTATTTATTAAGTCCTCCAGGATCAAGTTGCTGGCCTGGGTCTGGAGCAGGAGGTGGGACCTCCATTGCTGCTTAGTCTTTCTAGGAAAACGGGCACGGTATGAAAACATTGGGATCCTTAATTGGCCTCATTAAAGCCTCTGGCCATCTGGACCTCACTCATTCTAATTAGTCATCGATAGGGCGGTGATTTAGTCATGAAAAGAAGGGGAAAAAAAGCCACCTCCACTCTGTCAGCTCTGCCTTTCCTCAGCTTTTACACCCCAGGCTGGAGGGGGGGATGTGTTCCCAACAGCAGCTCCAGTTTTGGCAGGGTCACTCCTCCCAAGAGCCGTGGAAGTCTGGAGAGGATGGAACTAAATGTGGCAAAGAAATCAGGAACGTGTGATTACCCCGCCCTTCCCTTGTCAGCCGGGCTGGCATCTGCGCTGCCAAGTGTCATTGCTGCACAGAAAACCTTGGAGAACACATGGAGAAGGCTGCCAGGCGTTGCTGGAGTGCTGTTGGAAATCTGGGGCTCTTCACTGGCACCCCCTTTTGTATCCAAGCAATTCCCCTCTTGCTCTTCCCACAAGGACGGCTCAGGAGTGGAGGAAAAGGAACTGAGTGACTCCTGCTGCCTCTTTTAGGATTCCCAGATTCACATGTTCCATGTTGCTGCTGCCTTTGACTCACCCAGTTTATCCCAGTCAGAATGACCAGGACACGGCTCCAGGCTGGAGCCTCCTTGTGTTTGCCCATCCTGGGACAGCACAAGCCCAAATAATCCCGGAAAACCACAAAAAGGTGGCTCAACGAGGATAAATAGGAGAGCCTGGAGCACAACGTTTGCAGCAGTGGGTGGGCTGGACTGGGGAGAAATGGCCAAAATTGGTCCCTTCAGCACTGGTGATGCATCAGGGGATAAATCACACGTGGGTGGTCTTAAAAGCTGAGGAACTTCTAAGGCTGCATTCCCAAAGCTGTCACATCATTCCCAAACTTATCAGGACTGCTTTGCCTCTCCAGATCTCGCCCTCCTGCTCCCACCTCCATGTTCGTGGATGGTGTCATCCCGAAAATTACGTGTTTAGGGATTGTATCTGAAAATAGTGATGGAATATGTGCACAGGCAGGTGAGGAGAGATTTACTGGCTGATTTTTAGAATGAAATGTCATTATTTTGTACAGATTGTGCTGGGATTTAATGAGCCTGAGCTGCTGTGACCTGGTTGGGTCCAGGACATTCCCCTAAAATTAGTGACAGCAAGATCCAAACCCAAGGTCTGGTTACAAGCAGAGCTGGAGGAAGGCTGTTGAATCAAGAAAAATCTGGCTTAGCCACCCCATATATTTGACAGTTAATTTTGTATCTGTATTGAGGAAAAACACCCCAGAAAAGTGGTTTTTATTGGGCCAGCAAAGGCCCTGGGTTCTGGCCACCTTATTAATAATATTCTTCTGCAGGAGAGGGACGCAGTTCTTTATAAAGATTTATTAATAGTCATTATTATTTGCACAGGAGCTTTAATGTGCAGTAAAAGACCTATAAAGACCAGCAACCAAAGGAACTCTTCGATTTCACGCCGATCTGCACTAAGAAAATACCAGTTTTTCTTTATTTTGTCTTTTTTTTTTTTTTTTCAAATAATAATAAAACAAAGAGCTTTCAGGAGCAGCCCCAGCAGAAGGCTAATGTAAAGTGATATATTTGAGCCCCAGGAGGATGGTGTAAGTTACCCTTGCCTCTGAGGCCTGTTTATTGTGTTTGTCTGGTTGCCCTGGGAACCAGCTCACGCCGTTTCACTTTATTTTCTAATGTTCCTGTAAATGTTAGGTAGGGCCGGGATTTATTATCCACTGTCAACACCTCCGGTGGAACGCGCCGCTTGCTGGCGTTTCCTTGGCACGGAGCCCTCCCTGCTCCCTCAGACCCAAAAACCCCTTTATTTCCCACTGAAACGTGTGTGAGTGTGAGTGTGCACACGTGTGCGTGTGCCTGGGCATCCCCATCTGAATCAATAAATCCCAAACTTATTTATTTATCCAATAAATCCCAAAGGCTTCCCGGAGCCTTTCACAGGGATGGCAAAGGGTGGCACAGCTGAGCACGGGGGAGCTGGGTGGGAGCTGTGACTCATTATTGGGGTGAGGTGGATATTTAGGGGCTGGGGAAGGAGTGTTTACCAGGAGTGTTTATTATCCCAAAGGCAGCAGCGGGATCCTGCTGCTCCTGTCCCCAAAGAGCTCGGGTAATTCGGAGCGATGAATCATCAGAATTATTAGGGCTGGAACGAGCTGCTTTCCTTTCCTTTCCTCTCCTCCTCCTCTCCTGCACCAGTCCCTCGGCATGACAGGGCACATTTGGTGGCAGACTGGTGGGTGGGAGGCTTATTTTTTAATTTGCTTTTTTTGCCTTGGGTGGCACCTCCCAGTCTGACACGCAGTGTTTCACTGGGGACACTCCTGACCTTTTCAATGCCCAACAACAAATGCAGTCCTGGCTCCCTGAAAAGTGGGGATTTGATTCTCCCTATATTTTCCTTACTCCTGCTTGGAACTGCAGCCTGGTCTCTCCTTCCCATTTCCCTGAGGAGGGGTTTTGTCCACCTCCCGCTTTCGTTTTCACAGGAACCCATTCCTACCCCAGTTCCAGACAGGAATTCCCATCCTCTCTCCATTTTCCCGTTACAGTGCCATGTCTCCCAGAATTTCTTCACCTAACGGATTGTCAGGCTTTGGAATGTGCTGCCCAGGGAAGTGGTGGAGTCACCATCCCTAGAAGTGTTCAAAAAACCTGTGGATGTGGCACTTGAGGACGTGGTTTAATGGTGACCATGGTGGTGCTGGTTTGACTTGATGATCTTAAAGGTCTTATCCAATATTAATGATTCCATGATTCCGTGATCCCCACCAACTCCTCTTTGCCTTGTCCCCACCACGATGGGTTTGGGCAGTGATTTGGTGTGGCTGCTCTTGCCAAAAAAAACCCTCACTCTGGACATTTGTGCTCAGCTTTGCTGCTGGTGGGGCTTTCCCCCACTTTTACAAGGGGATTTGGACTCAGCAGTGGTGGTGACTGGGGGAAGAGATGAGCTGGATTGGTCCATGGGTAAAATCCAAGAAAAGTGACTTTGTTCCTCCCCACTCCTGGGGCTGATCCCACCTCCCACTGTCCTGGAGCATTCCCTGCTAGGCAGGAACCCTTCCACCATGGAACAGCTCCAAGGAAACCCCAGCACCCAAAGCACTGGGATGAGGCAGCGCCCTGAGACTGAGGGTGCAGGTGATGGGGAAGAGCCAAAAGGTCTGGGAATGCAGATGGGAAAAGGCCTGGAGCAGAATGGGTGGCGACAGCAGGGAAAGGTCCGATGGGGAAAGTTGGATTTGACAGTGCCAGGCTGTGGAGAGTGGATTTGCCTTTTGGTTGGAATGAGTTAAGGGTGGTGAAGTCTCTTTGGGGATATCGAAGATTGGGATTCCTGTTTCCTGGGCGATGCTGAGTAACTGAAATCTGAATTCCCAAGTTCTGTGTGAGAACTGGAGTGAGGTGGGATTAATTCATATTTCAAAGATCCTCAACTGAAGACTTCCCTGGACTCTGGTGTGGTTTGTGGGAGTGTTTCCCAATAAAATCAAACCCTGTTGCTTTGTTTCTGGGGAGATAATGGAGAAAAAATGTTGTTGTTTTTTTTTTTTTTCTTCTGAGAGAGGTGTTGCAGAAAGGCCAAAGCTGTGCACAGAGCTCTGGATTTTCCAGAGCCTTCTCAGGCAAATCAGCTCTTGGAATTTGTAACAGCAACAGCCCCTCCAGAGGTTTAACCTGAACCACAGTCAGTGTAAAACTCTCACATCCCTCACCCATGTCCGCTTCAGGGAATATTTCCAAATGTACAAAGTGTGGTTGTAACTATTTTAAAATGAAAAATGCCACCGTTACAGAAAAATGTAATGGGGAAAATACCTTTTTAATGAGCCTAAAATGGAATGGAGATGACAGTGACAAGAGGAATTCACTGAAATCCCAGCTGCTCCTTTTAATTGCTCCTAATTTGCTCTCAGGTGCTGGTAATTGGAACAATTTGCCTCCAGGAACCTGTGAGGTCTCAGACATTAATTGATTTTGTCTCTCTTAACCAACCTCACCAAAAACAGAGCTCGTTTCACTGCCTGGTTTTCAGCTTAGTGCTGTTCTGGGGTGAGACGTGGGGCAGAAACGTCCCCAGCACCCACCCAACTCCATCACCCAAACCAGGTTGGGAACTGAGTCAGGGAGAGCTGAAGCACCTCTGTTTGCTGCTACATTCCTGAAAAATACCCCTAAAGAGGCACCACAGCATTGGGAGATGAATTAAATAGTAAAAGGTGCTACTTGGAGTTTATTCCAACTCACCCAGCCCTAACAAATGTGGTGTTTGCAGGCATTTTTCTTCCTTGTGCTCGGAGAGCAGCAGAATTTTAATGGAAAAATAAGCTCTGCCTTGCATGGGCAGCAAGAGATCATGGAACAGGCTCTTTAATTTTCCTCTGAAAAACAAGTCAGGTTCTCAGTGTTGTGGTTTAAGGAGGCTCTGTTATTCTATTTCAGGATAATTTGTTTTATTATCATTATCTGGTACAGAAAAATAGTGGAGGAGACATCTCAGGAGTGCCCTGTGACGAGGTCACTGTTTGGGAACAGGAGCCATCCTCAGGGCCTGGTGTCCCGTTCCCAAATGTCCCAGGTGTTATTTCTGAGCCACATGAGGCTGGGTGAAGCTCAGAGCTGCTTTCATTGCCCTGTTAATCCCACATTTTGCCTCTTGCCTCCAATCAGAGCCCCAGGAAAACCCGGGGAATGTTGGTGAACGTTGTCAGAAAAATGGGAGCAGCTGCTGGATTGACACTGGAATCGCTTTGGATTCACTCTGATCCCACCAAACCCAGACCTTTCAGTTGCTGCAGTCCAGGCACCACTTCAGGAAAGTAAAATCCCCCATAATTTCCATTTTTTTCCCTAAAGTTTGCTCTATTTAATAAATTCTTTATCATTTCATGTAATCCATTTGAAGTTTTCCTAAGCAGCATTTTGAAGGTGTTAATCCCTGTTGAGATCAGCTGGGTCAGTGCATCCCCTGCATAAATGGATGCCTTTTCATGGATGCCTTTTCATGGATGCCTTTTCATGGATCTTTCCCATCTGATTTGAGGGCACTGAGGAGAATCACCCCTCAAAAGGAGCAGTTCCACGTTTGCTGCATCGACACCAAACACGATTCCTCACGACTGTAAATTTCCATTTGCCATCACCCATTTTTCAAAAGGAAGTCGATTGTGAGCCTGGAAAGATTTATAGCTCCATTCTAAAATATCCATCATTTTAAACCCAGCCCTGCTGCTGACATCCACTAAACTGCCATAGATAGACTGCTAAAGTACTTAAAAAATTAAAAAAAAAAAAAAGACATTACAATATATCCAGATATTTCAAGCCCTTTTGTGGCACATGGACAAACTCAGAGCCGTATTTCACAAAACCTATTTACATTTCAGCTCTGTATTTTTGCTCTTTATGTCCTTTTCCATGGCTCTGTATTGCCAAGGCTTTTTTTTTTTCAGAAATAGAAATTTTCCCTGCTGTGACATCACTGCTTGTCCTCAGGAACACTCCCACCCCTCACAAGATCTGACCTCAGGTGCTGGGGTTTTATTTTTTTGGTAGAACCATTCTTGCAAACCCAAAGATTTACAGGCTGGGAAGGTTTGTAACGATCCCAGATTAAGGGTGGGACTTTCCAAACAGTCCCAGCCTTGAGCACAGCCGAGTTTGAACTCCATTACCCAGCAGCTTTTCAAAGCTCCACCCTAAGGCTGTGTGAAATTATTCTGGCGGCGTGGAGAGCGTATTTACCTAATGTCAAATGTTAAACATTGCTGCCCATTAAAATATAGGCCCTCATTATATTTGGCCTGGTGGAAATGTGCAGGAGAGAAGGAGCAATTCTCTTTTCCCGGCCTCTGGAGCTCCGTGGAAGGGCTGGCACTGATTTTTGGTGTCTGCCTGTGGGTTAGGAGCTGCTTTTAGGAGATTTGAGTCCCATCCTCGGGCCATAATTACCAGGGAGCACCAGGGCCCTCAGAGCGCAGCGGGGCCCACTTGACCGTGCAAAAATCCCGACGCATCCAACCCTGTGGGCGCTTTTGGAAAGTCCAGGCCGGAATAACTCAGTGCGGGAACACAGAGCTCTTTATTCCCAATCCTCGTGCCTGCTCCGCTGTCGTCCCTCAGCTCTGGAGGCTGCCGGGGTCTGTGAGGGGGATCCTCATCCCTTTGTCCCCTCCTGCGGATCCTGGGGTCACACGGACAAACACGAAATGCCTGGAGGAGGAAGAGCTCCTGGAAAGCCCTGCAGCACCCGGGTGACAAGGGCAAACAAACCCTGCTGGTGTTTGCTCCGACTGTGGGAACCTGGCACCGCTCCCTTTGCTGGGGACATTAGAGGCCAGGTGACAAATCTGGCCCACGGATGGCAAGCGAGCCGCCCCTGGGTTGTGCTGACAGAGCGAGTCTTGGGAAAGGGAAGGGGAAAAATCCCTGCCAAGCCCAGCTGTGGCCCCACATTGTGCTGGAGAGTCCCCACACGGCCACCCCAGGCTGTCCCTGTCCCTCTTTCAGCTCCAGCAGTGACACAGAAATGCTTTTCCCTCAAATTCGCTGAAAAGCTGCTCTGAATTTGGCTGAAGCAAATTATTTGTAACAATGAGGGATGTTCTGATATTTCTCAGCTTAGGTTTTCCTCAGTCTTTTTCCTCTGTGCTCCATTGTGAGGTTTTTTCCTGACAAAAATGGACGGGGTTAGAGAGTCCCCAGGTGTCTGCAGTGCCCAAGATCTCAGTTGTGCTGCCCAGGAGCCTGTAGGGCAGGGTGAGATGGGATTTTGGGAAGAAATTCTTCCCTGTGAGGGTGGGGAGGCCCTGGCACAGGGTGCCCAGAGAAGCTGTGGCTGCCCCTGGATCCCTGGAAGTGTCCAAGGCCAGGCTGGAGCAGCCTGGGACAGGGGAAGGTGTCTTTGCCCATGGCTTTAAAATGACCTTTGAGGTCCTTTCCAACCCAAACCATTCCATGCTTCTACAGAAACAGCAGAAAATCCATCAGTCTGGGGGTAAAACATGAACTGAACCCCCAAATTAAGGGCTGGAGAAGGACAAGGTTGCTGTGCTTATGAAAGCACTCACAAACCAAATATATCGGGGACACACAGACTGGAACCATGAATCCCACACCTTCCCCCTCCATCTCCAGCCCTTTTCTTGTTAGAGCAGCTTAAACCCCACGTGGTTGTGTAGCTGAGCTCTTCAGACAGTGACAGTGACAGTGCTGGAAGGTTCTGGTGGCTGGCATTGGGGTGTCCTTTCCGTGATGTAAATTTGGTATTGTGATAGCCACTAAAACATTTTTTTCCCAGGCAAACTGCAAAAGTCGTAATTGCCAAATTTTCCTAACTTGGAAATGGTTTAAGGTCTGCTTTTCTCTGGCCTCATAGAGGGCAAGAATTCCCTCTATAGATAATGATTTTGCACACTGTTGGTGGACAATACATAGGTGAAAACTGAATTTAAAGCATCAGCTCTGAATCCTCTTTAGAGGTTTAAAAGGAGATTACTCGCAGGGCTTTAATGAATATTCCTCCTTCCTCACTCCTTTTTATTTAGGGCAGAGGGGCAAAGGGAGAGAGAGGTGGGGGCTGGATATTCCAGCAGAAGGGTGGCAATTGGATGATAAGAATCGGTCGTGTCCCTGCTCCTTGCAGAGGTGCCAAAGCGACGTGGGACATCGTCATTATTATGGCTTAAAGTTGGCCGAGGTCACCCCGGTTCATCTGCTTTATACATTGGGAGCCTTCTCCTCATTACTTGCCAAACAAACCTTTTTATTTTTGCACACGTTTATGTTGATTTTGTGGTTTCTGAAATTGGATTCTGTCTCCTACAGGCCTGAGTTTCCACGGCAACCCCAGCCCTTATCTGCTGCTGCTGTTTGGCAGACAGACAACAAGGCCTTTCAGTTTACTTCTCCCATTTTTCCCCTAATATTATTTTCTTTAAAAACCGTTTTTTTTTTTCTTCTTCAGCATGTTCTTTTTCTTTTCTTTTTTTTTTTTTCCCCTGCCCTTTTTATATTATTTTTACTTTCCCCAACCCCTGTCATTTAAAAATCACATAATTAATTGAGCACATCCTGTGCCACACGGGGCTGCCACGACTTTGAAGTCCCAATAGATCATCTTATAGAGCCCTGGGTACCATTTTTTCCGAGGCAGCACCAGGCGCCAGCGCGAGGCCTTGTGGAATTCAGCATATCCTACTCCAGGTATGATAAAGAAACCTTGGCACCTTCTGTTTGTTTTTACTAATTTCCTTTCCAAACTGCCTTTTCAATATAGAGGAAAGACCTCAGGACTTAAAGTTTGTTATTTTCTCTCCAAAGTTAGTCCCTGTTCCCCCTGGCTCCCTCCCTCCCTCCCTTCCTTTAAACCAGACTGAACTGCTTCTCCTCTCTCCATGCTAAATTTGCTTTTTTTCCCCTTTTTCTTTTCTTCAGGGAAGTGTGGTCTGATTTAGCATCATGGAGCTGGGAGCTGTTACTGATCCTGCAGCAGCAGTGAGGCAAAAAGACCCTGACAGGCTCTATTAACCCTTAAAAACAATAAATGATCTCATCAGCCCCTCAAAGACAGAAGAAGAAATAATAATGCAATCATTGACTTGGGTGAGGGAACAAGGCTTTGGGGGATTGATGCTGAAATCCATCCCCAAAGAGCCTGGTGCTGGAATTAAGCAAGCAGGGCTGAGCTTCTCTAAGCTGAAAAGTGTCTCAGCATTGGAAAAGGAGAATATGGATGCACAGACATAGCAGAACATGTATTTATATCTATTCATATATTTATTTATTTATATATATATTTATGTGAACAACAGATGGGGGAAGACAGAATCTGAGTGGAAAAACCTTAAATAAAATGAAAAATAATTGAGCCTGCACCCCATTGCCTCCTGCACTTGGAGCAAAGGGCTGCAAGACCTCCCAAAAACTCTTTAAATCCGAGTCAGGAACTCCTGGAGATGCATTTAAAATTGTTAATTTTCATGTATTTTTAGCAGGTTTTGAAAAGACAAACAGGATCTCTTGGGGTGGTTTTCTAGGCAGAATGAAGCCATGCAGAATGATTATCTTCCCTCTGGAATGACGGGAATTCTGTGTCACTGAAATAAGAGAAATGAGATTTTTTGTACAGACATTTCCAGCCAGCTTCTGACATCTGATGGGAAATCACATCCCTGCCTGTGAATCCATAAAAGGATTTAAAAATCCTGTAGGGAAAAAAAATCATCTTATTCTGCATCAAATTTTGAACAGTTTAAAAATGATTTCTGGACATATTTCTCCTTCATTTTAGAGAGCTTCCTTCATTTCATGGCTACGTGGGGTCTTACTCAAAATCCCACACTGGAAATGAAAAATTTCCATTGTTCCCAATGGGCTTTGGATGAGACAGTGGAGAAACTTTCTGTGGGACTAAAAATGGGAATCAATTCATTATGGAATCCCCTGAGGTTCATTTTAAAAGCCTGGAGAGCAGAAATTGCTCTCCCTGTGGGGCAAACCCAGGAAATTCCTTGTCTTGTGCCTCGTTTTTTCATCCTGAGGTGGATAAACAGGCAGGAAAATGCTCATTTTATATTCAAATGCTTTTCAAAATGATGCCAGTAGGAAAACGGGTGAATTGATCAGGGCTGGAATTAATAATGGAGATCTCCAGTCATTCATAATCCTCTCAGAACAACTGGTTTATACCGGGAATATTTTACGATGCCATTAAATATTTTTATAAATGACTGTGTCATGCTGGCTGTTCTAGATGGATATTTAGTGGGACTTACCCCAGCTTTCTGCCTCTCTCCCTCTTTTCTCCCTTTCCTTTGCTCTCCCTGTCTGGAAAACTCACACATTTCACGAGAAGTGAAGAATATAATGAACTTTATGCTCCCTTAATCTGAATCCTGCTCACTGTAGGATGACAACAATAATTCCAGATTCCTTTTGAAAATAATTTTATATTTTTTTTCCCCTGAGATGAATATAGGACTCTTTAGAAAGAAAAAAAATCCTGAATATTGAAGCATTTCTGTGTCAAAACCAGTGCAATGACCCGTGTTGATAATTTTGATTTTTGATTTCTCACTTGTAATGGTTGGAGCTACAGTGAAATGCAAGATTGAAAACTCCAATATTTTGTCAATAAATCATAAAAGAAATGCTTTTTTTCCCCCTTCATTTCCAAACTCTTGGGGCTCTGTGGGAGCTTTGCCACTGGTTTAACAGAGCCAGAGTTCCAGGGATTCTGTGAAAGGGAGGTTCAGCCTTGGAGAGCTCTGTCCAGCTCTTTTATGGACAGCAGCCTGACTGGTCAGTCAATTTTCTCTGGAATTTTGTGGGCTCCAGGCAACTCAGCTCCAAATATGAACGGATCCATTTCAGTAAGAAAACCCCATAAATCTGGCCTGGATTTGGACCTAAAAGTTGGGCAAATTTCAAATTATTTGGGGGTGGCACTGCAAGCAATTCCGCAGCAGCTGCCTGCCATGGTCTGAAGGAGGCAGAAAGTGCAAATTCAATCTGTGTGTGCAGGTTGGGAGTGATTTAAAACAGCCACCGGGCCTTTATGATAATTCCTTTAACTCTAGAACTTGTTCAGTGCAAACCTACAGGGTTTTTTTCCCTCTCCTGCACGAGGCAAAGCAGACAATGAAGTTGCAGAAAGTGAACGAGACTGGTTTTGTTTAACTTTGGTCTTCTCAATTTACTCTCCCTGCCACTGCCCTCTGGATATTTTTATGGAAGCAAAAGAAAATGCTCCTTTTATGTATTAGAGCTATGCATGGGGGTGACTCATTTGGCAATATTAATAAGAGGTAGAGTCAGTTTTATTTTGAAATCTCCTCCAGAATTATTTGGGTGAAAGAGAAAAATGGTCAGATTGCAGGGGGAGGCTGTTTGCTGCACGGGGAGGGTTTTACCTCTCCTGGTGTTTCTAATTCTGCAGAATAACAAGATTAAAAAGAAAATACCCAGCATGGACTGCAAAGAGAGCTCATTCCAGGGAAGGCCAGGCTGGGATTCTCTTGGTTTGGAGGAGTAGGTGCAGCTCAGGCTGGGATAAGCTGGGATTTCTTCAGCCTAAGACACGATTTGGTGAAGGGTGATAACACCACACCCTGCTCCAGGCATGGCTCTTCCTCCTGAGCTGCTTTTCCATGGATTGTGAGTGGATCCTGCAGCCACAGAGGAACTGCCTGGTTTTTAGAGGGCAAAAATGAGGCCCAAAGCAGCCCCTCTCCTGTGTTTGTGCTTTTGGTGTTGCTGAGCACAGAGGGAAATGTGACAGTTCTGTCTCAAGCACCTGGAGCAGGGCTCTGGCTGCTGTAGGATCTTGTGTCTCCATGTAAGGTCTTCCACATCATAACATCCATCTGAAAAATAATACTAAACCAAGGAATAATAGTGAGGGAGGAGGAGAAGGAAGGAGGCTGTCTCTGGTATTCACAAGTGAATAGTTTGTAGCAGTACAACCCTCCCAAATCTACCAGCGTGGCCCTCCTGTTTCATTTCATACACTGAATTTAAAAACCCATTCATCATTTCATCAGGTAATTTTTACAGACAAGTGGAAATGAAGGGCAGCACCCTGATGAAAGCTGTGTACAAGATAACCAAAGCAAAACATGCTTTTTATAAATGACTGTGTCATGCTGGCTGTTTTAGATGGATATTTAGTGGGACTTATCCCAGATTTCTGCCTCTCTCCCTCTTTTCTCCTTTTCCTTTACTCTCCCTGTCTGGAAAAGTCACACATTCACAAGAAGTGAAGAATGTAATGAACTTTATGCTCCCTTAATCTGAATCCTGCTCACTGTAGGATGACAACAATAATTCCATGTTCTGTGAATGGTGGCTCAGCTTAGGCCTGTGTTACTTTCACTGCCTTTGCCTCATCCCATCACCTTGTTTTACTCCATCCTGCATTTTCCAAGGCTGGAAGCATCCATCCTTCATTTTCCATGTTGTCTGTAGCTGTGTGAAACAGCAACGTGAGTGATTTGTCGGCTCCTGCCTCAAACCAGTCTGTGTCTCTACCCACAAATAACTCCCCAATAATTAAATTGTCCGGGTTTTGATCTTGCTCACAGGAGCAGAGCAATTTTCATTCCCTCATGGATTAGGTTATCCTGAAAGGTTATGATTCAAGCCTTCCCTTTTGCTCCGATATGGTTCTTCCAGACCTGGGGACTGATAGGGCCCTGCACAGCACCAGGCCTCTGTTTTCTCTGTAAATACAGCCTACAAAATTTCAACAAGTCAGCCCTTGTGTGCCACACCAGGAGATTGATGACAAACCACATTATTTTTCCCCTCATAGAACTGCCCACAATTACAGCAGAGCTCTCTCCAAACACTGCTCTGTTTTTGTCCAGCAGGGAAAGGGCACCGGCACGGGCCGGGATCTGCGAGGCAACACTGAGCAGCATTATTTGGGGAAAATGCCCTTTTCTTCCCTCTTTTTTTACCCCCCCACAATCCATGATAAAATATTGGAGCTGATTCTGCCACGTGGGCTTATGCAAAGCCATGAACCCACCAGCAAAGGTTATCTCAATACCAAGGGAAGGAAAGGAGGGGCTCCCACTTGGAAAAATTCCCCAAGCTGCTCCTGGGATGCTGAGGCTGCTCCCAAACCGGGGCAGTTGGTGAAATTGGGATTATTAGTGGTTCCTGGAGATCAGGTTTGTACCATGCTAGGGATTTAATCCAAAAAAATCCCTGTTTTCTGCCGGCCTTGTGTTGATAATTCATAGAATTAATAATCGCTCAGAGAACGCCTGCACCAGACAAATCCCCCAAGCTGTAAAATGTCAGGAATGAGCAATTTGCAACAAATAAATTGAAAAGGTAATAAAAGGCTCCATCTCCTGAAAAAGACACCTGGAGAAGTGAGACCACACTGCTGTTGTCATCCCATCATCCCTAATATCCAGGTTTTTAAATATCCAGTTTTAAATCCCTGATTTTCGTCCTGCCATCCCTCCTGCATTTTACTTGCATCTCTTCATCCATACCAAGACTGGGAAAGCAGGGATTGCTGGGTGCTCTGATGATATTTCCAGAAATCTGCTGTCCTCCAGATAACTGAATTCCCAGACTCCACGGAGAACTTGGGAGCACCTGAAAAGCAGAATTTCCTTTCAAGTTAAAAACGCTCCGAGCATCAAACATCTGTCAAAATTCCCTAATTTGTCACGAGGCTGCTGCAGGCTCATCCATCATCCTGCCACGCTGCCCTGGAAATGGTGCTGAAAAGATCCAAGTCATTGCCTCCAAAATGTTTTCTTTATCTCTGGGCACCTTCAAATCTTCCAGGGGAGCCCTGAAATCGCTGCTCTCCCCACTCATTGTTTATAAAATGTGTTTAATTTGTGTGGTTTGTGTATGAAATGAGGGTGGTTGAGGTTTTTTTCTTCCTTCAGGGGCATTTCTGGTTAAAGCATGGATGTGCAGCAGATTTCTCAGTGATAAAGAAGCCTCTTGTGTTAAATTTACCCCTTGAAACTTTAATTATTTTCTGCTAATTCCATTTTTTGTTGGCTTTTTAAATTTTTTTTTACTTATTTGCTTAGATCTCTAAATAAATGGTGACATTCCAAGAGGTCCAGATAATTCAGAGCTCTGTAGATACGAAATGAATGACTTAATTCTTCAGCGATGGCACCTATATTACCAATATTTAGCAAAAAAAGAAAAGGAGATTCCAATGAGACCAATTTAATCAATCCAATTTTTAAGGGCAAAAAATACACTTTCTGCAGTTTCTCATGCCTGTAAAAATTTTTGATGTGCATTTCTCTCCTTGGGACCCCAAAGTTTCTCAGTAATTTCTGTGAGACTATTGTGCCTTCTAAAACTTGTGTAGCCCTAGGAAAGATACACAAATTCCTGAAAAAAGAGTCTAAAATTCCTCTGGAATTGCAAATTTTCTCTGCTTTGGTTGTTTGAAGCGAAATCTTTTGGAAAATTTAATTCTTCCTTGGAATTTCAGATCATAAAAATCTGGTAAATGAAATAAGGCCTTGAGATTTCAGCTACGGATGAACCAGAATTAAAACACAAACTTCCAAATTCTGTGTTGATTTTCTTGGATGTCAAAGCAGATTGGAGGGTAAAACCTTGTGATTGAAATGCTGATATTCACTCCCCAAATTTAAGACAATTTTAATTCTAGGGAAGTATTAAAAATCCAAGATTTGGTTCGAGGAGGACAAAGAATCATCAGCAACTCAACTCAGTGCAAATCGAGTTTTTCACAGCTCCCTGGGCAGGGAATGGGAAGGATTTTAAAGGAGTTTTGGCAGGGAAGGGGAATAAAGAGCATTGGGCTGATGCCTCCAGCAGCTCTGAAAATCCCACCAGTTTTCCATGAGATTTCTGACACCTCGGTGGAAAATCTGCACAGCTTAATCCTGGGAGCTGCAGCCTTGCTCTTGAGGAGAAGGGATCCAGGATGGAGCTGGCAGCACTGGAAACCCCCTGCAGTGAACTCAGAAATCCTCATGGAAACACGAATATATTTAATTCAGGGCTTTAAAAAAAAAAAAATTAATTGAAATTTAATTTTTTTGTGTTTATTTTTCAACAACCGATCAGTTCAGCACGTCCTGATCAATCAGACCCTCTGTCACCAGCTCAGGAGTCTTTGCAAGGAGGACAACTTCAAGCTGTGGCCTTGCAGGGTGCTGAGCTGGGGTGGTGAAGTGAAAACCAGGGAAGAGCCGACATTGTGTTCCTTTGCCTTAAATAAAAAAAAGAAAAAAAGAGGAAAAAAAGAAAAAAAAAAAAAAGAAAGGCAGCAATAAAGCAAAAGGCACTTCCTAAAGGTAGCCATTAAATCATTCAACACTCAGCTCCCCCGAGAGCAGAGGGTTCCTCTTTCCTTTCCAGGAGGGGTTTTCAGGAGCCATTCCTCATCCCGTGCTCGGTGTCTTCTCCCTGGGCATTATCCCAGACCCCATCCAGGGGCAGCACCACAGCATTCCCTGGGATGGCCTTGGGCCCATAGATCACTTCCCAAAAAGTTTCCAATGGCTCCCCAAAGAGCAGGGCCGAGGGCTCTGTTTTGCTCGGGATAATGTGCTAATGCCCCGAGACCCCACATAAATCTTCTCCCCGCATCATCATTTGTCAAAGTCACAACATGGGGCTGGAAACGGCAAAAAAAAACCCCAAACCCAACAAAAAAAAATTAAGTAGGATGAGATAGAAAACGTGGCTTTGTTTTCTTCGTCCCTCCCATGTGATTTTCTGCCCTTCTCTCCCCCTTCTCCTTTTCTCTAATCTCTAAACCATCTGATTGTAGAGAAATGGTAAATAAAGGGTTTGGTTTCCTCTGTTTTTGTGGGAGTGCACACGTGCCTGGTTTGCTGGACACTTAAAAATGGAAACTCAGAGGTTGTTGGAGGAGCCTCTGCCACCTCTGCTTAGGAAAATGCTTTTGGGGAGAGGCTTGGTCGCCCTGGCTCTGCTTCCCAGTTTAGTCATCGTTTGGGCTGATAAAATGGGATGGAAAAACACGATTGTATCAAAAGTCCTGATGGCTGAGGGAATTTGTTTTTAATCATCTCTGAGGGAACAATCCCACAGACCACATCAAAATGTTCTCCAGTGCTTGCTTGAAGTGAAAAGAAGTCGTGCAAGAGAAAATCGAACTGGTTTTGATGTTTTATTTCTCTTTTCAGCTCTGTTTCAATGTCTTCTTTTCAGAATTTCTTTTTTTCCCCACCATCTCCTTGTCATCCTGATGAAAGGGTTCTATTTAAAACATCTCCTGAAAATCACTGGATGGGGATGTTTAGCTGATGTTTGTGCTCTGAAGTACCAAGGCAGATTTTACTGGTTTTACCACTGGTAATTCTGTCTTCGATGAGTCCTCGAGGTCCAGAAAGGGAATTGTGATGGCATTTGAGTCCTGTCCCTCCCTTGTGCTTCTGTTAAACACCCGTTACAGGCACATGGGTAGACAAGAAGGAAAATCAGGTGGTTTCTCCGGCAGCATTTAACTGGATCTGTTGGGAAGAGCCAAGGCTTTGGACCTGACATTTTAAGCATTATCAGCCCAGCCAGAAGCAGCTGAAAGCAGGTGGGAACTGAAGGGAAAACAAATGAGAATTGGTGGAGTGACACCAACCCCAGCTCAGAGTCCTGCTGTTTTCAGTCAATTAGTATTAAATCCATGGACATGACAGGATAATCCAGAGCTCCAAGCCCTTGCCAGCCATTCCCAGCCATGCCAGCAGTGCCACTGAGTCCCTGCAGGCAGCAAAGCAAATTGAGATCAGCCCCACATGCCCTGGGACACACTTGGGGCAGTTTTGGGTGGCAGAACCCAGCCTGCAATGCCAGAATAAGGCAGAATACACAGAATCATTTTATTGAAGCATTAAAGGATAGTGTTGGTAGCCACTACTGGATTCCCAAATCCAGCCAGAGCCTGGAAACTCTTCCAGGGTTGGAGTGAGGAGCCGTGAAACCTCTCCTTTGTTGCACTCTGACACTTGATATGCATTAAATATTGAATATTAAATATTCTACTAAAGGCTGACCGGTCTGCCTGCACTGAAGTGGCTCCGCTGCTGCTCCCAGCTCTCTCCCAGGTTTTATCTCTGGTGTCCCCTTACAGCCTGGATCTGAGATCAGCCCAGGAAAGGCTTGGGATCGCTGTCCGTGCGGGAGCCCCGGCGGCGCTGGCAGCGTTCCCGAGCCCTGGCATCCTCCCCCGGCCCAATTAGGCCTCACCTCAGGTAACTCTTCAAAAGAAAACTCTCAATAATCAGAACGTGATGGGCGACACGTCAGGAAAAGGCAAATAAGAGCCTGAAATCCAGCATGAAGCCGCAGTGGAAAACAAGCCATGGGGTTGTTTCCATGAGGGAGCTTGGACGCCGTGCAGGGGCTGGGGGGGAGAGGGGGCACCCCAGGATGGGATGTGGAAGGATGGGCTCCTGGGCCAAGGTCTGCTCCTAACAGGATCCTCAGGGAGCAGGTTTTGGGTTCCACTCCCTGCTGACAATTTGCTCCACTTGGTATCGGGAGGATGAGAAGGGAAATGTTTATGGGGTCTCTCTCTGGAGAGGAGAAGGAGCCACACAATGCTGCAATGTCCTTTGGGGTTTTCCTTCTGTCCCAAATTTGAGGGCAGCTTTTCCTTGTCCTGGGGATCCTGCCACGCTTTGGGAATTTGGGGATTTGTGGAGCAGGATGAGGCTCAGGCCCAGCATCCCTGGCTGGGTACCACTGCTCTCCCTGCACACAGGATCCAGAGGGAGGGGAAACAGAACACAGAGGGGGGATTGCTGCATCACCCCAATCCCTCTCCTCCACGGGATCCCAGCCAGCCCTGAGGCACTGAGAATAATGGGAGGGGGGAAGAGCCTGAGTTGATTCCAGCCCCTTCCTCATCCATCCCCATCCTCACATCCCTGAAGCGCCACCCTGATGTGATGAATGGGGTTATTCCATGGGAACACCAGTGGAAACTGGGCTGGAATTACCCCTCCTCCTCCGATGCCTGTTTAACTGGCTCTTCATTAGGTATGTTTTCTATAAACAGAGATTAAATTAAAAAAAAAGACACTGGAAATACTCTGAGGAAAGTGTGTCTTGGGGAGCCAAATGAAACTCCACCTAATCCCTCTTCTCTCTGTGAGAAGAGAATAATGTCCTCCAATTAATTATATTGAGGCGTATAATTACACACTTACACAGTCAAAGACATTTTGTAGCAGAAACGAGATTGAATGTCAATTCCAGCTTCCAAAACCACACGGAGTTAAAACAAATTTCAGCTCCCATATTGAACTTTTCAAGCCACTTTTATTAATATGGAGAGCGATTACTCTTGACTGGACAAATTATTTGGGATGGAGTTTTTGCTGCAGTGCAGAGCTGGCAGTGCAGAATGCCAGACTCCACGGAGAACTGCAGGAAACCAATATATCTGTGCAAAAAAAATCTGGATTTTCAGAGATTCTTATCAAAAATAGATGCTGAATAATGGCTGGTTTGGCCAAGAACAATATGTGTTCTTCTTACCTAGGGGTTCCTTGTTTCCCTGTGGATTTTTGGCCTCCCTGTGCCATTTCCCTCCCAAATTCATCCCATGGAGGTGGCAATGCCATGTTTGATAGAACCAATGGCTCTGGTCTCGGGGAGCTGAAAGCACAAGATGAATTATTGGAAAATACTGAGCAACATTTTCACCCTGGGACTGAAAGGGAAGAGAGGCTCCTAAAAACCACATCATGATTATTAAAAGCAATCAAGCCAATTAGAGAAAACTCAGCATTTTAAATATGAATATGCACTCCTGGGTATCTATTGAGGAATTCCTTTCTTCAGGCAATGTTTGCTGATGGATTTTGATGTTTCAGTCAGGGTTTCAGGACACCGATTCCTCCTTGCAGCATTCGATCCAGCGTGTAAGGAGATATTTTATCACAGCCCTGTAACTATCCACTCCAACTGATTATTTGCTTCAAGTTCAGCGTGAGCTTAACTCCTCTTGTTGGCTCTGCCATGGACATTCCCACCAGTATAATATTCCCAATCCCTCCTGTTATTACAGCATTCTCCATAACGGGAACCCCAATATTACTGAGGACTTTGGCAACCTTGGCCAATGTCAACAGAAATGGGAGGTGCTATTTCATTAATTTCCCCTGACTTGGGACAAAAATAACTTCATCCATGTCTTGGTTTTGTGTTTCAACCTCCAGGAGAACAATTTTCTCAAAAAATAAAGAAATTGGTTACTTTATACCCCGGCTGGTTACATTAGACTGTAATTTCACAAGGCATCAGTGATTCCAGGGGCTGATTTTCTGACAGGCAAAAAAATGACCACACATTTGCGAGCATCAGTAGTCACCTCTCCTCATGCATAAAGCACACGGACACATTTTTGGCTGTCAGGGGCTGAGCAGCAGAACAGGGGAAGGAAGAAGCAGAGACGTGTTTTGGGCTCCTGACACGCGGGGTTGATGAACGGGGATCCGGAGTGAGGACAGAAAAATGGGTCCCCGTGGGGCAGGGCAAGATCTCCTCTAACAACAGAAAGAGTGAGGAAATCAGGGCAACCACAGCCTTCCTGCTGGGGGAGAGACTGCAAAGAACGGGGCAAACAGGGAGGGGAGGGAGAATTCTTTGCCCAGCTAGGATGGGTGTCACCGTATTTATGGTTTGACCTCTTCTATCTCCTCCAGTCCTCCTTAAGCTGGATTTGGGGGTTTGGTCCCTTTTGTGTGTTTGATGAGGGGTTAAAATGAAGCCTTGCAAACCCTTCTGCAGGACTCTGTTATAAATTTGTCGCAACCCAAATGTTTAAATTCTCCGTGTAATAAAGGCCACGTGCACGACCCCGAGACTCTCGCAACAAATGGATTTCCATTTTTATTTTTATATTTTAGTGTTATGCTATTTTAATGCTGTACAATCAGCAATAACACCACGATCACATGGTTGAAGCTGGTATTAATAATTTTACAGCCAGTAAACACCTGAAACCTCTCCTCTCCTCTCTTTATTGGCTCCCTGGATTTTTATGAGTGTTTTGCTGCAAATAAGGCAGGGCAGGGAGCTGCCATGTTGGGAAAGACCAGGTGCCCACCTGTTTCCAAATCATTCTAAAAGTTAAGCTTGAAATGCCTTAAAATCATGCGGGGTTGAATTTTGACCCAGTTTTGGTCCCTGACCTCCACTTGGCTGTGATGGCAAAGCAGTTTGGCAAAAAGTGTCCTGAGTTTTGGGTTTATAAAGGATCCAGGAGAAGAGCAGAGTGGAAGAGGGAAGAAGAATTCCTTAGCTTTATTTAGGGTCCTCTGGCAGGGTCGAGCACTGTATGGGGTCACCTTTCCCCTTTGGACAGTCCACACCTGTGGTCTCCCACAGGGATGTTGGAGGGAGTTGTGGCTGCCCCATCCCTGGAAGTGTCCAAAGCTGGGTTGGACAGGGCTTGGAGCAACCTGGGATAGTGGAAGGTGTCCCTGCCCGTGGCAGGGGGTGGAATGGGATGAGATTTAAGGTCCGTCCCAACCCAAACCATTCCATGATTCCATGATTCCATGATTCCATGATTCCATGATTCCACGATCTATTTCAGCCAACATGGCAGAAAGGAAGGGCTGGGTGGGTTTTTCTTGGCCTGAAAGATGTGTCCAAGTCTGTCCCTGTCCCACGAGGGTCAAAGCTCATCAAAACCCTTTGCTGAACATGGATTCTCTCCAAAAGCCAAGACCAGTGTGGGTTCAGGTCTGCTTTTGAAGGACAATTCAGACAATGTCCTCTGGGCCCTTTCCATGGTACATGCAGATATAAATATATAATGTGCATTGAAATGAAGGCTGTGGCAGAGGGGAGAATTAAACCCAGGTCCCTCAAATCCCAAGTTACCTTTAACCACTGGGTTATTTTCCTCCCTCGTGTGAATGCTGCCTGGGCACATTGTGTACAAATAGGAGAGAGATTTACTGGAGGAATAACTTCGGCCACAATAACCCACGTGTGTACACAGATATAAATATATATATTCTCAATAGCAGCCTGCGAAAGCATCGCCTCGTAAAAAGTCTCTGAACACTCAGTAAATTCTGGGCCAGATTTCAACTCATGTTCCTGAGATAAGGACCAGAGGGAGGAGGAAGAAACAGACAGCAGCAATCCTTTCATCCCCCTGGCCGCAGCTGGTGGGGCCGTTCCTTTCAGCAGATGGGAATAAAAATAGATATATTTACAATTTACAATTGCAGTTGGAGGGAGAAAGGAGCAGCAGCGAACACAGAGCAGTCATTTGCTAAACCCATAATAGTGGGGATTATGCAGCGCTGCTGCTACAATAACATTCGTTTGCTGTCAGCGCTCCTGTGTAAAAACAAATTAGCTGGATGATTAATGAACATCCCGAGCAGCATGTGGATTCTCCTCGGTGATGCTCCAGCCCAGTGTGAAGTGAGCTGCTCTGAGCTGTCCCCGCTCTTTGTGCTGCACTGTCCCCTGGGCACACCTGGCTGCCACTGGCAGAGGGGGTTTCTGGCCCTTTTTAGGGGTTTTACTTAAATAACTATAAATAAGAGAAAAGTGAGAGTCCAGAAATGGGTGCTGAGGTGAGAAACGTCTCCTTTAGGTTTGGTGTGACCTGAGGATGGCTTTGTGGGGAGGGGTCCTGCTGCCAGCCTGCAGCAAAACAGCCCTTGGATGGGGAGAGCTGATGGCAAATAGGAACGGGCTCTGCAGGGAAGAGGTCACAGCCAAAGTTCAGGGAGTGTTTGGACAACGCTCTGAGGCACAGGGTGGGATTTTGGGGGTGTCCCGTGCAGGGCCAGGAGTTGGTCTGGATGATCCTTGTGCATCCCTTTCACTCAGGATATTCCATGGTGTGACTCTGAGGGCCACTCTGGGCAGGTGGTGGCTCTGTGTGACCGGATGGACGCCTGGAGGAAGGAGCAGAGCCGAGGAGCAGGCACAGAGCAGGGATCTGCTCCCTTCTCCCTGCCAACCTCCTGCTCCATTGTGTTTTCCTTTTGGAACTTCTACCTTTTTTATTCCTTCCTAGCTCACATACCTGAAGGGAATCAGAGTGAAAACGGACCATGGAGAGCTGGAATCTGTCACCAAAAGGCACCTCCGGAGATCTCCCTCTTGTTTTTCCTGCCCTACATATGGTGGCTGGAACCTCTGGGTGTTCTAAAAGTGTTTTTTCACTTTGAAATACTCACCTGTCTCTCTCAGAGGTGTTTCAGATGATTCTACAGAAGACATCCATGGCAAATAGGTGATGAATGTGTTTCTTCACTATAATTAATCACTGCATGATTAATCCAGGAGGTGGACTTTGAAGATCCTTGTGGGTCCCTTCCAGCTCAGGATATCCTGCGATTCTTTGATTCTACAAATGACCAAGGACAAAAGAGGCCCCTACTGTGTGTTGTTATCCCACAAAGGGTGGGCAGACAGTTCCAAATCTGAGCCAGCCTTGCAGGGGGTGCTGGATCTCCCCAGGGTGGGTTTGTATGGAAAGCTGGAACAGAAAACCCCAAAATGGTTTGGGTTGGAAGGGACCTCAAAGTTCATCTCTGTCCACCCCTGTGGGCACCTTCCACTATCCCAGAGTGCTCCAAGTCCTGTCCAACCTGGCCTTGGGCACTTCCAGGGACGTGGCAGCCGCCAGGGATGCTGGTGCTGAGCGTGGTCCTTCATGAAGGGCCCTCAGGCAGAGCTCCTTTTCGGCACTTACGGGGTTAAGGGTGTTTTTTCTGTTCCATACCCACACACACGAGCCTCCAGCAGTTATATAATATAAAAAGGCTCTTTTCTCATATCCCCACAGCGCGCAATAGGACTCCACATATAGCACACCAAAAACATAAAAAAATAAAAGGAGCCCAAACACTGCCAAAATCTACATTTTCGTTTGGCAAACCAGTTAAATCTATTCATAATCTGGTGCCTGAATCAGGTTTCAGACCAGACTAGACTGCCTTGGCTCCTGGTTTTTGTTGCTCGACCTGTCTCTGACTGAATTTAGCTATGATGTTACATCTTTAGCTGTAGAAAATTTCTAATAATGGTAGCCTGTTTTATTTTGCCACTGGAGGGTACAAGTTCCAGCATTTCCGTACCCAGGTCCAATTGGAGCCAGTTTCGGACTTTTTTTTGGACAGAAACCTCCCTTGTTGCTTTGCACTGTTTTCTTTTTGCCTTTTTTTTTTTTTTTCCTTTTTTAATTTTAATAATCTTCACCCTCACAGCTTTTGGGAGGCGAAATGAAAACACAGCAAATGTGAAACGTGCAGTGTCAAAAATCCACGTTAGTCCCAGTCACCTGCCCCACTCCTCTGGGGCCCCTGGAGCTCCATCAGCCCGTGGTGATGAGGATGGAGCCGCAGCTCCTGGAGGGTTCCTTGGAGTTCATCCCCTCCTTGGGAGGCCACAGCTCAAAGTTTGATTTAGGCGGTGGGAATGAACATTAATTGGGAGAAGATTAATCCCTGACTTTGGGCACAGCTCACAGGGGCACTGGGTTGCGAGTCCTAAAGGAGATGGCCCAAAAACAAATCCCAAATTTCACCCCCTGTTCACTGTTCTTATCAACAAAGCCATGAAGGCTTCCCTTCACTTCTGCTTGAACGTCCCCCAGGATCTCAGGGCTGCAGCACCACCCCAAAAATATCTGTACACCCCTAAATGCTCCCTAAACCCCTCAAATTCCCGAGGACAAGGAAAGCAGGACCACGCTGGGCTGGGAATTAGGGAGGAGAGCACATGGGCAGCAGAGAGCTTTGGTGGCGTTTTGGTGTCTCCAGAACTGACTTTCCCTGGAAGGATCCAGTTCAGCTTTTCTGTCAAACCTGCTGCCTGCTGGAACAGGAAATCTTTAGGGTTTTATATAGCGCTAATAGGCCACCAGAAATTTTGGCTATAGAAATAACCCTACACTGAGAATTAGAGAACATGGACATGAGTCTTGTTTTAAATATATTGATATAAAGAGAGCGATTCCTTCTCCCCTGGTAAATGAACCCGGCATCTGTTTAGGCTGGGCAACCACAGGGAAATTAAAAAGGAGTAAAATTGTGGAATTTGTTTGGGAAACAAATTTTCTCTAATTTTGTTTTAAGCATCTTAAGGAGAAGCGAGGCAATGAGAGTGATTTGGAAGGCAGTTGTGAAGTTTTAGTAGTTAAAAGAACCATAAAGTGAGGTTGAGGCTGGAGTTTCTTTGGTTTTATGCCTCTGTCTGAATCAAGAAGTGGTGAAAATTGAGTCAGTCTGGGGAGAAAAGGAGGTTTCATCTCCAGGTTTTCTCTCAGTGATCAGAGGGGACACTTGTCCATCCACCACACACTTACCCGTAAATATGCCTTGGAGAATCCAGAACAACAAGGAATTCTGATGCTTAACAGGAGGATTAGAGGATTCCAGCCCATTTTGTGTGACTATGGGAAGGTTTAAAGAAATTAGCACTGCAAAAGCCTGAACCCAGCTGGGGAGAAGCCACCTCCACAGTTCCAGGGGTGAGGGAAAAGGGTCAGGGAGTGACCGATGCCACAGACGTGGATACTTGGGAACAAAAATGGATAAAACCATGGAACAAGGAATCTGTGACCTGTCCTGGGCAGCAGCAGGAGGGAACAAGGGAAAGCGGGGCCATGGCTCCACCTGGGATTCACCTTCCTCCCTCTTGGAGCAGGGAATTGTGTGGGGGCTCCTCCGGGGGGTTTGGGGAGCGGCACCCCCAGATGCCGACTGCTCCCATCAAGGGGACACTGGAGGGACACAGTCTGGGGCTAACTTGGCCTATTTAGAGCAAAAGTAACCCAGAGAGGGAGCCAGGAGGTGGGGCTGAGCTGGGCAGCTCCTCCCTGCCAGCTTTGGGTGGGTTTGTGTTAAATTGGATGTCTGAGCGGTTTTTTTTCTGCCCAACCCTCATCATTACATGCTTGCATAGAAAATTAAGTTACCACACCTTTAATGAACTTAATTTCCTAATTCTGACAGAGTTGCCACTGCCAGTGGTTCACTCCCTGCTTTTTTACACACTTGGGCTGTGTTTTGGTTGGTTTTTTTTAACCAGGCAGATCTCCATGGCCAAACACTGCGCTCATTATTTTCTTTTCACTTAGCTGCAACAGAGAACGTAAGAAATCACAACCACTGTTCTCTTAGAGCAGGGATTCCTCCAAAATTTCCACCCTGGGGTGAATATAGGGAAAGCAAAACATTTCCTGACTCATCCCTTCTGATCCTGCAGCCTTCATCCTCTCAGACCTCACCAGGAAGGGATGTGATGGATCAAACAAACACTTTCAGAATGGTGCAAAACCAGTGCCTTGAAGCTCTGGAATGGTCAAGGTTTAGAGCTCAGCTCTGCCAGGACGGTCTGGGGGAGCTCAGACCTTCCTGCTTTAATCCTGATGAATCCATGGAAACTTTTCCAGATGCTACAGAAGTTATTCTTCAAACATGTAAATTTTATTTAATTAAGTGAAACCGCTCTCAAAAGAGTAATTCTGCTCTCCAGTGCTGCTGAGAGGGGATATTAAACGAGCAGCTCTGTTAAATTCTAGAGACTTGGGGTAAGTTCAGAGTGTCCCAATACCTGCAGAGCCTTTCTGGCAGGTAATTGAGGGGTTTCTAATCAGAGCATTTACACAGGACCGTGTTGTAGGAACAGGACGCTAAAGCAGGAAGCTCAGGCAGGGAATATTCACAAACTGAACATTATTGTGGCTATTGATATAAAAACGGTGGCAAGGGGCGTTGTAAAAGTGTGAGGAATTAACCCATGGGCTCCTCAAACCCAGACTGATTCTCTACTGCTCTGACTACATGAAGGAGTTTGTAAATCCTTTACAGGCTGCTGCTTCAGGGACCTATTCTCAGATTCACCATGGGATTTGGAAGTGTGAATGAGCCACTGGTCTCCACTGGATCCATTCTCATTGATTTGATTGGAATTTAGGGTTCAACCCTAAAGGCAGAGTGTCAGCAGAGCTCCAGAACCTCTGTGTTTTTCATGGTCAGAGTTCTCATTTCAAATCCCAGCCCAAATCCATCCACTGCCCCTTTACACCCAGCAGTTCCTGTGCTAAAATCATCCTTCGTTTCCAAGATCTCCCTTCCCACTCTGCAGTTTAGTCCCAATGTACTTCCAGCAAAGTCATGAACAAGGATTGATGGAATTGTGCTCTCAGACTCTTAAATGTGGAGGGGACAATTTGTTCTTGCAGTCAAAAGTGAAAGAAACACAATCATGGAATCCCAGACTGGGCTGGCTTGGAAGGGAACTCAAAGCTCATCTTGTTCCCCCTTTCCCTATCCCAGATTGCTCCAAACTCTGTCCAGCCTGGCCTTGGACACTTCCAGGGATGTGGCAGCCACGGCTTTGCTGTGCCAGGGCCTCCCCACCCTCCCAGGGAACAATTCCTTCCCCCAGTCCCCTCTAGCCCTGCCCTCGGGCAGTTTAAGTTTGTTCTGTATCAACAACCACTGGGTTCAAAGCACAACAGCTCTCTCTGGACAACCAGGCTTTGACTTTCTTGCCATTTCTCTCCTGCACTTGCCCAAAGACATGGTTAAATAATTGATATTTGCTTTCTGGAGGGAGAGTTTGCTCTCCTTGGACCCTGCTTTGGAGTTCTTTAAGATAAGGCCAAATATTGACAAAGCTGGAGCTGAGATTTCAGTACACAGAAAAAAACCATTGGTGTTTCTTAGTTTAAAACAACCCAACCAGCCTGGCTGTAAACTCTGTCTTTGGGTAACTAACTGGGGATGTGCTCACGGAAAACCTTGCTGCTGAAGAAATCCGTGGTATTAAAGGGGAGCAGAGAGTTCCCACCTAACTGAAAGACAGGATTAATTCTGTGACTCTAATTCCAAAGGCACACACAGGCAGAAGGGGATAAACCCAGGGACATTTAACTGCTCATGGCTTTCTCAGAGAGGGAGGAAAAAGGAAGTTTCTCCCACAGTTTGGTGGGAACAGCAGAGCCAGCAGGGGCTGCCTTCTTACTCCAGGCTCCAGCCCTGCTTTGGGAAAGCTTTTAAAGCCCTGCAGTCTTGTTATTGTGCTGGAAATACCTCTTAGATGTTAAATGATTTAGAAATACAAACCACTGTTGACTGGAATATTAAGTTTAAGAAAACCTGGGTGAAGTTAATGCCTTCATTAATCCCTGGTGCCCTCACGCTATTGTTGGTGGAAGCTTTCATTGCTCTTATGACAAATTCGTCCCTTTTATCCCATTCCAGGTCCCTTTGCTGTGCCTTGTGCCCAGTGGGAGGGTATCAATCCTTTCTATTTTCAACAGCTCGGCTGTGTTTTCCCTGCCTTTAAGACAGCAGTTGTTCTCCCTCACCTAGGGGAGCACTCCCAGGATCTTGAAATCCTTGGAAATCGCCAAACACATCCCTTGTTTTTGATGCTTTGAGTCAGCTACAGACCTGCAGAAGCCATTGCTGGAACACCAGCCCAATATTGACTGCAAACAATGTTTTCCAGCGGTTTAAGGAGCTGTTTATTCCCAAATAACCCCCTCCTCACTCCCACGTGCCCCAGGGCTGTGAGGTTCCTGGCCGGCACCGAGCAGGGTTTACATCTTGCTCTGGCATCACATGAAACAAGCTTTGCTTCTAAACAGCCTGATAGGATCAGGGAGCTCGGGAATGATGGATCACGGATCACTGCTGCCCTTCCAAGAGGACCTGGGAGTGCCCTGGGAAGGCTCCTTCGGAGATTTCTGCAGCCGGTTATTTGCTTTCCTTGGATCGCACGCTCCTGGTAGAAGTGATGCTGGATGCTTTTCCTATGTTGATGATGCAGGCTCATTCCTTAAGTAAACCACGAGTAATTCCTGCCCCTGGCTCTGCCATCTCGCTGTCCTGGTGTCAAAAAGCAGTGATTTGTAAGTCTGCTCTGCTGGCTCGCCTTGAAACCCACGGGGTGGAAATCAACATCAGTCCCTCGTCGTTATTAAGTACAAATTCACCGCAAAACAACCATCAACTTCAGAATTTTCCCTTTATTTCCATCAGTCTGAAACTACCTGAGTGCCTTGTGGAGGGCTCTGAATGTCCAGAAAGTTCCTAATGCCCACAGAAAAGGAATATTTAGATGGTGATTGGGGTTATTTGTGCTTATTGCTGTGCTAATTTATCTGCTCAGAGTGTCCAGGAGAGCAGCACCAGCACCAGGCCTGATAAATGTGCTGGGAGATGTAAACCTGGATTAGGATTTTGGCTTGAGGAAAGTTTGTTTTTCCAAAGTGAAATGGTGGATTTATCACACTAGGTATGAACAAAGTTGTTCTAAAGTAAAGGAAAATAAATTAAAATCGAGGCAAAACAAACTTTCCATTTTCTAGAAATAAACGCAGACATTTCATCTGAATGTATTGATCAGATATTTAAATTTGAAATCAAGGACTGCAATCCTGTCCAGCTGGAGCCAAAGGACAGGGATTGTTCTACCAAATAATAATTTATTCCATCCTAAACAAAGCCAGAGGGGGTGAATCACCCTCTAAGACGCCCACATTTCTCCATTCTGCCATACTGGGCAGAAAGCTCTGAAATTAAAGTGAGAGGCATTGGAATATTTAAGAAATCCTCTAGCAAGGCAACATTGCTGATGACAAATTAAAGTTTTTAATTAAAAAGGAGTTTATTGCTCTTTATCTTATCTGTCCACACCATGCTCACATTCTATTGGTCCCAGGCATCGGAGTTTTTCCAGGGAAGATAAATATTCCCTCGTCCTCCTCAAAACATAACTTGGCTCATTGTTTCGCTTTATTTTGTTCCTTCTGAAGGAAGAAATTGGAGATTCAGTGGCCACTCCATGAGATGGGGACTTGTCTGAGGTTCATCAGCACTTCCATCCCTTCCCAACTCATCCCAGTGAATCATTATTTGTTGTGATCCATAATGCAGTGTTTGCTTGTTGGCATAGAGATTATCCATAAAAATCCTGGTTCTCCCACCCACTCTGCAAGGAGGAAAGTGTTTAATGCAAGTGTTGGAAGGGACTGATTGATGACACATTGCTCTTGTCTTCATCTAGAATCCAAAAAAAGAGGGAAAAATTCCCAACAGGCAGAGCAATGAAATAAAAACAGGAAGAAAAAAGAACAAAGGCAATGAGGGAGAAGATTCTGCGGCTGTGACTGCCAGCCACGTTAGAGTAAAAGCCATTAAAATGAGTGATAAAACTGTGCTGTGAAGTTGCAGGAAAATCAGAGATGTTACTGCCAGACCCTGCATGGGGAGAGGTCACCACAGGAGCGTCAAAGCACTGATGATTTTTAAAATTCCATTCCTTGGGGCAATTTAGGCAACTCTGTTTCTAGAGACAGAAGAGCAACACTCCCTGAGGTGTCTGAAAAACCCAGACCCCACCAGCCACTTGAGGAATTTCTGCTTATTGTAGACTTCTTTGTAGCCCTTCAGCTTCCCCCAGCACAGTGAGCAGTTACTCGGTTGTTTTAATCGGTGTTTTAAAATGTGTGGTTGGTTTTTCTGGACTGCAATTCCTCGGATTTTACTGGACTGTGCATCCCATGCCCCTCTCAGACCACAAACCTGCTGGCTCAGCTGATGCCTCCAACCCAACGACCCTCAAAATCAGGGGATACTTGGAATTTTCAAACACATCAAAAATTTCTGTGTGAAATGTCAGGTACACATTCGCCCTTCCCCAAAAAAATGTTCTTGGGGAGAATGCAAATGCATGCAAATGAACCCAAATAATCCATCTCCACGTCCATTTGGATGAGGCAGGAGGATCTCTCCGCCCACGGGGTGTTTGAGTTGAAAGCAATCCCACAGAACGGGAGGCAAAAAGGAAGGTGGGCGACTCGCTTGGACTCCTCAATATTTCTTTTACACGGCGTGAATTTAGCTGAGCACACATTTTGAAGGGCTGCTCTGAGGCTGATGCTGAGGGCTCTGCCAAACCCCCAAAAATAACTCACAAACGTCATGGTCTGAGGGATGGCTGAGCTGCCTTTGCTGAATGCTAAATTCAGAGTGCTGGAAAGAGGGATCTGGGCCTTGTGAAAGCAACACTTTTAATGTGGACACACAAGCAGAGCAGAACAGAGCAAGAAACTCCGATTATTTCAACAGCAGCTGGGCTGGTATTTATGGAAAGCCAGTGATGGGCACAAAACAATGAGGACATTCTTGTGGCTGCGAAGCTTTCATTTCTTGTTGTTCCTACTTGTTGTTCTGGGTGAGGAGAAGTGGGAATAACCTTTATTTTTAAAAGAACAGATGTATTTTAGAAGCAGTGGTTTCTTGCTTCCAGCCATAGGGGAACGAGGAGCTGCCAAGTCCTGAGGGTTGGCAGTTTGTGTGTGAACTGTGCTCTCTGTCTTGTTTTATGAGTTAAAAGAGAGAAATGGATGGTTTTATCTGCTTTCTTCTCTCGAGGCGCTTGGGTAGCTGGTTTTTAGTCTTTCTCCTGACACAAGCCCTGTAGCCACGTAGAGATACCTGCAAGTCCTGTGGCTGAGCAGGAAGGGGGTGATTCCACACGGGAATTCATCTGGACATTCATCTGGCCTATATGGCAACGTGTATTTACACAAATCCCACAGCCAGGCTCGCCGTGGAGCCACTGCAGAGCTCAAGTGCCCTTTGCAGGCTTGTCCTGACTGTGCTGATCAAAGCCCCAATCCATCACCCGAGCCCCGGCAGCCGCCCAAGCCGGGAGACGCCGCGCGAGACCCGGCGTGGCCCTGATGGAGTCACGGCTCCAAACCCAGCCAGAACCTGGCAAAGGAACAAACAAAACGCGGTCAGATCCCACCCCCAGCCCAGCGGAGCCTCTGCCCGTGGCTGGGGTGAGCTTGGATGGGGTGTGAGGTCACTGCCAGGTTGGCTTTGAGGACCGGGACGTCTCGGTGGCTCAACCCGTTGGGTTTTGTCTGGGGAAAAAAGCCCTGTGGTGACAACTGGGGGGGGGTTGTCAGGGCTCCCCTGAGGATCTGCAGGAGAGGAAATGGGAAGTGGAAATGGAAATTCCCAGTGTGAGCAGTGCAGAGTTCAGATCTGGGTGATAACACCTGGCATCTGTTCCCAAAGGAAGATTTCGACTGTCCTGAACCAAAAAGCTGCAGGGCAAGAGGATTTCCATGTTGTGTTTGTGCTTGGAAGTCAAACTGGGCTTTGATTTCTCCTCTGCTGATGTCTGAGTAACACCGTGCCTGTATTTGTAAATATTTTTGAGAGGTTCCTCACAATAAAAATGAACTGCAGTTGTTTGGTAACAAATCTAAGAGGATCCTGCGTGGAAAGCAAAGTGAGTAAATGAGGCTTTTGTTTGTAATTACTGATAATTATTGCTCACATTTGAAAGCAAAAACCTGCACAAAGTCCTAAATGAACTTGGCTTTCCATGGTGCCTGGGTACTTGCAAACGACTACTGAAGGAAGGACAAGAGACAAATTTGGAAACCTCCTTCTCCAATTACGATTTTGATGAGAAAACTTCAAAGCCAGAACCATTTCAGGTGAATTTTGCTGATCCTTTAGCACAGTACATCTCAGTAACTACAGTGCCTCTCCTCTGGAACTTCCAGAGGCTGAGGAACAAGATTTCAAGGACAGCAGAGTACATGGAATATGGTGATCTCGGTTGTTTCCTCCAAGAAAGTGCCTCCCCTTTCACTCCTCATGAAAACAATCAGCCACCATACAAGCACGACCCAAAGTTCCACAACTCTGTCCCTTGCAGCTCCAAATCGTGTCTGTAACTGTGATGAACATAAAACCCACCTGAAATCCCCTTTTTCGTGAACACTGGAGCACCAGCTCCAGGCAGAGCACACTGGGAAGAGTTCCCCAGCAAAACCCCAGCACACAAATGGACGGTTCTTTGCAGATCAATGGCTGAGGCAGAGGGATTTCAGCTGGGCCTGTTTCCCTGCACTTTGGCTATCTAAAAATTAAATATCTTGTCCAAACTAGTCCCCTAAACTCTGTAATTAATGGAGGAGACATATCCAGCAAACAATTCAGGCCACTCATGGCTAGCTGTCTAACAGAGGGTGATTCAGCCTCCCTGGATTATCAGGGGACTCTGCAGAGCTGGGCTGGCTCAGCCCCATCCCACGGCAGCCCGTGCCCTCTGTTGTGTAACGCCCTGCAGTGCAGGTACGAAACCACCCTGGGCTGGTGATTCTTCAGCTTTTCTTCTGCAGTGTTTGATCCAAACCCCTCGGAGGTGAGAAATCCTTGTGAGCCCAGTGCCAGTTTGGCACTGCTCTCGCTCCTTGTCCTCTCTTGGCCCCGGGGCGAGCAGGGCTTTGAAACCAGCTCGTGAAATAAAGTCTGGGAACAATTCACGTGGGCCTTTATTTACTTGGAAAGATGGCAGCACATCAGCTGAAGTGCCACACAATAAAAAAAAAAAAAAAAGAGAAAAAAGAAAAAAAAAGATGCCACTTAAGGAAGAAAGTTTGGCAGGGTTGGATGTCAAACACAATAGGAAAAATCACCGAGGATCTATAGAAATTAATAATTAATCTCTTAATACCAGGCAGCTGCACGTACAGGTCTGCAGTGGCTGCCAAGGAGTGGCATAACCCGGGCAGATTTGTCCTGCAATTGAAGCAGAAGGGTGGGGCAGTGTCCTTATCGCTGCCTGAAGTGGCTGAGGAGATAAATCTCTGTCGTTCCTGTGCGAGCAGCGCCTGCAGCACGGCAGTGGCAGAGACGCGCTGGGCATTACCCGGGAGAAAAGAGCCCCGGGATTTCTGCCTCCCGGAGGGAGGGCAGCACGGAGAGGCAGAAATCTCCACGGTTCCGTGTGTTTTACAGACAGGCAGCAGCCCTTTGCTCCTGGCTGCTCCGGCAGGCCCGCAGAGGGCTCAGAGCTGGGGCAGACAGCAGGAACACCGAAATTCCCTGCAGGACCCAGGTGCCCCAGGCAGCACTGCTGGAGCAGGCACCTCCCAGCAGCCAGATGTGGGATAACCTCACTGGGAGAGAGATTTCTGTCTCCGTTCAGCGCGTTGGAGTTTGGACTGAGCCCTGCAGAAGGAGAACACAGAAGAAATTGGCCTGTAACCCTCCCCAGTGTGGCGCTGCCTATCCTGGACCAGCGGTGCCTGCAGTCCTTGGAAGCCCTCATCCCTCTGGACAGCACGCAGATGCTCTGGAAAGGTGACCTCAGCTCTCTCCAGAGAGAGAAATTTAGGAAATGCAGCCGAGACAGCTCTCAGCCTCCCCCACCCACCCCGCCACGCACTGATACCCTGATAATTCCCAGCTATTCCCGTGGAAAGCACCCAGCGAACCGCCCCCCCTTTAAAACAAACAAAAACAACTCCAACCGCAGCGGGCTGGAAGGGAGGGATGGATTAGAGCAGCGCATGACTCCCTTTTCCCCGACACTTCTCCCACTCCCAGATGCTGAATGGGATCCCAGTCTCCTGCTCAGCTCTGCTCACTGTCAAGCCCTCGGAAAAAGGGCTACTGCAGCTTACATTTCGCAGGCTCCGCTGCCCTGCCAGCTCACACCTTCTAAATCCCGGCTCTATTTACATCAGGGTGGGGCACGCAAAGCCAGGCAGGGATTTTTCTCTCGAAGCTGCCTACTGCCACCGCTCGATAGGAGCAAGCTTTGCAAGGCTCAGCCCCGGGTTTGCTCGCAGGTTCTTGAGCGAAGTGGAAAATGTTTAATTGGGTGCGGGCCTGCGGTGCTCCACGAGAAAGGAGAGTTCTGCTGCTGCTGAAATGCTCTGAGAATAGAAATTTGGATTTCCTGGCAAGGAAAGAAGAGTAAAATATGGCCAGGCTGTAAATGCAGTCCCTAAAATATCCCATGTACCTGCATGTGATGATCAGCCTCTCTGATATCTGCATTTCCATTATTCCATTTTTCTTTTTGCATTCCAAGTATTGCTGAAAGTTAGGCACAAGGATGAAAACAGCACGAATTTCTCCAAGAAAATTTGGGATCAGGGTACCACAGAAGTTGTGCTGTGGGGTGAGAAGCAATGAAAGCAGTGGGCAACTGCTGGGCTGTTTTATTTTAATGTTTTTAGCATTTTCCATGATGGAACCATCCAATCATCATCATCATCATCTCCTCAGGATATGAAAGACTGAAATTGAGCAATTGTGGTTGCCCCATCCCTGGAAGTGCCCAAGGCCAGGTTGGAGTGAGCTGCTCCATGGAGGGTGTCCCTGCCCGTGGCAGGGGTGGGATGAGATGAGGTTTGAGCTCCTCCCATCCCAACCATTCCATGATCTGGGCTCTGCCTTGCCCCAAACACTCAGCCCAGCCTGGGCTGCAGGAGCAAGACAGAGCTGCTCTGTGTCCCAAACCCATTTTGGAGGCACCATTCAGCTGCTGCTGCCCCTCAGGTACCAACTGTGCATCTTCAGCCACATTTTGGACATTTTCTCACATCAGCCTTGGCATGGGCAGCCAGAGGAGGTCTGGGAATCATCTGCCACCATCCTGGAGCTGCCTCTGCTGCCTCTGCAGGACCCCCCTCTGCTCTGAAGGACGTTTCTGTTCCCATAGCTCTCCACGAGGCTTTGAATCTTAGACAGCCCTGCTAAGACGATGATCTAAACTGACCTAAATTCCAGGTCAAGCAAAATTTAGGTTAATTTCACTGATGTCATTTTAAAATTTTAATTGGCATAAACCCTCTGGGGCAGGGATTTTTCCAGGGAGTGCGTGTGCAAGTTAAATCCCCTGATGGAGGCTCACACTGCTGCTGAAATCCTGATTCCCAAACTTTTTCATATTTACCTGTTTTACCTTCGTATCAGGGTGTTTCCTTCCTACAAATTCAGGGATAACAAATGGGGCACCCAGGCTCCACAGAGGGGACAGAGGGGCTGATGCTAACAGAGTCCTGCCAGGAGCAGCCATTCCTGCAGATTGAAAGATCAGGAAAACATAAATGCAAACAGAGAGCCCATTAAACACTGGTGGAAAAATGGAAGCCCTGGAATGTCTCCAATATAACTAAAAAGCAGTCCAGGACTGGAGTGATTCTGTGTTTGTTTTCTGTCCATTTTTCATGGTTTGCTCATTGTCACTTCGAACTCTTCCAATATCATTAATACAGCTGACCAATGTTATTTCTAAGAAAAATATTTTCATTTGAAAAAGAAAAAAAAGGACATTTTCCTGAGAATAATTTTTCTGCGCGTGGTGATATATTGTTGAAATACTCCTTTTTCTATAAACAATTGAGGGTTTTTTAAAAGCCATGTTTATCGGAAAATTTACTGGAAATATTACCAAATCTTCATCAATTAATCACATATAAAATGTTTTTACTTCATAAAATCTGTTGAGAAGGAGTGCAAGGCAGGGCCATCTGTGACAGGATAGATCCAAGCAGTGCTGCTCGTGGGAGCACAATAGTTCGTGTTTTAAGGGTTTGAGTGGTTCTAGCAATCATCCCAAAAATCAGTCTTCCCAAAATTTATGGGATGGGGACTCAACTGTGTGCTGATGAGGAGGAGCTGCTCAGCAGAGCTTTGTTCCAAAAGGGCATCTCTGAGCTCCTGTTCTTGGAATTGTTGGGTGGACGGACTCTCCTTTCCCATCCCACCATCCATGTTCTTCATTTTCCCATCCCAACGAAAACTGGCACCGAATATACCCAAATATCCCTTTTTTTACCCTTTATCCACCATGCTTATGGATGCTTAACTCCATCTCTGGACTAATTAAGCTCCTAAAACTCTCTTCAAATTAATCTCAGGGGAAGGTTAAGAGGATAACAGGAGACTGAGACACGTTGGGATGGACAGAGTGAGCTTCTAAGACTCCCAAAATCTGGACAAGGAGATGGGGAAGGACCTGGTGCCCCTCGGGAGGTGCCAGGGCAGAGCGAGGTGGGACAACCCCAGGTAATGCCAGGATTAGGTGTGGCCAGGGAAAAGAAAATTGAGGAGTAGCCAGAAAATGACAAACAGGGGATGAATTGTGAGGAGTTTAGGGGGGAGGAGGTTCCTCAGTATTAAAGAAATATCTTAATCACAGCTTAATTCTGAGTGTAATTACAACGCCGCTCTCCCCTCGCTCCCCCTCCCTGGCAGAGGTTAATTTTGCACACGCTCTGTGTGCACATTAAATATTCCCTTGCCAGGGACACGGGGCACTTATTGACACAGATGCAGAGCACTTGAAGCCGGGAGGGGAGGGGGAAGCTCTGGAGCCAAGACCCAGGGCCCAGCCCCATGGCGATGGTAATTTGTGGTTTTTCCTCCAACGTTTAGTAGCCACAAAGAAGCCTTAGAAATTTCTGGTCAGAACCAGGACTCCCCTGTTCATCTGCAGACGAAACACTGAGCCCTTACACTCCAACCCAATAAATATTTCATCTGGTTTGGAGGGAGAAGGGGTGGAGCCGGGCAGAAATTGTGTTTCACAAATGCAAATGACAGCTCAGACCCTCCAAGAGCCAAATCCTGCCTTGCCTCCCACCCCTGAGTGTGGGCAGGGGCACAGGGGGGCTGTGGGGACAGGGACAGGTGAGGTCCAGCTGATGTGGGCAACTGCTGGACACCACGGACACGTCCACAGGGCTGCCCTGGAAAAGTACAATAAACCAGAGAAGCCACAGTGGGAACTGAATGTGAAAAATGTTACACAGAGAGGAAACTCAGAATCAAACCAGGTCTGGAAACATCCCAAATGTATGAAGAGACAGAAAGATAAGTTTAAAACACACTTTGCTCTGCCCTCCTAATCAATAACCAGTGGTCAGATTTCCAATAATGCATTTATTTCACCTTCTCTCATTTTAATCTTTGTTAATCAGGTTTTGGTGCCAAGTTGGAGCATTACCCTTAAATCTGATCCTCCCTCCTCGCCCTCCTGAAGGCACTGCTGTGATTCCAGCAGACCTTGTGATCACTGACTCATTGACCAGAGAGATGGGGGATAATCTTTGGAAGAGTCTGGACACCATGATTCCTTTGGGAAGTCTTTGGGATTCCATCCAGGAGGAGACAATTTAATTAAAACGAAAAATTTAATTTTCTATATTAACACAGAAACTTCCAAGAATTTCTGTTGGCCCAGCACTAAAATAAATCATCCATCCAACCACTCTGGACAAATCAGCTGTGATAAAGAAAGGGTTTGAAATCAAGACACAGAGTTAAGTGAAATCTCCGTGAAGGGAGAAGAAAATCCAGACCCGCTGAATCCAAACCTGAAGAGAGATGGACATGGGAATTTGTAGGAGGATTGTGTTCCCATAGCCCATAAGCACTCCAAGGAATAAATCAGGGGCAGAATTTATTTAGGGCAGGGCTCTGATCTCCTGTAAGTGCTTTTAAGGCTGAAGGGAAATGCCCACATCGCTCTCCTGTCGCTGCCCTCTGAGGGATTTATGTGCAGCTTTTAAGAGTTGTTCCTGAGAGGAAGATTTAATTCCTCTCCTGGCCCATCCCAACCCTCTAAGACTGAGAAAATTCAGAGTATGCTGGAAGTTTGGAGTGTATAGGAGGCAGCTCCATAATTCTGGAGAGCTCCAGGTGCTCTCCACAAACCCATCCCACTCCATGGCTCCATAAGCAACTTCCACTAGAGGAAAATCACCAACCCCACAAAATCCAGTAAAAACCAAATATTCAGGAATAGGAACCAATGCACTGTGATCAGAGGAGTCTCTCAGTAAATGACACAGATTTCATGTTTTATCCTTCATTTAAACTCCAGCCAGAGTTTAGAACCACAGAATCATCTAGATTAAAAAAGACCTCAAGGTCATCGAGTCCAACTGTGATTGATAACATAAAGATTAAAAAAGTCAGCATTTGGTTTGGTCAACATTGATACCATTCCTGATTAGATAACATATCAATTATTCCTAACAGAAGCCAAAATATATTAAATTTCTACAAACTGCAAACAAAAAGTGGAAATGTTTCCAAAGAGACCACCAAGTTTCATTATCTGAACTTGTAAAAAAGTATTAGCAGAACGGAAAATGTTCAGAAACCTGAATAAAACTCAGTGGTTCAGCTCAGTGATTTTTAACTGCCTTTGGTAAAACCTTCCAGATTGACAAGGTGACAAGAAAAAACAAATCTTGCCCATATTCCCTAAGTCTGAGGGAGTTAAGAGATATCTAATGAAGCAGGGAAAGTGATTATTACATTTTAAAGACTGGATTTTAATACCGATGGGGCGTCTCAAGTGATATGAAAAGAAAGGCTGAAACTGGAAATTGACATTACTGTGAAAATTCATGAAAAGCTGCAGATATCAGCCTGTTTAAAATGATAATAAATCAGCCGAGATCCTGAAGCGTATTTATTATGCTTGGAATTAGCAATAATAAAACCAAAGCTGCTGCGATAGCCACGGCGGAATTGAATGGAAATAAAATGAACTCCGCAGTCGGATTTTGCGCTTCGTGCATTGTCAGATTTTTGGTCCCAGGGCACTTCCGAAATCCCCCCGAGGCGAGGAGCTGCAGTGGGGTGTAACTGGGTGTAACTGGGTGTAACTGGGTGTGTTTTGGGTGGCTGGGGGCGATGCTGGCGGGCTCCCGGCGCTCCCTCCGCGTGCTCCCGACAGAGCGCGACGTGTCCGCCGTGCCCCGGAGCCGAGCTCACCCCGATGCCTCCTCAGCTCTGCGTTTTTCAGAGCCAGAGTGGTTTCAGGCTCTGTGAATAACCCTCCAATGAAACAGAGCTGTATGAAGGTTCCAAAAATACACTCACATTTCCATATGCTGATTTTTTTTTTTGGCTAAGTTTATCAAGCTCTTTCTTTGTTTTTTTTTCTTCATAATGTCCATATTTTGTGATACTTTTTTAAAAATGAGCTTTCTCCCTTGGTCCTTTTACCTCCAGAAATCACAAAGTCTGGTTCTGCAAACCTTCTCACCCATTCACTTCGTAATAAAAAGAAAAAAGAAGAAAAGATTTCAATCAAACTCCTTGAGGGAATCTCTCATTGGGTCAGCCTCAGTGCCACCACTGCCACCTCCAAGACAAAAAATAAAACCCCAAAAATGGGGCTGGGAGGAGACACATCCAATTCATTTGAAGTCCCATTAGCTGAGCAGAATTTGGACGTGATTTAAAGGTGAATTTTCATGTTTAGCCCTTGGCTGGGGCAATCTCCATGACGCCTTAGCAGATGATTCTGACATCTGAGACAGAAAATGGATGAGTAGGAGCCACTCTGGAGGAAGAAACATCCTGGGTTTTTTTTAAGCATCCCAAAGAATTTCAGCCTCTGTGGTTAGTGGAACATAAGCAAATAAATAAAATTAAAACAAATCAAATGATTTCCTATAGGAATTCTTTCCGCCCTAAAGGAAGCGGGACTTTGGAAAACATTCTGTAAACAGGAACTGGCAGAAACATCCCCAGAATCCAAAGGGATTTTTATTTATCTTCTTTTTATTTATCTTCTCCACTGCATGCTCAGGGAAATGCTGATATAGAAATACAGGGAACAATTTTAATGAGCATTCATTTTTTCCCTATTTGTATTCCAGCTCCGAGTTGGTTTTTCCTAATACTTGACGCCCCTGCTTGGCCCCCTCACTGGGGCTCACATTCAAACCAGGCTGGACAAGGTTTCAGCTGAGTTTTATCTCACTTGAGGTGGAAAACATGCCCCAAAATCTGGTTCTGATGGGACTGAGCCACTTCAGCTCAAAGTTTGCATTAAGGGTTTCATTAATGAACATGAAATGTGGGGTTGAACACTGGCTACAGCCTCGTGTGAATAACACAGACCTCTGAGTGCCACTGAGCTGCACTCTCCACACTTTCATGGGGTTTTAATTGTGATTTATTCAATTTGTTCACTTTTCAAGGCATGACTCTTAATCAAGAATTTATGTACTTATTTTTTAAAAAACATAATGCACGGTATGAACGCATTGGAATTAATTATTGCCAGTGAGGGTAAAATAAAAGGAGCTTTCTGAAGCCAGGGACCAGCCCTGGCACTGAGCTGCTCCCAGGCCCCCAGCTGACTCCACAGTAGCTCAGGATAGGGATGAAATCCTGAAATCCAGCACTGGGCTAGGGAGGGAGAGGAATGAAAGGAAAAACAAACACTGGGACAGCACTGCTGGAGCAGAACTCGATGAGCTGCCCGTCCTGAGCCTGCCCCAGACCCCCACGCTCCTCTGGGAACCTTTCAACCCCTTCTCCAAGGCAGTTTCAGGCTCGTTATTTGTCAGATTAATTAAGCAGGATGTGTACTCATTTTCTTCCTTTCCCATCACTATTAACTGGTCTCAATCCAAAATATACCCAGTTTTGGTGGATAATGAACTCATCCTCAGGGATTTTAGGTCCATCTGCAGCTGACCTGCTTTGACACTGCTCCACTGCCCCTCTTGAGATCCACACTGGTTTCCCCCAGTGCAGGTCTGGCCTTCTTTAGAGGAAACCTTCACCGCCAGCTAGATTAAAACCACTCCAAATATCACACGGAGAGGGACAGTCACATCCAATAAGTGAAAGCCTGGATGCTTTTGAGTAATTCCTGCCTGGAGTGAGGCTGACATAGAAATGGTACAATTTTGCTCTCCAATCTCATACACAAACTTTAATCCAGGCTTGAATATTGACCCAAAGAGATGGATGTGGTGGTGGAGGCAGCCATGAGATGTGGTGCTGCCAGCTCCACCTCCTTCAGCCTGAGTTTAAGGACATTTTTGGAGGAAGGTCCCAACTTTCCATGAAAGGGAAAAGCCATTTGTCTGTCGGTGTGGAGAAGCGAGGCATGAAAATACAGCCTTTAAAAAAACACAATTTCAAACGATTCTCAAATTTCAGCGGACTCGCGAAGCCAGCGCCGTCCTCAGAGGGAGCCTGCTCTGAGCCTTGCTCCTTGCTGGATTAGGAGGGCTCTTTCCATGAGCAGGCATGGGAAAGCTCCAGATCCAGCGTCCGCCTCCTGTGTTCTCCGTGTTTGAAGGCGCTTGTGTAAAATCCAAGTGCCAAAGCTGCCGTGGGGACAATTCCCCTCCGAGTGACACGCGGCAAGGCAGACACAGAGCTCGTGGCTCCAGGTGGGGAGGGGACATCCAGAAAAGAGCCAAGTGGGGGAAATAATGAACACTTGGCTCCTTACTCCATTTTCATTCCTTCTTCTGTCTCAAGGACGAGTGGTTTCCATGGGTGGAGGTACCTCCCGTGTCTCAGCGTCACCCCGAGGTGCTCCCACCTCCCCACGACCAACCCAAACCCACCTGGAGAAGGCACCACTGCCAGCCAAACACGCCCAGCCCTGCAGCAGCTCCAACCACCCTCCTCTGCTTCGGTTTAGGGGAAAAACCTGCTGGTTCAGGCTGGTGGTGGGGTCTTTACTGGATGTTATGGCCACAAGCCAGTGGAGCACTGCTGGATTTGCCTTCCTGTGGAGCAAAACCTGGAATTCTGTGCTGAAACCTTCCCAAATTCTCTTCTCCAACATCTGTCCAGGTCTGGCTTGCTGAACTTGCCCTTGGGCTGAGTTGATTTATGGTCCCCTGCCATCCCAGCTCCCTCTCCGTGCCATCCCCCACTGCTGGGAGCTGCTGGTGCCCCCAGCCCCATCCATGGCAGCACCTGGGTGGGATGGGAATGGCTTTTTCCAAACAGTTCCTCCTCCTCAGATACGCTCTGCACACCCGTGTCTGGCCAGGAGCTCAGCCATTTATTTTTCCTCTCCATAGGCATGTTTGGAGCTGTGGGTGGCCTCTCCTGTTTAAAATAAAGAAGCCAGGGAGAAGCTTTGTTCTTTGCAGGCTGAAAATCAGAGCATCTGTCCTGTGTTGGGCAGGAGAGGGAAACAGCAGAGCTCAATCTGCTGGAAATTTCCCCACCTGAATTTTTTGTTTTGCTTGGGTTGAAGGAAACAGGAACACAAAGCAAAAAGAAGGAGGCAAGAACTTTGCAGAAGGATGGGTTCAGCTGCTCCAGTTGATGAAAATGCTGTGAATCTGGATAGTCAGTCAACTGGAATTCTTGTTTCTACAAATGATCAGAAATTCAAAATATTCGATAGCATCTCACAGCTCCTGAGTGACCTTGGGCCAGGTTTTATTGGATTAATATTCCTGGAGCAATCAGCCCAGTTCAGAGACATCTGCAGGGGCATTCAAGGCAGCACGTGTTTCATTCTAGAGTCATTTTAATATAAAAGAGGTCTCTTTAGAACTTTATTCACAGTTTGCCTCCACTTTTACTGTTTGAGGCACAAAGTAGTCCCTTTAATCATGGCTTCTAGCCCCATTTAAAGCAAAACAAGCAGATCTAGGAGAGTAATGTTTAATTTAATTATTTTTTAAAATATCCTAATGTACTGCAAAATCAACCTGTCAAACTGGGAGACACCAAATTCTCGGAAAAATGGCTCTGAGCAGCCCAGCCCAGTCCACGAGCACACAAGGCCATGAAGGACTAAGTCACCTCATCGATCTCCCAGCACAGGACAGGTTGGGTTTCTGCCTCCCCTTGCACCTTTGAGTCTCATCATAAATATTCCCCCTCTGCAGTGGAAATTTGTGCAGGGCAGGGACATTTATGACTTGTCATGGGATGCTGGACCAACACCAACACCCCACGGGCAGGGAGGGCATCGCAGCCTCTTCCCTCACCATTGTCCCTGCCACAGGGAGCGACTCCTGGGTGTCTCTGGACCTTCCTGCCACATCCTGACGAGGTAAGGAACAGGCTGGAGTGGCCCTGGGCCTTGATTTACACAGTGCTCATTCTATCACTGCTTAACTCATCCCTGTGCATCCACTGCAAAGCCCATTTTCCTGCCTGGAATTTCATTCCTGGCTAAGGAATGCCAGGAGATGCTTCATTATTGCCTGTCTTGAAGTGGGAGAAGAGCCTATTTTTAAACTGGTGTTTTGCAGGTCATTAATCCCAGCCCTGGATGGGAGCCTTTAGCTTTTGACCTCCCCAGTGACCGAGTTATTTACTGCAGATGACAAATGGTTATTTTTCAAAGTTGTTTTCAAAAGGTTTTTCCCATTTTGGAGACTTTGTGGAGCGTTGTAGGAGCCCTCATGGTTCTCCTGTCTCGTATCCTTAATCCACCCTGAAAGATATACAGGGCACTTTAGGAATGACTCATGCCAGTGTAAGAGGATGGTTATGCAATATCCACATTATTTCTATTATTTCTTGGATGCCTCAGTCTCATAACTCCGCATGGTCTTAATATTGAGGGGGAATTTGAGCTGCATAACATCCACAGAAAATCTCCAAGAGTTTACTGATACATTTCCCAAATCCATGTCCGTGATCAGCACTAAAAATGGGCAGAACTGGGCTTTTAGGGTCAGCCTGAAAATCAGGTATTTATTGTTATTTATGGCACGTGTAAGTGTATCCTGCAACAAATGAACACGGCTTCGTTAAATCATGGTGTCAAAGTGACTCTGTGGCAGGGCAGATAATTGATATCAGCAGATAAAGGGCTGAATGCTGATCTGTACGGACAATTACTGAGGAGGGTGGGAGCAGTGATCCCACCAGCCCAGGAGCTGCTCCCTCAGTGGGAAGGGGGAAACCAGGAGCAGGGAGATAAGGAGCAACCAGCCCACGATTAAATTTCCAGGGGAAGGAACCCTGTGCACAAATGGTCCATTCTCCCTCATTTTTCACCTCTTTGTTTGTGCCACTCCATGTCTGTAGGTGTTCCACAGAGCCAGGACAGCTCTCCTGGGGCTGGAACAACCCCTGCACTGCACAAACAACGCCCGGCTGAGCTCAGGACAGAGCGAATTAAAGAGGACGAGGTGATGAACACAAGGTCTCCCCAAATGATACTCCCAGCTTCAATTTCCATGGCTTAATCTGCCTTTTGGCTGAGCAGGGACGGCCTCCATGGTGGCGTGTTGGTTTAGTGGTTGGAGGATGACATAAAATAAAAGCCCTGAGTTCAAAGGGCCTGGCTGTTTACGGGAATCCCACCCCCCGAGCCCTGGCAGGAGCGTCCCAGATTACTCATCCGTGTTAACTCTTTGGATAAACATTTCCCTGTCGAGCCTAAGGTTGAGCTGCACAGTCCCTGATAAATAGAAAAAAAAAAAAAAAACCATGTTCAAAAATAAACACAACCCAGGTCTGAATTAGGGGCTTGTTTCCTACAAAGGGAGGTGTATTTACACAAGGGCAGCTCATCGGGACACGTTGGTTTTCCAAAGGAGAGAGCTGGGAAGGGACCTGGGAGGGATAATTAGTGGGGAGCAGGGATCTAAATATCACTGAGTGACAGCACTTCAAGAGGAAGGGTTTAAGCCATGGCAGTGCTGCAGGACAGGAGTTTGGGAATGGCTTTGGAGCTCCAGGGTGAGCTCAGGGGCTGGCGGATCTGGCAGGCACGTTGGCATTGACTGGGAAAGCGATCTCATGCTCTAAGGACAGAAACACCTCCAGCTCCCACGTCCAGCACCATGAATTACTGCCATCCTTCGAATTTCCATGATGTCAAGCAAGTGTGAAGGAAAGTAGGCTGGAGCTAAATGGAGAATGGGAGCGTGGAGCAAAAACGTGGTAAATTTGGGGGGTTTTTTTGGCTTTCCCCAAAGAAGGTGGCGGCACATTTAAAAGTGAGAATTGAAACAGAAACTCAGCTCGTGATGATGAATGGTCAGGGATTCTACTTGAGAGCAGCCCCACCACGTTTAGTAGATGTAATGAATGTCTGCATCCAGCACAGGAGGTTAAAGCAGGGTAAGGGGCATTGATGGGAAATGAAATTCCTGGCAGAAGAAGAGTCAGGGTGTTCGTGTTCCAGGTCTGGAAAAACCTCTGTCCTACAAACTGCAACTCATCAATAGGAATTAATTAGGAAGAAATCCTTCCCTGGGAGGGTGGGCAGGCCCTGGCACAGGGTGCCCAGAGCAGCTGTGGCTGCCCCTGGATCCCTGGCAGTGTCCAAAGCCAGGTTGGACGGGGCTTGGAGCACCCTGGGACAGTGGAAGGTGTCCCTGCTCATGGCAGGGGTGGAACTGGATGGGCTTTAAGGTCCCTTCAACCCAACCCATTCCATGATTCTGTGATAATTTCAGTAGCAAAGGAGGAGCCTGGAAGAGCAGAGAATTCTGTTTGCAGTGCAGCACACGTTGAAACCGTACGAGAACCACACATTTTAAATCCGTTTTACGGTTCAGCAGCCCCGTGACATCATTGCCATTTTCCCTGTTTGATTTTTCCCACAAATTTTTAATTTTTTCTTTTTCAAATCTGCAAAAAAGTTCAGTGCCTATGCTGATACTTTGAAGACAACTTAAAGGGTTGTCTTTGACGAGTTAGGATATTCCTAAAAATTTGGCTGGAGCTTTATTAAACCTCTTGGCTCTATCCATGTGCTGGACAGGATTAGCATCCCAAATGCTGCTCACGCCATCATCTTCTGGGCATAACAACGACAATAAAACAAGAAATTCCAATAAAACTGGAAAAAAAAATCGCAGTTCATAAGGATTCTGTCTAACCTTCAGCTGGAAATGAGATGACAAATAGGCCAGCGAGGCCAACTAAGATTTTTTGGGGTACTGATTTAAAGCAGAGAAGCCACAGTTGGTAGTTTATCAATTCCAGTGGAAACCAAGGATCATGGAACTAGAAGGTATTAATCACTGCGGATTACAGAACCCAAGCCTTCTATTAATTTCCCTGCCAGTTTCGTTATCTTCTCAGATTTTCCTGTCATTTTTTGAAGGCTTCCCTTGTAAATTTTGCATTTCAGGCTGTAAGGGGCCATTAGAGGATGGCAGGAGTCCTGTGCTTTTCTCGTAATGAATTCTCAGGTTACCCCGGGTTTTCCTGTGCAAACAAACTGAAGCCACACACAATTATCCCTCGGCTGCCCCGAGCAGACATTCTCCAGGAGGATCTTCTATTTTTAATCCAGCTATTGGAATAAATTAGGGAAGGCTCCCAGGCTTTGCAGCCCCTTCTTGTTTGGGCTAAAAATAAAACATCAGCAGTGCAAACGCACATCTGGTGCATTATCCACGCAAATAATTGTTTGGGGGATGTTCTAATTGGGATTTTAAGAGTTGGGGAACTCTGGAAGTGCTTGCTGAGCATGGATCCAGCCTGTGGAGGCAGAAGTCTTCCATTCCTACACAAACCACTTGTTTCAGTGAAAACTCCCGGGATTTATAGCAGAACAATGCAAAGTTTCCCCTCCCACCCTCCCCTGATTAATTCATTCAACGCAGGTCATATTTTCAAGTTTCTTTCTACAACCATCACCAATAAAACTGAGATTCCCATCCCAAAAATTTCACTTGAATCGTAGAACCAGGGGTTCTTGGAATGGTTTGGGTTGGAAGGAACCTTAAAGCCCATTTTATTCCATCCACTGCCATGGGCAAGGACGCCTTTCACTATCCCAGGTGGCTCCAAGCCCTGTCCAACCTGGCTTTGGACACTTCCAGGGATGCCCACTGATGTCAAGAGCTGAGCCTTGGGCTGCCACCAGAACTCCCCTGGCTCTAAACGTTTTCATCCACGTGGATTCGACCCCATCCATTCCATTCAATGCAGTCACTGGTTCCACAGTGTTGGCTGTGCAGCCCTTTCAACTGAGGAGATGCTCTTTAAAACCCAGGAATTATTGCTAAGGATACTGTTACATTTAACCTCTCAAGCCATTGTTGATTTCTCTGTTTTCGTTTTGTCTCTGAATTTCCAGTTCTTTTACTCAGAGCTTGGATTACAAGGCAGGAGATGCTAGGTTTTTCTTCTAATTGATGTTTATTATTTTCTTATCTGTAATACAGCTGCACAGGAGTACGCCTTCAAGGTAACAGGGTGGAAAAGGGCTGTGAGTTTGAACTTTCCAGGCCTTTTAAAGTCCAAATCAACGAGTTATGAAATACCAAGTAATATGTTTTTACTTATAATCCAATAACTATCTATTCACGACCCGCAGTGCAGGTTTTTTGACCCAATAACAGAGCACTCAGATTTGGGAAGAAGAAGGAGAAATGAAGAAGGAACAAATCCACACCCAAACCCCTCCATATTGTTACACTTATAGATAATTATATCCCAGAAACCTAAATTCTCCAAACCCAGGGTTCCAACAAGCCATTTCCATTTCTGGGTCATACTGAGGCAAAATTAACACATTTTGTTCTATTTTTGGGGTTATTTTTACTGTAGCTTTGCAATTCAGCCGCTTCCTCAAGCTCTGCTTGCACGAGAGAATTCCTTATCCATCAGAGGCAACATTTTCCCTTTGCTTTATTCTCCTGTAGGCAGGAATGTAATCCAGTCATGATGTTCCTGACTGCACTGCATGGTGACAGCATTACATGAGAAGAACAGTGGGATCAAACCTAGTCCCTAACTCATGTATGGAGGAGGAAGAGGGGAAAGGAGGAGATGCAGGAAGATTTTCTTTGATTTTGTGCAGAATTTCACAATTTTTAGTAAGAATCTCCTCACTACTGCACTGCAGCATGCCAGAATTATTCAGGAAAAGCTTCTTTGGATTCCCTAAGTCCTATTTTTCAACTTTTAACCATTTCCACGCTGCCTTTTGTTTCATTCCGTGCCAAACAACCTCCCCATTTATCTGGCTTTCCCCCCAGCCACAAAGTGAGCATATAATATATTACAGGTCGATTTGCTTTGATATCCCCCCATTCCCAGCTGTCTTTGCCCGCTCCCAAGCCGTGGATTAAGCAGCTCCCAGGCAGCCCACGGAGCTGGGCAGCAGGAGAGCTCTGCAATAAGTCCTAAATTGAAAGCTCTGCTGTGTCTCCCCACTGGGAGAGCCCGCTGAGATAGGCTTCTTTTAATATTGCCTTAATAGGCTCAGTTAATTAAGTTCAGTCTATCTGGAGGGATTTTCGTGGCCTGTGGAGCGCCGGCAAATGGAAGCCTATTCCTGCCCCAGTTATTATCAATAGTGGCTCGGGGAAAGTGATTACAGCACTCAGGAGGAAAAAAAAGGGAATCACCTTCCCGGATTTTGCTGGCTCTGCACATTTCTGAGGATCCCAGCCCGGGGCCAACATCCAGCGAGCTGCTGGGGGAAGACGGGGCTGGAAAAACGCATCCTAAAAGCTCGAACCTGGGAGCAGCCCCTGCTCCTCCTCACGTGGCCTTAAAGCATGAGCTGCTGGGGCTGTTAATCACTCAATTAGGCCCTAATTATCAACACCCGCCGCATCAAAAGGCCTCCCGTGGGCAGGGCAGGGTTGTGGCCATTCTCTGTGACAGGTGATCCCTGCCCACAAAGGGCTCGCTGGAGCCGGGGCTGGCGGGGATCAAAGCGGGCACGTAGCTGATGCTCCCCCGGCTTCCTCCGGCCCGGCGACACCGAGCGGGGCTTTTATCGATTGTTCACCCAGCCCCGGGGCTCAAATCAAAGCCTGGCCTCGGGCAAGGGGGCAGGAGGGCTGCGCTGGCTGCTCCTGCCACTGAGGAGGCGAAGGCAGAGGTTTTATGGAATTCCAGGATGTCCTGAGTTGGAAGGGATCCTCAAGGATCGTCCAGTCCAGCTGCTGGCCCTGCACAGCTCCATCCCCAAGAGTCACCAGAATCCCTCTGGAGCTCTGGCAGGTTTGGTGCTGTGACCATTCCCTGTGCCCAAACACCCTCTGGGGGAAGGAACTTTTTCCCAATATCCAACCTAAACCCTCTGGGGGAAGGAACTTTTTCCCAACATCCAACCTAAACCCTCTGGGGGAAGGAACTTTTTCCCAACATCCAACCTAAACCCTCTGGGGGAAGGAACTTTTCCCAATATCCAACCTAAACCCTCTGGGGGAAGGGCTTTTTCACAATATCCAACCTAAAACCTCTGGGGGAAGGGCCTTTTCCCAATATCCAACCTAAACCCTCTGGGGGAAGGAACTTTTTCCCAGTATCCAACCTAAACCCTCTGGGGGAAGGGCCTTTCCCCAATATCCAACCTAACCCTGCCCTGACACAGCTTCAGGCTGTTGCGTCGGGTCCCCTGTGCCAAAATTCTCACCTCCAAAGTGACCTTTGGAGGCAGATTCCTCTCTAATTATTACCAATGTCTCTAATATTGAAAGCTGGCACTGAGGTGAGGCTTTCCCAGCAGCTGGGGCTGTCCTGGAGGTAACCCTGTGACCTGGAGGAGCCTTGCAGGAGCTGCTGTATCTCTTCTAGGCAGGGCAGGAACAGAGCCTATGGAAAATTCTGGGCCAGAATTCCCTGTTTGAATAAGATACAAACACCGCTCCTTCTGACACTGCAAGCTGACTCTGAGGGCTGGGAATGCACCCATGTTCTTTCCTTCAAGCATATGGAAAATACCTGCTTCCTCCTTAGTGCTAATGAATTATTTTGCACATATTCAGGAACTTTTTCTCTCTCCTTGAAGTTGTTCGATGTAAAGATCTCATTTACTATCCCCAGCATGTCCTGACAGGGCCAAAAGTTCTTATCATCCATTGCTTTGGATGAAATACCATTTGGTAACACTTGGTCCTTAATGATGGTTTAACTTTTGACCCATTTCTGATCTTTAGCATGCACGGCTTAAATGGAATTAAGAAGTTGTGCTTTCACAGAGTAACAAAACTTGTAGGGAAACATCTCAAGAAGAAATGGTCAGGTTGGGGCAAGAATGTTCTGACATCTACTGGGGTGTAAAGAGCCAGTGGAAAACCGAGTCCAATGATCTGGCATTTGAGGATGCTCCAGTAATACAAGAATTCTCTCACCCTTTCCAGTCCCAGTCTCATTTCCTGGGTTTTACCATGACTCGGGGTTATAGAGGCATGCAGTGAGTCAGCCTGGATCAATTTTCCTAATCCTCACAAAATGTTGATAATTTGTTCAGCTGTTCCCTTTTAACAGAGTGACAGAACAAATGCAGAAGGAGAATTTTAGCTTGGGTTTCTTTCAGCAGCTCCGAGCTGGCATCCAGCTGAAAGCTTGTGATGAAGGACTTTAATTCCAGCACTAAAGATATTTGATGATGTTCTTTTCATCCTCTATGACATGATCAAGGTGGAGCTGGAGGGAAAAAGGATGCCTCAGTCCCCTTAGCGTTCCCTGGGTTGGAATTCCAGCCTGTGGAGCTGGAGTCACTCAGCACAGAGCAGTGTGGGCTGTTCCCCACTCCTGACGCTGCTTTCCAAGGAGGGGAAGTGCTGCAGGTCAGAGGCACAGCGGAATCCAGCATCCCCCAGGCTCTCTGCAGGATTCCCCACTCCCCTCAGGTGTCAGGGAATGAAAATCCCCCGTGGTTTTGCAGGAACGATCCGGAGGGAGCAGGGATGCTCTCGCCAGCTCTGGATCCTCAGCTCTGCGTGTTCATCCACCTGCATTATCCTGCTGGTGGCTGAGGGCATCCCGTGCCACCAATCCCTTTTATCCTTCCAGGATTCCTTGTTTATTTATTCCTGGAAATAAACATTTTGTGATAGGGACAGGCTATTTAAGGGTTCCTGAGAGCTCCTGGATGTATTTATAAGTTTGGTATATAATAGATTCCTACAGATAAACTCCTAAACTGTAAACCCTGGATTATTCTTGCGCAGGCTGAAAGCAGCACCAGCATTTCTCACAGATGTGTCATCCATTCCTTCCCCACCTGGGATTAACTCTAATCAAAAAGTGACATCCAAGACAATGCTGGTAGCCAGTTATTTGTTTTCTTAGTGCAGGCCAGAAGATTCCTTATTGCAATTTTGCAAACTATTACAAAATATTACCTTATGTCCTTCCAAAGCTCTGGCATTGTGGGTTTATGGGAAGAAGGAAGGAGTGAACTGGAGGAGTTCAAGGGTGAACAGGTTTAATATTTTGAGCTTTTTCCTTTAAAATATTTTGAATTTTTCCTCTAAATATGTACGTTAGAAAGGTTTGGATCATAAATAACACGAAATCTACAAAGGTGGCAAGAAGTGGGGAGTTTAATTGGGATAAAAGCAGAACAAAGCACTTGGAAATCAGCTCGTTGTTTGAAGAAATGTTTGAGCTAAAGGAAGATGTTCACAGAGATTAAAGCAACATCCTTCTCCATCCAAAAATGCACCAAAAATGCCAAGTGCTTCTGTATGCGGGATCCTCTGGATAACCAAAAGGCAAAGACGTGGCAGAGGAGGATTCCTGGGATAACCAAGGGGCCTGGAAATACCTGGGAGAGGGAGAGGGGCTCTCCTCCTGGTGGGACTCGAGGGCCAGCTGGTGACAGAGCCCAGAGGAGCTGGACTCCAACCCAAGCCCTTGACTCCCAGCCTGGGCAGGGGGGAAGGTCCTGCGTGGTTGGGGAGTGACTCAGGCTGCTCTCTGCCAGCCCTGTGGCTTGGCCACTCTGCGAAGGTTTTGTTCTGAGCTGACATTTCTCGCTCTGATTAATCCTTTCCAGCCCCTGGGCTCAGCTGACTCGGCTGAGCCATTGTTCAGCTCTGTGAACTTCGTCTCTTTTCAGGGCTTAAACAGAAGACCCCTCTCCCCTCCCCACCTCATCCTTCTTGCTAAAAGCCTGTTTGTAAGAGCCATAATGAAACTCCAGGTGGCCTGGTGATTCCTGAGTAATCCCCTCAGGGATTTCAAGCACTTGGTTATGCCTCATGCATGGTAACAAGCCATGGATGTGATTTTCCCCTCTTGCTTTCTGCTGGGCTGTGATTTAATAAGTGCAGGGCATTAAATGCTCCAAAAAAAAAAAAAAAAAGTTCAAAATCAAAACAATCCCTGGAAACACAACAAGCTGTGCAGTGTGTGTGCATGGACAGTGTACCCAACAGCTCCCCACTGAACATTAGATTATCTCCTGAGCCAAGCTCCACTGAGGAGAACAGCAGATAACTCTGGGGCAAGTCCTAATCCCACAGCCAGGCACCTACATCTGGTCCCAACTGTCCTTCCCTTCCATCCCACATAGAAACATCACCCTGGCTGTGCCACCAAGCACTTTTGAGCTTGGGAAATGGTGAGAGCCAGGGCTGAGACATTTCATCCCTCGAAAGAAAACGGCAGAAGAGGAACAGAGCAAAATGAGTTTTCAAGGCTGGAAAAAAAAAAAAAAGTAAGAAGGGGTTCAGGGTGTTTGATGAACTTCCAGAGGGCTGCTTGCCATGTGTGTAAAGGCCAAGTGGAGCAGAATAGGCAGAAAAAGCTTGGAAGGGTGGCAGTGGGATTATTGGGATGCTACCTGGACACTCCAGAGATTCGTTTCCCTGCCTGTGTCTGCACCAGAACCTGGCCAGCTTTTGAGCAGAGGTGAGGAAGCTGAGGGAGCCTTTTGCTAAAAACTCCTGAGATCATTGCATTGGCTGAGAGTTTGCCTCAGTTTAGGAAGTTATTTTGGGTGTTTCCATGGATTAGTGAGAATTGCTAATATTGTTAATAGAAAAAAATAGCAGAAATAAAATCAGAGTGCAGCTCAAGAGGGGCTTAACTACTAATTCTTAATTAGTGACGGCAAACCAGGCCCTCCATTGCCCTGCACCCCAAAGCTGAGCTGTGCCCCCTCAAACGTGCTGGTCCCTGTCAGAGCTGGCTGCAGTCTGAAGGGATTACACCTCTCATCCCCTGCAGCCACCCTCATCCTCCTGCCCGGGGGAGCCGAGCATTGTGCTCCATTGGTTCCACCAAAAGGAATTTCCATGGGAGAGCCAGGATGAATAAATTACCAGCAAATTGCTATTGGCAGGGTGAGGTCGGGAGCAAGCGGGAGAGAAGGACCTGGAGACAGGGAGGGAAAGGCAGAAAGGAAGAAAACAGCTTTGGTGCACGTTGAAATCCTTGCCTAATTTTGGTTTGAGGCTCCAATGCGGGCCAGCAGCTGCTGCAGATGATGTATTACAAACGACTTATTGCTGTAATGCATCATGAAGCTCCATGGCCCTGCTGACAGGTTCCCCTAATACATCATCAGAGCACTGCCCAGCAGGAACAGGAGTCCTGCAAACCAAACAGCTCCATAAATTTCTGTACAGTCCCACCCCCCCTCCAAATTGTGAATTTCTTTTCTGCTCTATTAAAGATTTCAGCTTTGAAAAGTGTGGGCCAGAGCAGGCCCTCATTAAACAGGCTCTGATGGTTTCATAAGTCCCCAAAGTCATTAAAGGTTTTAATATAAGAGATTAACTATTGCTATTGTTGCTCAGCAAGAATAAATTCTCTTTAAATACTTTTTTATGCCCTCCTGGTAGTGAGTGAGGAGCTTGAGCTTGTCTGTGAGGAGGACCTTGCCTGTGGGGCCGAGACAGGCACTGTTCAATCTCTTTAAAACAAAGTTCAGAGCTTTGGGCAGTGAGGCAGCATCGTGGTGACCCCAGAGATCTGTGGAGCTGGAGCTGCTGCCACATCCAGAGGGGATTTGTGTGGCTTCAAGATAAGCAGGAGCCCTGGATGCTCAGCCTTTCTGGAAGTCAGGCCCTAAAAGGCCACAGGTTGTATAGCACAGAACAATGAAAAAATGTGTGTGGATGCAGGGAAGGGTTTTGAGCAGCTCAGTGATGAAATCCAGAGTTGCAACCCCAAAAGTTGTGTTTGGGTCTGACTCACTCTAAAATCTGACAATCCCAGAGGCTCCTCTGGGGTTCCTGCAGCTCTGCTGGGTGCAGGACACCAGGGCCAGGTGGCCACCCCAAGGCGAGGGCACGGAGAGCTCATTGGCCAGTGCTGGAGAAGGAGGCTGCACTCGGGTCTCTCCCCACTCCTGAGACCCCAGGGACTGCTCCAGGCGTAATGGGGATGATCCTGCAGAGAATCCACAGGGAATGCAGCTCCCTGAAGCACAGAGATGTCACTGGATACCTCCCACAATATTCCTGGAGCTCACAGAAGGGCAGGTGCAAAGGGAAGGGATGAACTGGAAATCAGGGCTTGCATTTTCCCAGGTCAAGTCAAAGCATGTGAAGGTTCCTGAGACATCCTGGTCTTAAAATTAGGGGTCATTTCTCCTTGGATTTATTAGAGAAAAATGAGGACTTTTCCACGCAGACAGCAGAATGCACTGGTTCACAAACAACAATTAATAAAAAACAAAAAGAAAAAGAAAAAGCCAAGGAAAGAAAAGGGGAAAACAGGAAAAGAGCGGGGGAATTCAACCTGTATTTAGGTTAAAGGACAAACACCACCCTTTGCACAAACTCTGGAAAGTTCTGGGTGGCACCAGGGGTGACCCTGAGGAGGTGCCCACTGAGAGGAGCCGTTCACAGGCACTGCTGGAAACTCCAGCAGGGAATTGCCAGCAGTTTCTCAGAAATGCATTTCATGGGAGGGTATCAGCACGTTGGATTTGCCTTGGAAATGCCCCTGGGCTGGGCGGTGCTGCTGCCATTCCCGAGTTATTTTGGATCCAAGATTAAGTGTCTTTTTATTTTGTTGAAATGGGTTTTAATTGAAGGCGCTGCTCTGCTCGAGGTGCACCAAACGAACGTGGTTTGGTGTTTTTCTTTCCCAAATCCTAAGGGGACGTGCCCCTAGACCAACATTCGACTGTTTTGTTTTTGGGGTTTTTTTTTTTCCCCCTTGGTCAAAAGATCCAGTGTGTGCTAATTCTGTCGGGCTCCCTCTCACTCAATCACTCATATTCAGTGCCCCCTAAAGAAACACTGCAGAAGCCAGAAGGGTAAGAAATTACCCAAATGAGCTGCCTGTGCTTCTCCCTCACATATCACACACGGAATTGTTGCCACCTTGCTGGGAAAATTAGCCCTGGCTTGGCTTTGCTTATCAAATAACAGAGGAGGTGCTGTGCTGGGTCAGGGCAAGGACCGGCCAAAATTGGGGCTGGGAGGGAAAGGATCCTGCAGAATTTTATAAACTGATCTTCCAAATCAAATTTGCAGAGATTTTGTGCTGAGATGTGGTGGTCCTGTGTTCCCCATACAGAAAAGATGTGTATGTGCCTTATTTAATCTGTGTATTTGCCTTGTTTAATCTGTGAATGGGCCTAATTTAATCTACCAGTGTGCTTAATTTAAAGATAAAAAGTACTTTTGAATTAGACAGAAACCCTCTGATTTTATCACTTTGCAGACTCCTGTCTTTGCTGAGTTCTGCTGTCTTTGCTGAGTTCTGCTGATGTTTGAATGCAGAAAAGGGCTCAAGGAATGTTTTATTTCATCCCAAAAATGCATTTTGGCAGCAATCCTTCTTTAGTAGAATGAGGTTTTAGCAGAAGCTTGGTGATTTTTTATTTTGCAAAACATTGTTACAAAATTTGCCTTGATTTGAAAACATCAGCGGTAAAATAAAGGCTAAATCAGAGAAAAAAAAAGGATTTTCTTCTTGAATCCTATTTGTATTTCCTATTTCCAAGGAATCCAAAGGCATTTGCTTCAGTTCAACCCATGACATGATAATAAAAAACCCCCAGTTCAGCCATGGAGCTGAAAAATCAAATTTTCATATAAATTTATGTGTAAAAAATATTTCTTCTGCCTTCCACCCCATTTGCTGGGAGCTGATGGTGGCTGTATCTTTAATTAGGGTACAAATTAAATTAGTTAATGATTTAATTTTCATTCTAGACCCAGCAGAAGGCAAAGGAGAACCCAGCAGCCGTCGGGATGTTGGGAATGGTGGAGGAGGGTGTTTGATATCCAGTGGCTTCCCAAGTCGACAGGGCAAGCACCAACCCTCCTTTGCCTCCTGCTGCAGCCAGGACATCCCTTGGAATGTGATGGCAACAGGAATTCCATTTGGGATCAGGCCTCATAAAGCCCCATCCAAGTTTTGCTCCCAAGGCCACGACACCTTTGTTTTCCTTAATTTACAAAGCCCCACCGCAGCAAATCCAACTCCTGTGAGTAAGAGGAGATTTAAATGATGACAAAACCAGAATAATGAACCAAAAACCTATCAAAATTCTGAATTTCAGGAATAGCACAGGGGATTCTGCTGCCTGTGCCTCTGAGCTCCTGATTCCTGCTCTCTGCCCCCAGGATTCACCTGCCTTAGGTGCACCTTGTGCCCCACCTCACCCTCTGGTTTTTTTAGAACTTATCTGAGGTTCTAAAATTACCTGAGACTCAATTTGAAGCTTCTTTATTTTGAAAGTTGCATGAATTACCCAACACTCTGATTATACCTAGAAAATACGATGCACTGAGGCTGCATTTCAGCAATGTCTCAACCAGAGCAGCCCTAAAATCCAGACAGAGCAGCAAAAGCTGCAGCATCCCATCCAAACACCCACCCTGCCTCCTGCTTGCATCAGATCCGGTCTCTTTTCTTAGAACTTGCTCTGCACCACAGAATTTTGGAGACTAAACCCCAATGAAGACAAAACCAAGCGAGGTGCTGAAGGATGAGGAGAGTGGGAGCTCCCAGGGTACACAAGGGGATGCTCTGAGGCTCAGCAAGTGCAGGATCCTGTCCATCCTCATCCAGCACAGCCAAAAACCCCAGGTTTGAGGTTTTGGGAGCTTTCCCTGACTGTCCAGCTCTGTCCTGGGGTCTCCTGAGCAACCCCGTGGCCAGAGCGTGTGGGTCTGCGGCCAGAGCCTCCTGACATCACCAGGGAGCGAAAAACCCCCGACCCTTCCAGCTCCCCAGCCTTCTGCAGCCCAATTTATGTCCAATTTGCAGACTTTCAACATAGCAGCCTCACAGTTCATAAAATCAAACTCAGCCAGGGCTAAGTCTCTGGGTAATGGATTTAGGATCACTTGAGGTGTTACTGGCAGTTCATGATGGGTAACTTTCTTGTTAACTAAAGTCCCTTTTGCTAAATGAGTTCCAGGTTTAACTCCCCCCAGTCCTAGCCTTCACTCTCCCTTTTTTTTTTTTTCCCTTTTTTTCTTTTTTCCCCCCTTTTTTGGCAGCACTGTTCTGGATGGGAAGGGAGGGGGAGAGGAGGAGGTGGCACAGGACTTTTTATTGGGCTGCGCGTGGAGGGCTTTTCATGGCCGGGGCTACGGGGAGCAGAGACAGAGGGAGAGAGAGGGGGGGAGAAAGGTGGGATAAGTCAGTCTTTGTGTAAGGGGAAGGTGCTGAAAGGAGGGCTGTGTGCTGGGGCCGGGGAGCAGCCCTCTGGCTCCGCTCGTCTGCGCAGGACTCTGGAGCCAGCCTGGGGCTTTTCGGCTTCCGCAGGTACCCCCAGGCACCGTGGGGAGCACGGCCAGGAAGGGGAACCACGGCCTGGCATGGCAGGGGAACCACAGCCTGGGCATGGCAGGGGAACCACAGCCTGGACAGGGAAGGGGAACCAGGGCCTGTGCATGGCAGGGGAACCACAGCCTGGCATGGCAGGGGAACCACAGCCTGGACAGGGAAGGGGAACCACGGCCTGGCATGGCAGGGAAACCACAGCCTGGACATGGCAGGGGAACCACAGCCTGTGCATGGCAGGGGAACCACGGCCTGGGCATGGCAGGGGAACCACAGCCTGGCATGGCAGGGGAACCACGGCCTGGGCATGGCAGGGGAACCACAGCCTGGCATGGCAGGGGAGCCACAGCCTGGACATGGCAGGGGAACCACAGCCTGTGCATGGCAGGGGAACCACAGCCTGGACATGGCAGGGGAACCACAGCCTGTGCATGGCAGGGGAACCACAGCCTGGACAGGGCAGGGGAACCATGGCCTGGCATGGCAGGGGAACCACAGCCTGGCATGGCAGGGGAACCACGGCCTGGGCATGGCAGGGGAACCACAGCCTGGGCATGGCAGGGGAACCACAGCCTGGACAGGGAAGGGGAACCACAGCCTGGGCATGGCAGGGGAACCACGGCCTGTGCATGGCAGGGGAACCACGGTCTGGCATGGCAGGGGAACCACAGCCTGGGCATGGCAGGGGAACCACAGCCTGTACAGGGCAGGGGAACCACGGCCTGGGCATGGCAGGGGAACCACGGCCTGGGCATGGCAGGGGAACCACAGCCTGTACAGGGCAGGGGAACCACGGCCTGGCATGGCAGGGGAACCACGGCCTGGGCATGGCAGGGGAACCACAGCCTGGCATGGCAGGGGAACCACGGCCTGGGCATGGCAGGGGAACCACAGCCTGTACAGGGCAGGGGAACCACAGCCTGGCATGGCAGGGGAACCACGGCCTGGGCATGGCAGGGGAACCACAGCCTGGCATGGCAGGGGAACCACGGCCTGGGCATGGCAGGGGAGCCACAGCCTGGACATGGCAGGGGAACCACAGCCTGTGCATGGCAGGGGAACCACAGCCTGGACATGGCAGGGGAACCACAGCCTGTGCATGGCAGGGGAACCACGGCCTGGGCATGGCAGGGGAACCACGGCCTGGGCATGGCAGGGGAACCACAGCCTGGGCATGGCAGGGGAACCACAGCCTGGCATGGCAGGGGAACCACGGCCTGGGCATGGCAGGGGAACCACAGCCTGGCATGGCAGGGGAACCACAGCCTGTGCATGGCAGGGGAACCACGGCCTGGGCATGGCAGGGGAACCACGGCCTGGCATGGCAGGGGAACCACAGCCTGGACAGGGAAGGGGAACCACAGCCTGGCATGGCAGGGGAACCACAGCCTGGGCATGGCAGGGGAACCACAGCCTGGACATGGCAGGGGAACCACAGCCTGGCATGGCAGGGGAACCACAGCCTGGGCATGGCAGGGGAACCACAGCCTGGGCATGGCAGGGGAACCACAGCCTGGACATGGCAGGGGAACCACGGCCTGGGCATGGCAGGGGAACCACAGCCTGGGCATGGCAGGGGAACCACAGCCTGGGCATGGCAGGGGAACCACGGCCAGGCAGGGGAACCACAGCCTGGGCATGGCAGGGGAACCACAGCCTGGGCATGGCAGGGGAACCACAGCCTGGGCATGGCAGGGGAACCACGGCCAGGCAGGGGAACCACAGCCTGGGCATGGCAGGGGAACCACAGCCTGGGCATGGCAGGGGAACCACAGCCTGGGCATGGCAGGGGAACCACCGCCTGGACATGGCAGGGGAACCACAGCCTGGGCATGGCAGGGGAACCACGGCATGGACATGGCAGGGGAACCACGGCCTGGACATGGCAGGGGAACCACAGCCTGTACAGGGAAGGGGAACCACAGCCTGGCATGGCAGGGGAGCCATGGCCTGTACAGGGAAGGGGAACCACAGCCTGTGCATGGCAGGGGAGCCATGGCCTGGGCATGGCAGGGGAACCACGGCCTGGGCATGGCAGGGGAGCCATGGCCTGTACAGGGAAGGGGAACCACAGCCTGGGCATGGCAGGGGAGCCATGGCCTGTGTATGGCAGAGAAACCCAGCCCCTCCTGCCATGGGGTCCCTGGGCTGGCAGTGCTGCCCAGACCCCATTTCTGGAGCAGGAATGGGGTGGCTCCATCAGCCATCACCCCACAGACCTTCCCTACGGAGCACTTGGGTGCTTCTCTTCCTCCAACACTGGATTTTCCAGCTGAGCAGCCGTGGTTTTGGCTGGCAGGGATTCTGCTCCTGTTGCAGGCAGGCCATGCATCATTTCCAAGTGCTACCAACCAACCTTCCCAGCATCCAAAGCAAGCAGAGATTTCTGCTGCTTTAAATTGTCCTCTCCACGTGCCTGGCTTGCAGATTTTGAGGGAACATCATCAAAAACTTCTCCCCCTTTGACAGCATTTCTGGCAAAAATAAAACAATGGCGCCGTTGTGTTTTGGTTTTAACCAAAGCAGCAGCTTTGTCCTTGCTCTTCAGGCTTTCAGTCACCTCTCAAGTGTTTTCTTGGAAAAATAATCGACCCAGGAGCTCTGTGTCTCCTTCCACTGCCCTGCCCAGGGCTAAAATGAATGGATCAAAACTAATGAAGACAGTCAAAACAAGTGTTTAACACCATTTTCCTGAGGTCCAACCTCCTTGCAGGAGCTGTTTGCAGAGGGGTTCCTCACTTAAAACACATCTGAGGTGAAGCAATAATTAGAAGGTGTAAAAAAAGCCCCATTCCAAATGAAAAAATGCTGCTGTTTTCTGGTCTAGAGCAGCATTTTGAGTTGAATTTGAACACCAGCATCGACTGAAGGGCCTTCAAAACCATGACAAGGACAGACACGGTGCTGTAAGAGAAAGGAGTTTGCAGGCCAAGTTTAGCAACCTCCAACCCTACTAATGGGTGTAATTTACATTCTGGCTACAATCAAATGAGCCCAGTTGTGATTTATTATTGATATCAAATTAAAACCCACTTGATAATCTCGAAGCGTTACCTCCAGGAGAATATTTCCTTTCCTTTCTGGAGATGCCAGCAACATTTTATTATCCCAGCCTGGGAGAAGCCCGAAACCATAAATGGAATATTACAGGGATCCAATGGAGGACTCTCCTGCACTCCATTTCATGGTTATTTGTTTGGAGTAACTCAGAAATTGTCATGTGAGACCCTTTTCCTCTTGGAAGGGGCAGTGTCTCCCCGTGGCTGTGCCAGCTGCTCCCTTCAGCCCAGCCTGGATTTGCTTTCAAACCAAACAAATAACTTTATTTAAAGGAGGGAGAGAAGAAGAAAATGTTCGCCAATCCCCTCCCAAATCCCCCCAGCTCTGTTTGCTCTGGTTTTGTGACAAAAGCTGTGGTCACGTGCTCTCTACAAGCAGCTCTCTGGCAAAAGCCATGGATGATGTCTCACTGAAAAGCTCCATTTTTAAGAAGTGAAGTGATTTTTTTTCTTTCTAAAACCAGCTCATGAATTGTGATTTCAGTCTGCCAGGATTTCTTGATTTCCTGGTTGAATTGAATGGTTTCCTTATTTAATTTCATTGATTTCAATCGTGGTTCAATAACTCTGGGGAACTGCTGTGAACAGGGTTCTGCTGGTAGGGCAGAGGTGACTTAATTGGAATTAGTTCTGATGAAGATGAAGGTGAGAGAGATTCCCAGGCTGGATAAGGACAACATCCACGCTCCCAGTGCCTTGTCCTGGCAGAGCCCAGCTGTCCACGAGGAAGCACAGGATGCAGGGGGAGAGCAAAGGCAGAGGGCAGGGCAGCAAAATCCTCCAGATCCTTCCAGATCCACCCTTTCCATGAGGAAATTCCTCCTGATGTCCAACCTGAACCTCCCTTCTGCCCCTTTCTTCAGTGAAAGCCTCCAGATAATCTTTGCCCAAGCCAATATCCCAGCCCTGAGGAGCTCCCTGTTGTACTTTTCCATCTGCACCCCCTGAATCCCATTCCCAGCTGGGATGGGATTGGATTCCCAGGCCATGGGCTCAGCAACCGCATTCATTTGCAGCAACTCGAACAGCCAGGAAAGACTCTTGACCAAACAAATGGCTCCCCATAAACATGTCCAAGGAAATTAAGATGCTACAACTGATCTGCTTTAATAAAATTACACGCTCGGCTCCGATTCCAGTGTTGCTCCCTGTATTTTCTGCATTGCACCATGCAATTAATCCTTCCTAAAATAAACGGGCTGATTAAAATTCCATTATCCTGACAGTTCACAATAAACCATGGGACCAATGATCCCCTCTCTTTTTAACCTTTAAGCCGTTATAATTAATTCTGGATTTATGTCATTTGCTGGCAAATGTTCAGATCACCTTCCTAACTACTTCAACAATTCCAAACAGTTGCACTCCTCCAGTGTGTAAACAATGGACAATAATTGAACTATTTACCCTGATTCCCATTTCATGGAGTTTCCTTTGGACACAAAGCTCAGTATTGAGTTGCTCAGGATTGAGTTGTTTGCCTTTTTTATTTTTGTTCAGTATCTAATTAAGTGCTCATTAAAAATAAAATAATAACACTTTGGAAAAAGACAGGGAAGTGCCTGAATGTGACTATTTTGGTCCCATATTCAACTTGTGAGTGAAGAGAGACCTGCGGAAGGACATTATTTGATGTTATTATTTCAATCATATTAAAAATCCCAATATTTTCCTTCCCAAATTTTCTGCAATTCCCTATTGTCCAAAGCCAACCTTCCTTAGCACACCCTGGGCTTTAGGATTAAGTGCAACAACCACTACACCCATAAAAACCCATAAAATCATAACAGTTTTGTCCAGTGGAATCGCTTTTTGTCCAAATGCCTCTAGTTTTCACAGCAAACACATCATGGAAATGAACCTAATCTTCCAACCAAGCTTATTCCAGGTGAAATATCAGGACTGAGGGGCTGCAAGGACATCCCTGCCCCAACCTGTGGCAAAAGTACCAAGAAATACAGTTTATATTCTTTCAAAGTCATGTGAAGTGATTTTTAAAGACAGCTCAGCCAGCTTGGAGGAGGTGGATTTACTAAACCAACCACTCCTTTGCCTGCGTTTTGTGGGTGTTTTTATTTCTCTGGATTACAATTTCCCAAAAAGAAACCAAGTAACAAATGAGGTGATCTGGTGCTATTAAAGATGCCACTTAAATGAATTTGTCTTGGTTTGGGGAAAAGAGCATCAAAATGTCAGCTGCTCAAAAAACAGAGATCCGATCTCCAAATTTTTCAGAAGGTGGAAAATCCATTTCCTAACCAGCCCTACTTACAACTGGGTACATGGGTTACTTATCCAAACTCACCCTGACCTTCAAAAATGTTTGAGTTGATGTCAGTGTTTGGGCTGAGGTTTGGTTTGGCCGGTTCTGCTTTTTCCATAGCAGTGCACCCATCCCTAGAAGAGATGGAATAAAAAGAGGAATTCTAAGCACACATAGGCCCAGCTATTTAATAGAAATAATAAAAAATCCGCTTTCCTTCATCTTTATCTGACCGATGCTCATGAGCAGCAGCCGATCACACCACGAAACCCAGTGGCCCCAACAGCAACACCTGATGAAAAGGAGGAAAGAAAACAGATTTATTAACCAGCTAAACTGTGTTTACATTGATAAATGAGCTTTCTAGAGATCCCCAAGTCCATTCCAAACCCCTTTTTTAGCAGCCCTTTACCCAGCCAGCTGCAGCATCCCCTGGGGCCTCCCCAGTGTCACTGGCAGCAACCTCCCTTCTAAGTTTCTGCCGAGGTCTCCGGAGCGGTGCCCAAGTGTTGAGATTTAAGGATGTGCTGCTGCTCCCATCGGCTGCACAGGATGGACTCTGGCCCATCCTGTCAGCACCCTGGGAATGAGCAAAGGCTGCCTTTGTGCGCGCTCCGGGCCCATCTCGTTCTGGTTTGAATTAAGAGCGGTGGCGATTTCCGCTGCCGGGGCTTTGGAGAAAGCTCCCTATGTTCTGTGGCCGTGCTCCGGTTGCAGCGCCATGGGAGGCTCCAGGCAGATGCCAGCAGTGTTGTCTCACTTTGCTCCTGTGGTTTTGCTTTCCGAGGAGGCTGGGAAGGGAAGAGGGTGGGGGTTTGGTCGTAGCGGCCTCAGAGGGGAGAGAGAATGGGAAGATGGGGTTGAGGATGAAGTGCAAGTTATGGATGGTTATATGGACTGCAAGACTCCTGGTTTCCTCCCACGGGCCTCCAAATTGTGATGGAATGGTGGAGAATATTGCTCAGCACCCATATGGTTTGGGTTGGGAGGGACCCTAAAGCACATCCCATTCCACCCACACCTTCACTATCCCAGGCTGCTCCAAGCCCCAGTGTCCAGCCTGGCCTGGGACACTGCCAGGGATCCAGGGGCAGCCACAGCTTCTCTGGGCACCCTGTGCCAGGGCCTCCCCACCCTCACAGGGGAGAATTCCTTCCCAAAATCCCATCCAACCCTGTTCTCTCTGAAATAGCTCAGTTAGAGGTAGAAAATCTGTAGGCCAGGGTACAAAACCCCCTTAGCACCCAGAGCACGAGCTGCAACCAGTGCTAGATCACAACACAGATGTGATGTTAATTTGAATCCAATAGAGAGTGTTTAGAACAACAGTTCCCTGCTCTGCTCCTGGCATTCCCAAGTGCCCCCAGCTCCCAGGCAAGGCACAGATGGAGGGGCAGCAGCAATGAATGGTGATTTTCTTCAGCTGCTTTTCCCTACCCTCAGCACAACCTCACAGACGATGTCCATGGGACTGTGCAAACTCACAGGGATGATGAATACTCGAGGCTGATTAATTGCATGTTTACTCCAAGGCATGACTCAAGAATTACATGAGAGTTTTTCTGATCCTTTGCCAGATTTTATTCCTTTCCAGCACCCTGTGCCCCAGATACATCCTGAGATAGGGAGCAAAGCCAGGGGCAAAGAGAAGCTGTGGCTGCCCCATCCCTGGCAGTGTCCAAGGCCAGGTTGGACGGGGCTTGGAGCAGCCTGGGACAGTGGGAGTTGTCCCTGCCCGTGGCAGGAGGTGGGATGGGATGGGCTTTAAGGTCCCTCCCATCCCAACCCATTCCCCGGTCCTGTGAAATCCGTCCTCCTGAGGCTGTGCCCTGACCTTGGCCACAGAAACCTTCTCCCCAATTTGCCTCAGGCTCCTGGGCTGGGACAACCTCATGGGGGCTGAGTTGCCAGTGCTGAAAGTACAAAACGTCTTGTCCATACACAAATATGTAAAGCTGGGAGGAAGCCGGGTTCCCGAAGGGAAGTCCATTGTACCCAAATGGTGCCCACAGGCCCGGAATAGCCGGGTGGTTTTGCAGGAGCAGACAGGACACTCGGCCTGTTGACATCCTGCTTTAAACAGCAGGGCTCAAAGTCAACAGCAGCGTGGTGAAAACATCTCTTCAGATTTATTTATTTATCTGCATTCAACCCAGCTTGCCCTTTCTTCCCAAGAACCCAACAAACAAGCCAAAAAAAGGGGGGAGTGAGTGGCCAGCCTGGCCTGGCAGGTTTAACCCTGTTCTCTCTCATGGCTGTGGGAATCAATACTGGAAGACAATTTTGCATGTCCTGTATTTTTCAGGCTTGGATGTGACAACTCCATGGAGCTGGGAGCATTTATCCCAAGCAGGATTCCTCATGGATCCCAGGAGCACTGGGACAAGTGGGAAAAAGTGGGAAAGGAAACCCTTCCAAAGAGCCCTGCAATGGCACTATCCCTCTGTAGGTGCTCCCATCCACAGCCTCGCACACTTTTCCTCATTCCTTTTGCTTTTTCCTCATTCCTTCCTCCTCCCTTTTCCTTTTCCTTTTCCTTTTCCTTTTCCTTTTCCTTTTCCTTTTCCTTTTCCTTTTCCTTTTCCTTTTCCTTTTCCTTTTCCTTTTCCTTTTCCTTTTCCTTTTCCTTTTCCTTTTCCTTCTCCTTCTCCTTCTCCTTCTCCTTCTCCTTCTCCTTCTCCTTCTCCTTCTCCTTTCCCTTTCCCTTTCCCTTTCCCTTTTCCCTCTCCTTTTCAGCCCTGAATTCTTGCAGGGCAGTGGCTTTTAGAAAATATCTTTTGCAAGCAAAAAAAATCTTTGCAAATACCACTATTACAGATAATAAAAGTTACCCTCTGCTATTCAAAGAGGTTGCAAGATGTGGAATTTGGAGAATTATAGCAGAAACTATATTTTTATTTTTGTTTTGTATGTACCCACTTATGAATGAAATATTTAAAAGCAAAGAACATTAAAAATTTTGCTGTTTGTCTTTAATATGACTTGAAAACCTTTCCTGCATTCTGGATTCTTTCACCATTGAAAAGTTTTCTCAGTGCCACTTTTTTCCCTCAGGCTGTTTATTAGAAAGTTTATTAATTCTTTTTTTCACAAAACATCAGTTTTACTCTTATGGGAAGAGCCATCCAAGACCTCAGGGCTGCCAAACCCTCAGATGGATAAATCTAACAGAGTTTTCTCCTGACTCTTCTGGTGCTGGGCTTTGCATCAATTTAATCCACGCAACTCAAGCTGCACCAATATGTCAGGGGAAAAAAATCCTGGGATGGTTTTATTTCCTCTGCTTGGGGGACAATATACAGTGTGAAATTCCCAATTTTTCCTTTAAATTTTCCTTGCTGCATTCTTTCAAAAATCACAAACTATTACCTTTAAATTCTGAAGCTGCCACTGTTGTGCCTGTAATTATTATCATCCTTTTAAGGCTTTCCTTCTTCCCTCTCTTCCTTTGGAGAGAACCATATTTTGCTGGATGTTTTGGGCTGGATGTTCCAAGAAGTTGATGTCTGTGGATGGGTTTTCTCATGCTGTGTTTCTTTTTATGGGATATTTAGAAGTAAAACCAGGCTCAAACCCTCCTATTTCCCAGTAAACTAGTGGATGTATCCAGGTTCAGTCCATACAGTTGAGCAGAAATCAGGAGCAAGGAGGACACTTTTAGATGGACTGGTCTGTGCTGGAGAGAATTCCCTCCATCCAGCCCTGAAGGTGACACCATTTTAAAGAATCCCACAGGGATAAATCACCAGACAAATCCACAAATCATTTTATCACCCTTAGAACATCTTTCATTCTCCTCAGTCCCTTCCAAAAACGATGCTCTGTGTGAGCAAACTTTGAGCACCTTACAGGAGATTTGGGAATATTCTGAATATCCAGGCTGCTTTTTTTAGCTGCTCTGGTGCAAAGGTGATGGGATTTATATTTAGTCTGTGTTCCTGTCCCTATTTTATAAACACAGGAATTCTGAGACAAAATAATAATAGTGTGAAAATGGACCAACCGCAGTGACGGCAAAGCAGGGATGGACTTCTGAGTTTATAGTTACCCAGCAAATGTTTGGCTCCAGCGGTGGGTCCCTCATGTAAGATCCACTTTTAATTACCCACTACACTCATATTTGAGTCAAAAAAAAATAAACACGTGGAACAGAGATAGAGAGAAGGATACGAAAGGCAGTGGTCATGAAATCATGGAGTGGAAACCCGAAAATGATGTATTTGCTTAATTTAACGGAGGCAGCACAGCCGTGGCTCTGCAGTGCCCGCGTGGATTTCAGCTTTTATCTGCCCAGAGAAGATTCCATGCCCTTGGTTTATTTGTGTAACTCTGCTCAGTTTCTAACTGCAGCGGCAGATGCCATTTACCATTTTTAACAAGGTTGTCAACATCTGCAGATATCACGAGTGCCTAGAACATAAGAAATAAAAAATATTTTCTTTTCCATGTCCAGTAAATAATAAATATTTTAGATTTCATCCTTTAGCTGGTCACTTGACTTTTCCAAGTGGAAACATTGCTGCTGTGCAAGTCAGGAGTGACTCTAGGAAAAGAGTCGATGTTAAATTACATTTTCAGCTATCTTGACAAGCCGTACTTGGCACAGTTAGCTCAGGGAACAAGCTGGTCTATATATTTCTGAGAAATTAAAACCATATGGCAACACCTTCGAGAAAAAAAGCAGCCCTTCTCTGGAAGCATCCTCGGAGTTTTCAAAATGTGTGTGAATTAAATATAGTCCTATTTATTTAGAAAGGATCTGTTCGGATTAGACCCGGACCCCTCATTCCTGCTCCAAGAATTAAACTGCCAATAAAGCCACAATGGGAGAGAACCTCATGATTGCACTTCTATTAATAAACTCAAGCTGAATTTTGGTTTCATTTTGGCTAAACTTGGCTTTTGTGCAGACCTTTAAATTAGGGCATCAGTTAGAGGATGAGGATTTTCCTCTGCCAGCCTGATAATTGTACTAACAATGTCCATGTGTAATAATGTTGTCACTGGGAGGAGATTCCACTTGTCACTGTCATTGCAAAGGCCACAGAAGATGTCAGGTAAAGTTAAAAACTCCTGGCAGAGATAAACTGGAGCTCTGCAAAGCAGCCCTGACCTGGCTCTGAGCACAGCCAGGGGACAGGAGGGCTCACAGAGCTCCTGGGCCACAAAGGTCCTTCCAAAAAAACACATTTGGGACACAGGGCCAGGAACGTGGAGCCCAAGAATGCAGCTGTCCCTTCTGGACACTGACATATTCCTCACTAAATTAATCAGAAATTGTTTATTATTAAAATTTCGAGTCTCATTTCTGCAGGGCAGTGAGGAGGAGCTGCCTCACAGTTCCTCCTCCTCCTCACATGCCACAGCTGGAAAAAGGTGCTGGAAAAACGTCCCTCTCCTCCTGAGTTATCTGGTGACATTACAAGCTTTGACAAGAAGAGAAATCTCCTCCAGCTCCTCCCCAGCCCAATATGTGGTCAAATATATGACTTCAGCGGAAAGCATTTGATTAGATGGATGTAGGGGATATAAAACTCTTCAATTGGGGACAGATCTTTTCATATAGGAAACATACTTTCAATGTTGGATTTTATGGCGGTGAGGAAGCGTGTAAAAAACTTTTCAGCAACATAATACCCCCAAAAAAAGCTGAAAGCCCTCAATTTTCCCCTGCCTCTGCTGCTGTAGACTTCTTGTATATTTGCACATTTGGATATGATGACAATTAGTTCTGTGCTGCGGGACTGGATTGATTTCGCTGCCTGGGCCCCGTCCAGCTCAAACCTTGCAGGTTCAAATACAGAAGCCTCTGGTTAATGAACTCCAGAAAGTGTAAAATCCTGAGGCCCTGCAGTTACACGATCGCCCTTCCCAACAGCAGCACTAATATCTAACAAGGCCAGCTACTGTTCTACCCCTTTAGAAGAAGCTCATAAAAAGGAGCTTTAATTTGTCTGGGAAAAATAGACTTTCAAAAAAAAAAAAAAAACCCGAAAAAAAAAGCACTGTGAGTTCCCTGGTGGAAAAACATGCCTTCTATTATGGAGCCTTCCCCACGAAATGTCTTGGAAATTAGGCAAAGTTAACATGTCCAGTTGGAGCCGAGCCAGGAAATGAACAGTGGATGTTCTCTTGTAAAAATCCTGAAAGCTGCGAGTAACCCATAAACAGTTTGCAGAGTGAGGCAAAATGGAGCATTTTATGTTCCCTAATGGAAATCCAGCTTATTTGTACACGGATTCAAAGGAACAATGTGATGTCATCAAATGATTTAGGGTCAGCAGCATGGCAAGAGTCAATATACAGCGGTGGATGGAAACATCCCATTCTTCCTGAGGTATTTTGGAGGAGCCACCAACACTGGGGTTTGTCTTGGCCCTCTGGAGCTGGTACAGGAAAACCTCAGCAGCTCTATTCCTGGAATTGCAAGGTGGGAAGTTTACTGTTACCATCAGTCTAAGGAGGGCTTTCAGGAATATTGGTCAAAATTCACATTGGGCTCAGCAAACAGAGACATTTCCTAGAGAAAACCTCACCTTTGGGTGGTGGGGCTGAAGGAACCACGTGTGGTCAGGGTTATCTCCTGGATGAAGAGGGAGATTTGCAGAGCAGGGATTGCAATGCACAGATTTCCTACAGAAAAAGGCACTCCTGAGAAAGTGTCCCCAGAGGACCAAAGTTCCTCCTGAGGAGGGGGAGCTGGGATGTCCCTCAACCTTTGGCTTGCAGCCAGAGGCCCTTTCCTTGCATTCTGAAATGTGAGATTTGAGCCCTTCTTTCACAATGTGACTTCAATTTGTGGAGTGGTGTTGAGGCTGTGGTAGAGAAGCTGAATTGTGGAGTGTTGTCCAGCTCTGATACAGAGTTTTCCCAAAAATTTAGGACCAGCTGAGCCAGGAACAGCCCTTCCATGTTTTGTCCAAAGGCAGAGGAGAGCAGAGCAGTGGAAGGCTCAAAGACAGGCTGGCAAACAGGTAAAGAGGAATATTTTTGCCCAGGAAATATAATTCCCATAAATTATTGAGAGCTGCAAAACTTTATTCCTCAGCAGTTACCTGAAGATCCTTAAAGCTCAAGTTTCACTAAATAATCCTTTTTCCCCCTGAAACTCTTTAAATGAAAGCACATTTCCCCCTTAGCTTCTTGAGCTGAGTCTGAGAGTGACTTTTGAGTAATTTCTGTTCCTTATCTCAGTAATGTTGTTCATTACTGTAATTTCTATTGTATTAAACCATCCACATCATTTTGATAAGGGATGTCTTGCATTGCACTCAGTTCTAAGCATTACCAACCATTTAGAAATTGAGTAAAACCTGGTCTAACTCAATATCTAACAGAAAGAACCAATTCAGAATTAATCTCTAATTAAGAATGAGTTTGCAAATCTAAACTGGTAATAGAACTCCACGTCCTGGACTCAGCAGGAATATTAAAAACCTCATCAGGAATGGTCTGGCTGACGAGAGGGAATAAAGGAATAATATAAGTAATTAATGTAAAAGACTTAAAGAACGAAACTCAAGACACACAGAAGGAGTGCAGAGCTCGCCCAGGTATCTCTCCAGGCCGTTGTGTTGCTCTGCACAGACACAGCTGGATTTCCTTTACAGATGTTTTCCTGCAGGGTTTTTGGAAGGCATCAGGATGATCCTGATTTTTACAGAAACCCACAGGCACAGCAACGTGACGTGAGATTACTGAGGTCAGCTGGAGGCAAACAGCAGAATACAGGAGGTTTTTATTCCCTGACCTCCAACTCCTAAGCATTTTCTTATTCCATGGATTCTGATCCATTCTCTCTAAGAAAATTTCTGAAATAAGGTGAGAGCTTGTGCTCTGAAAAAGATGGGAAATCTTCAGCCACTTATTGAGAAATAATTAGGAAACATTAATGCTCATTTCTTAAAAATTAAAGCTCTGATTTTCACTTTCTTCCTCTGGAAAGAAACTTCTCAATCAGTCCCACCCACTGATACTTTCTAGCACTCGTTTGTCTCCCCCCTTGGCAGGAGGTGAGTGCAGATTCAGTGGAACAAGCCCCCATTTCATCCCCTCGCTGTATTTCATGGCAGCTGCCAGTTAGGAGGTGGGAGAGAGGTGTGGATGGGCCAGAACAACGTGGAGGACTCCAAAAGCAGATAATTTAGGAGTGACATTTATTTGTATAAAAAACAGGGCCTTCCCTTCCCTACCTGTAAGGCAGGGCCCTTTTCACGACTTTTGCCCACAGTTGCAAGAAAAGCAAATTGGAATCAAAGGAGATGCCAAGAACAGCACTTGCTGCTTGGGAACATTACTGGTTTATTATAGGAAAATACCTGTATCACACTCGTAAAGGAACTGGTAAAAGTGGAGGTAGGCTCCCCTTCTACCTCCTGCCACCTCCCCACACCTCCACACAAACCCTGCCTTTCTTCCCAGCCCCAGTTCCAGCCAATTTCTTTCCCTGGGTTGTGTCTGCCCGAGCATCAGGGAAGTCCTAAAGCACTGTAGGAGCAGGAGGAATCTCTCTTTTCACTGTGATTCCAGACAATTTCAATCCCAAAGGTGTAGTTTGGGATGCAGCAGGGATTTCACTCCCAAAGTCTCTGTGCGAGTTGCAGTCCCAGCAGCACAGGTAGGTTTGTGTCCCTTGTGCTTATCCTGCCATGAGCAGATGGGATTCTGGAAGATTTAACTGGATACACACCCAGATGTTGCTGGGAAGAGGAATTGAGGAGGATAACGAACAAATCTTCCCTCCTTGGCCTTTCTGTAGAGCTGCTTGGGGCTGGAGCTGAGCAGAAGCCACTGAAAAAAGCACAGATTTTAAATGTTTACTTGCAAGTCGACTGAAACCAAATCTTGATAACAGGGCCGAGTCCTTGTGGGAGCTGAGCCAAGTCTTCCACACATTCCCTCAGGTAGGAAACTGCTGAGCAGCATTTCAAAGCCCAGTCCCTCCCAGATTTTCCTAAAAGAGCTCTTTGGTGGCTCCCTGGGCTGTGGTTTCTGAGGCTCCTGGGCTGGACACGCCGCTGGTTCCCCACAGGACACGGGGATGGAGCCTCTCAGGGAGGGATTTTCCCTGCTGGACAGATCCATACCCCCACCCTGTGGCATGACCTGGAGCCCACAGAGCCTCAGCGTTCCTCCAGGGACACCCTCCTGCCTCCAAGCTTGGAAAGAAAGGAGCAGGATGGATCAGAGGGATGACAAAGAGAACGTGGCTCCAAACTGCTTGAGGACAGCGAAACACAGAGCTCGAGTCCTCTCCATGCACAAAAAAAAACCAAAATCAAATTCACTGTATCAAGAAAGACCCTCTGGCTTTTCCATCCACAGGGACAGAGGAATTTAACACCTGGAACGCAGCCAAAGGCTGAAAGATCTCATAACTTTAATGTCTGCACCAGAAAACAACATTTTCATTCCCAATCAGAACATCCACCTTCAAATCCCTCTGTATAAAACCTTCCTCCAGCAGCCCCTGACAGGGCGAGCACAGCAGTTTTTGGGAATTATTATGGCTTCAGCCAAGCAGGGCTTCTCCACAGCCAGAGCCCCAATTTCTGTTATGCCACTGTAAATCTCGAGAAACTCCGGTTATTCCACTGGACTTGGGCTCGGGGGAAGCCAAAGTAAATACAAAGGGTTGTCAGAGGAGTTATATCACATTGGCACTGCTGTAAGTGAAAGCATAATTTGCACTATTTGTTAATAATATGGTGTCTTAGGTCATTAGGAATGAGGTCCTGCAAAGACAGCCGGGAGGAACTTTCTTCATGGGAGCAGCTCCTGTGCTGGACATTCATGTGAGGAATGGGAACGTGCCAGGTGTTGGGATTAGAGCCCAATCCATCCTGACTGGCAGCAGCTGGAGCTCTGGTTTGCTGTGCTCAGACAGAAAAATATCAGCTGGATCAGGCCCTGCTGATAACAGCACCAGATAAAAATAATAGCTGGGAGACCTTGGAACAGGTTTCTGGTGGAGTCTGTAAAGAAAATCTTGAACCTTCAGGGTGGTGGGGCTTGTAAGAGATGTAAAAATCAGCCTGGCTTTGTGTGACAGTCTCAGAGGCAGGTGGGAGATGAAACTTTTGGCTCCTCCGAATTACTTGGCTTTAAAATCATGTGGAAGTTGGGAAGGAAGTTACAGTTCAGGAAGAAATCCCTCATGTTCAGATAATCCTTGTGTCAGCAGGATCCCATCCCTCAGTGCTCCCTGTGAACCAGCAAATAAAGACAATTCCTGTCACAGCCGTGGCCAGAGCAGAGCCCAAACCCTTCCCAGCCACCCTGCAGGACACACAGTTGTCACCACGTTGATATCCCAGGAAAATAAAGGGCAGCTCTTAGCTCCAGACCCACTGGGAATGTGGGAGTAAAGGGAGGGAAGTGAAAGGAGGAACTGGAAGGGGAGATCCTGCTCCCACTGAACTCAGGAGCAACACTCACTCACCTCTGGGCTGTTCTGGTTTGCCTCCATTGAGGTTCTGGTGACATTTTTCCACTGTGAGGGAGGTTTAGGTTGGATCTCAGGAAAAGATTCCTCATCCAGAGGGTGCTGGGCACTGCCCAGGCTCCCCAGGGAATGGGCACGGCCCCGAGGCTGCCAGAGCTCCAGGAGTGTTTGGACAGCGCTGCCAGGGATGCCCAGGGTGGGATTTTGGGGTGTCTGTGCAGGGCCAGGGGTTGGACTGGAGGATCCTTCTGGATCCCTTCCCAGTCAGGATATTCCACAATTCTCTGATTCCATGAGCTAAAGTAAAACATTACATTCAGCTCCTTCCAGGTAAGTGATTTCTGGGGGTCTAGGAATAAGGAATGGAGTTTGTTTGGGGGGTTGTTTTCAATGGAAACTGATTCCAATATCCCTTGGAAAATATGTTCCAGGAAAAACACGAGGAAATAAAGTTCCCCATTTCCCCCTCCCCCAGCCCAGATCCATTCTGAGACATAAACCAACACCTTGATATTTCATTTTGAAAGCTCCTTTCTTCAGCTTTCTCGAGACAAATTTTACCTTGCTTGGAGTTGTAAATAAAAAAAAAAAAAGACCAAAATCAATTAACCACGGGTTTTTTACGGAGTGGGGAGGAAGGTAACGCACCCCATCGGTCATAAATTGATTTCTGGAGGCACAAGGAGCAGTAAAGCCCAGTCCATTGCCCCAGTGCCCTGGTATGGAGCTTCCTGCGGGTCCCACGATGGGGCAGCCCCTGGGGTGCACAATTTGCAGCAGAGGCCCCTCACTGCAGAGCTGCCCCGCCACAGGGAGCAGAGATGTTTTCCTTGGCCAGAGGAACCGCAGGAAATAAATTATTCTGCAGCCAGGCTGACAGAGCTGGGCATGGGGTACAGAGAACTGGACACCTTCCCAGTGGCCTCTTGCCTAGAATTCGCTCTGGATTCATGGAGCTGAGCGGGATTTGCAGGAGGCAGATGTGGATTAATTCCCAAGTCGGGTTTATCTCGTCACGGCACAAAAGGACAAAGTGGTGCCTCAGCAAATATCACCCAGCAGGACCCAATGTGGCTCCCACCAGAGCTGGGAAACTCCAGTTCAGCCCCATCCTTGCATGTTTTGTGCCCAGACCTTGTGTTTTATCACCTCTTTCGCAGCTGGACAGAGAGACTCTCAGGTAAACTCATTTCTGGTGTAGCTCCATCAAAACCATGTGTGCAGGTCTCCTAAAATTACGTGTTATTGTGAACCCCATGGCAATGGCAGTTATCTAAAAAGGGGGAAAAATCCCTCAGACAATGTTCCTTTTGCCACCAAATGCGTTTCCATTCAGAGTAGAGAGAAAAATCCTCTCAGCTTTTGCTTTTTGTCATCAAAGGCCAGATTAAAAATAGCATTTTTGATAATCACCTGTGGAATTCAAGGGCATCCAATGAAAAAAAACCCAGCAAGGTGAACTTAAATGTGTTTTTCTTTCAAAAATAAAGTTGTGTGTGATCAGCTAAATAAATATTATGTTCTGTTATGGCTTATCTGGCTCTAGTCGAGTGCCTGTCCTGCTCTCCCGAGGATTTCACTCCCTCGTGCCTGTGTGTCTCCAAAATCTTTACATATTTAGTGCTTATAAGCAAGGAAGACATGGCAGGACTTTAAAATCCTCTCTGTCCTCCAGAGGTCCTGGTGTGATTTCGTGGAAGCCACACCAGCAGCTGATTTTTGTGTTGAGAAGGCAGCCTGGGATCTCTCTTTCTCTGAGCTGTTCTGCACATTTACTGGAAGAGTAACAAGGAAAGTGCTATCAGATGGGAAAAACCACTTCCAGAAGCTGTTTCTGCACCAGGTCGCACAGTAGCTGCTGGGAAGGACCAACCCAAATCAGGGCAATGCAGGGTGGCAGCTCCAGGCTGACATTTGGCTCCGTTGCTCACTGAGATTTTCCTCCTGCCAGTGTTTTACAACAACCCAGTCCCACATTTTACGTGACAAAGTGGGGAATTTACTCCTTTCCAGCTTGACATTTCCCCCATCTGAGAACTCCTCCAGCACAAATCCATCCCATGTGATAAGGTAAATCCTGCCTTATTAAAAGTGAGAGAAAGGGAATTCTTTCACAGCACTGGTGAATATTTGAGTGGGTTTTTTTTTATCAGGATGTCTGGCTGTTATTTCATCTCACCCATCCACACAAAATAATTGGGAAGTCAAAGCACAGCAAATATCTCCTGCCGCTCGTTGGCCAGAGCTGGGACGTTATTGGGGAGTTAAGTGGATAATGGTGTGAAATAAGCCTATAAAAACCAACACACTTCAGAGTTAATATTTTTTCAGGGTGCAGTTAAGTTACTGTGACACATCTGTCATAACTCTTCTGGGGAGCTTCAGAACGTGTCTGATCTTTCCCCCTCAGAGCTGAAATGGATCTCCTGAGCTTCAGGAAACCCAATCCCCACAGGTCACTGGCAATAAGCTCTGGAGTGTCAATACAGGCTGTGGTTACAATGGCAGCCTGCAAGAATCCAAGGCCTCATCCCCGCCTGAGGAATCTTCTTTTCCACCTGTGCACCGCCTCTGCAGTTCATTTTCCAGGGGCTAGGTGGGATATTCTGGCACCCATATCCCAATGAAACTTCCTGCACCAACCTTTCTAAAATCTCTCTGAAAACTTTGAGGTGAGGAGAATCAGATCAGAGTCCTGTGAAGCCGGTGGGTGCTGTCCTGGGCTGGGATGGACACTGAGGGAAAAAAATATTCTCCCTCACTCATCTGTTCCATTTGGATTTTAATACTTCATTAAGGAAAACATTTGTTGCTAAGAACCTGTTTCTAGCTGAAAATAAATTTGCATTATTAAATTCTATTATAAACTAACAGAGGTTCTAAAAAAAGTGAAAGGACCCACACATCAGATATAAATGTCATTATATGGCCAATATTCCAGGATGCTGGGAAAGCTGAATTTGAGCTGAGTTCCTGGGCTGGCTTATCAGAGCACTGATGATAAATTCTGCTGTGCTATGAGGAATCACCTCCCTCTTTATCACCCATCAGTGGCTCTTTCTAGAGTTTGTCTAAACTAAAACCAGCCTCACTCCAGTTTGGGAAGTGGCAGTTTCCTGTCTGCAGGTGCCGTCTGTGCTCCCAAACGGAGCAGCAGAGAGGCAGAACCAGAGATTCGAGTACAAGGTCTGCTCTGGGCCCCAGACACCCAAAGCTTTGGCTCCCATTTCTGTCCAATACAACTTGGAAAGCTCAGTTCTCACTCTGGGTCTGGGCTGGCTATGCTGTTTTGATCCACGTGAAAGGAGAAGAACCGAAAGTAACTGGAATTATTCATGTATAAAAATGGAAATGTGTTGGATTCCTACACTGTTCAAGGACCAGTGGTGCTTTCTGGGATTAAATCCTGCGCTTTTAGGCCGAGCTCTCACAGACCCCAACCTCTGCTTCATGTTAGGTGCTGATTTCCAGGATTTTGGCTGAGCTCAACCAGGAGATGGGATTCATTTCCAACGGAACAGACCTAGCTCTGGGTTCTGCTTTCAAAGAAACCTGAGGGTGTCTGGGCTCAGAAAACATCTTCAAACCCAAACCATTCTCCCTGGCTTGGCCAAAACCCAAAACCCAACTGCAGTTTTCTCAGTTTGCAGGACAGAGGGGAAGAAATCGAGTGGAATCCCGAGCTCTCAGTTTCCAGCTTTGAAATATCTGCCGACATTGCCTTTTAATAGGGATATTTAATGCCACCAAATGATTTGGGGAGGGTATTAAATGAGGAGCAGATATTTAATCCTCTGGCTACGGGGCAGTTTTTCAGCTCTGATATTGAGCACCTCTCTCTGCACTAAACCAGGGAGCTCCAGGGTAGATGGTTGGGGGTATAAATGTTATCCAGAGCCCCAAGTTTAGACCTAGAGGGGTTAAGGGCTTAAAATGAACCAAAAATTGAGTGAAACCAAATCAAATCTTCCCTTCTCTGCTGGTGCAGTGGTGCTAAAAGGTTAACTTCCCAAATGGGCCCGCTCTCGAGCCGATCCTGTGGTGGCTCTGTGGTTTCCGCCTATATAAATTTGATAATATTTTACAAATGCACTATATGAAATATATTCTTAACATGTGTTTAATACATTTACAATCTATTAAAATGAAAAACAGAATACGCTTCAAATGCTGCTCGGGTCTTTGCTTAATGCACTATGTCTGGAACATGTTAAACATTATTTTAGAGGTAATTGAAACATTTCACACACATTCACCCTGCGTGCTGCGTGTGTGCGCTGCATGCACCGGGCCAGGCCTTGCCTCCAGCACACAGGGTGGGTATCCAGGCTGAGGATGGAGAGGTTCTGGCAGCACAAATGTCCTTGGAAGCACAAATCCCCTGCACCTTTACCCCCCCTGGCATGGGTCCCTCTGCATCCCTCAGCTTCACTTGAACCAAATAAATGAGCTCCAAATTTACCCTGGGCAGGCAGTTCCCGAGTTGCAGGGTATTATTTCAGCTCGTTTCAGCACATAGCCTGTCAAAGCAGCCATTAAATCCCTCTCAAATGAATATTTCTGTAAATACACACGGTACGGGAGTATTCCTGTGTAAGTGTTTGCTTAGTTTCACAACATGTTCCTCTCACTCATGCCAATGTTCCCAAAAAGTGAACAAGGTGTGGGGAATAAGGATGGAGTGGAGTCCTCGCTCCTGCCCAAATAAATGGCCACAAAGGCTTGATTATAGTCTTTTTTCTGTTGATTGCAGTCTTTTCCTCATTATCTCTGTGGCACCCTTTCAGGTTCCTGGACAAGGCAGGGTGATTAATAAATTAAATATCCCTCTTTAAGGTGATAGAGTGCCTATCACTGCTCCTGCTTGAGTGGAGAGCAGTGAAAAATGGGGTTTATTTCCATGTGTCCCACACTTCTGCCTCCTCCTTGCCTTTTCCTTCTCCACCGGGCACAGCTCACACTTTTGGGATGGAGAGCCCACACTTAACTTGCCATGGAGCTTTATTTTCCCATTCTTTCGACCTAAAGCAGCGAATTGTGTCATAAATGCTGAGGGAGATGGGGGCTGCACTGCAGGCTGGCTGGCAGGAGAGCTGTGCTCTGTGCCCAGAGATTTGCAGCTTGGGAAGAGGCCGTTTGTGTCCCATTTCAACTCCTACAGCGAAAAATCTGGCTTTTCTTTGCTCACACGGGGATGTTTTGTTTTGTATTTGGGATCCAACCTTTTCTGGAGATAGGAAAGCAAATTTATTCAGGAACAAACAGCACGAGAGATGAAAAGGAAGAAGAACTGTGTGCTCATGAAGATGAGATAAGAGCAGTGCTCAGAGGGTTTCTGTCTCAGTCTCAGACAATGCAGACCTTGATGTCTCAACTCCTTGTTCCCAGCGGAGCCTTTCCTCCATCCAGGCCTCCTCCCAGCTTTTTTAATCCTTCTAAAATCCTCTCCCTTCGCCAAGTAATGTGGGCAGCCATAAATTTGCCCTGGTGGTGGTGAACTACAAACCATTCATCATTGCAGCATTGCTTCGGGCACCTGGAGCCATTAGAAGCAAAAATACAATTAATCAAAGCTTGAAACAGACTAAATTAGGTCTCATTAGAGGGGTGTGAGGATATTTAATAGTTTCTGTATTATCCTTTCTCCATAGCTCCTTTAGTGAGTTATCTCAGCACACACCTTCAGGTAAAAGGGAATTATTTTGGAATTATTTGATGTGAGAGAGCAGATCAATCATTTTCCAAGGGCAGCTCCGGCAAAAAACCCATCATTTTTATGCATCCTTTTACTGTCCCTCTCCACATTTCATCTTCATCTCAGGCAAGCAGCTAATGCAGAGACTGGACTTTATATTTCACTTATTTCGACAGAAATCACCTTAGTTCCCAAAGCGACCTTGGGCTGTGTGATTATTTTTAGAAATAAGAAGGATTCCCCACTGTTTGTTTATAATAATTATAAATACAATAAATATTGATGTATTTGTAAATTTAAAAAGCCTTCTCCTTTTCCAGTTGTATTCATGTGCTCTGTTCCTGCAGTCAGATGCTTTAAGACACCTTGCAGACAAACAGGACATGCTACGGAAGGGTTTTGCTAAAAAACAGGTTAATTTTAACCATTAATGTTCCTCACTGAGACATCTCTGAATGACCTCTTAAAGCTCTTATTTAAAGAAGTCTTTGAAGTTCGTGGCAGCTCTTAAACGTAACTGTAAATATGTGAACGTAAATGTCAATATATAAATGTAAACTTAAATTGAAATGTGACTTTACAGTGATTGTCTCTGCATTTTGTACAGGTTTGAGCTGAGCTCTGAAATGCCATCAGCTGCTTTCTAGAAAGTTCAGGAATCATTTCCAGCCCCCTGGATAATGCCCATTATTGCTTTTTGCTGCCTGCTTTTGTAATCCCTGATGCCCTGAAAAGTTTTCCTGAGGGGCAAAGAAACCCCAAAATCTCCCCAATTTCGTTTGGTTCTCCTTTCAGGCCGCTGAAATTTCACACCTCTGGGAAATGGAGACACAACCAGCACAGAAATTGGGTTTCTGCACTGAACATTTTTGGCAAGACAGGTTTGATTCCTCTCCTCCTCCCTTTCCTTTCATCTCCTCCATCCCACCCCATCCAAACCCAAGGTGCCCTTTCCAGCCCCGGAGCCCGAAGGAAAGTTTGGAGATTACAAATTGGAATAAACTTCATTTCAACAGTAAACAAGCAAAAAAATGACCACATTGGTGTCAGGTTCTTGATAAATATTAGGCCTGACGTAGGTTGGGGTTTTTCCTTGGATTTCTGCTGGCTCTTGGTGTTCCAGGAATCTTTTTTTTTTCTTTTTTTTTTTCAGAGTCCATCTTTCTCTTTTTTTCTTTATTAGTTTTTTAATGAGCTGAAGTTGTTTTCCAGCCCATGACCATGGAGTACATTGTATTCACTATTAAGTGACACGGTCACAAGCAGAAAACTGTCTGAAATCATGTCTTGAACAGACCAATTCAGCTCCAGATATTTATTTTTCATGATATAAGGAGAGGTGTTAACCAAGGGCCGTGTTTGGTGGGTCATAGTGGCAGCTAATTTTACAGAGAAGAATCTACATGATCATTAATTCAATTTAACTTAATCTAATTTAATTTGATTCTATTTTATTTTACTTTTTCAACACTTGTCCCGTGGAGTCCTCACATCCTAAACTTTGTACCCGAAGAAAAACCCCACAGGCACCGACTTTGCAAGGAGGAAATTTCCACATGAAAAGTCCTGAAAGCTGCCAGGGCAGGAATTCTGTGGCTCAAGCAGAACTTATTAACCACAAGACATTGCTGAAATATCAACCAGATGCTTTGCCCCATCCTAGGCTGAGTTTAACTCTGTGTATGAATCAGCTCAGGCAATTTTTTAATCAAGGACTGGCAGAAGAGCGGAGTCATCGTGTGATAAAAACGGGAAAAAATTGATTTTATATAAAATAAGAGACTCAGAGAAAATGAAAGCTCTTTAAAAAGGGGTGAGATGATGACAAATTGAACTTTCCCGGTCTAAGAAGCCTCGAGTTTTTTTTTTCAGAGAAGTGTTTCAAATATAGGAGTGGCTGAACCACAGAGAAATCCGACTGCCCACATTTTCCAGTGAGTGTCCCTTGGAAAACAGGTGACTTTGCTGGTGTGGAATGAGAGGGCTGAAAAATCTGTGCAGTGGATGAATCTAAAGTGTAATCAGGACATGGCAGCCCTGAGTGCCTCCCTCTGCTCAAAGATTCAGAAATCTTTCCACAATACAGTGAATTTCAGCAGACCCTGAATAGAACCAGGAGGGCAGAATCCAAATAAATTAGGATTTATGAGGGTAACTCTCCACATTCCAATATTTGCTTGGGCCAGTGGTCCCATCCACTGTCGGAGAGATTCTGCCTCGTTGGTCTTCCAGAGCTCACCCAAAAGCAGAAAATATTTTTAACTTGGTGGGCACAGGATCCATGTGGAGAGAGATTAAAGCCCCTGAAAGGAGTGAAAGAAGAGCTGGGAATTCTCTGTTTTGTGGGACCAGCTGAAGGCAACAGCAGTGCTGAGCCATCACGTGGAATTTGAGGGCTTTGGAGACGCAGCCCTGAGGGGAAGAGCCACCTCTTCCACCCTGCCACAGCATCCCTCTACATTGGAACTGGGTTATTAAAACAATTCTGGGTAATTCCTGCAAAATGTGTGAATACTCAGTTGGATTTTAATGATCACATGCTGCTAGACTGTGATGGAGCTGATGGTGTTGCTTCCACAGCACTCCTATCTGCTTTGTGGGTGTTCTGACAATATTTTAGAGCTGGATTCCTGATGGTGCCCGGGTTCCTGCTCTGATAAATTCCAGCAGGCTGGATGGGCACTGCAGTCACGCTGTCGGGCAGCAAAAGCTTTCACTCCACCCCTGGCCAGCAAAACCAAACAATTCTGACTTTACCACCCTTAATCAACTCATCAAAACCAACACACACTGATTGCAGGATCTGCTCCTCCAATCAATCCGAGATACCTGCCTGGTGGTTTTATTTCCCTGTCCCTTCCCAGCATTGTCTCTCAGAAAGCTGCAGCTGCCCCACCTCAGGCTGCGGCCTAGGCTGGGCTGGCTTTGTTTATTTGTACTCAGGCTGGAAACCTCCAAAAATAAAAGCAGGAGCAGGTGTGGAGCAGAGATGCTGAGTGACTCAGAGGTGGCATCAGGCCCAGGAGTCACCACTGCACCCATGGCCTGGGTGAGGGCACAACAGCTCTGACCAAGACAAGGCCTGAACCTTCCAGTTGGTCATTTTTGATAGAGAATCTTGATTTCTCCACTTCTCTTTGGTTCCACCTGTGAAAATGGAACAAAAAAATATGAGTTGCCCTTCCCTGTGAGTTACTGAAAGCTTTGTCAGAGAGCCCAAGGATGTGGCAGTGCTGGGACTTCACGTCACCTCCTTCCAGGCAGCCTTAAATCTTGGATTTTTAAGCCTGGATTGGCTTTTCCCTGATGAGCAGCAGCAGGAATGGGCTCTGCTGCATTTCTCTCACAGCATCCCAGCCCTTGCTGGCGCAGAGAACGGGAATCAGGGATGTTCTGCAGCTCCCAGGATGAGTCACGGCGCCTCCCGGGGTGTTTTTCCTACAAATATTGCTCAGACAAAACAAACAAAACAATTGGTGGCTGGCACCTCCCTCAGGCACCGCAGAGATGGAAGTGTCCTCTGGGTTGGTGGCCAAGGAGTGGCCTCGGCTGAGGCTGGCATGGACAGGGACACCACAGGCTCTGTGTGGGGTCAGGCTGGCACTGGGTTACACCCAAACCCCAAAGGAATGTAGGGTGCAGGATGGGACAGCAGCTTTGGCACTGGCGTTCCCGGCCTCTCCAGGTGGTCCCTGTCCCCCAGGGACACGGTGACGGTCATGGACTGTCCCTGCTGTGTCCCAAACACCTCCCACAGGGACAGCTCCTCCACGGCAGCCCAGCCACACCTCCATGAACCCACAGGTGTGGCCTTGCCATTATGGAGCTCCCACCAGCACAAACCCTCCTGTGCTCATGGATCCGATTTGGTGGGCAGGGTCCTCATCCTTTCCAAGCTTCATGGCGAGTTAGCCCCATATTCCTTCCCAAAATGCTCCTATCTTTCCACTTCTAGAAAATATCCACTGCTCCTAAAGTTTCCAGCCTTTCTCCAAATAACTTTCTCCTGTTTTTTCTTATTTTTTTCCCTTTTCTTTTTCCCTGTCAGAAAGTGAAATCTGTGTGCTTCCTTATTAAGCCACTTTATTCTTGGCAGGCTTTGAAAAAAGCCCTACTTCAGCAATTTAAGCTTTTCTTCCTGGAGGCGCAATACTCAGACACGAGGAAAAGTAAGTCGAGAAGACAAAATAAACATATTTTTCAGGAAGACTCCAAGCCAAGTGGAACTTTCAATGAATGATTTGAGAGAGTTGCTGCTTTTGATATGCACAAATACCTCCCAGCACTGCAGGCACACACCACATCCCTGGATTCTGTGGAGCTGGACCAGGAGAGGGGGGAAAATTAGAATAGATATTGCAGTTTGTGCCTCACAATGGCTTTGAAATGCAAGCACAGCTCAGCAAAGGTTGTGCAAGTTCATGAATGATGAATTTGTGTTGCCCAGATTAAAAGGAGGAAGGGAAAGTGTCTCCATTTTTCACTCAGCCATAAAATGTTCCAGAATATCCAGGGATCTAGAATACAATATCCTAAGTCTTGTATTTGCTTTCTACTCTACATTTATTTGCTTAAATAAGAGGAGATGATGATGACTGGATTTATATTTTGGTCTTATTCACACCAGATTTATTAAAAATGATGGCAGATTCATTGTTGGGATGAATTTCCATTCTCCCAGGAGGTTAAAGGTGCTGGCTGAACACCAACTAGATCCATAATATCCCGGACAATAATTAGGGTTTTATCTGCAACTTTTAATTAGTATTTTCAGGATATTTATTAGTGTATTTTACTCTTCTACCTTCTTCAAATGGAAGCATTTTTATCCAGCAAAAAGAATCCAAGTGCTTTCTTTTGGGAAGACAAAAAATGGTGGGAAATCAGTGGGGAAGATAAATACAGAAAATAATATAACAAATCTTGCCAGAGGGTTCTGGGCATGTAAGAAATTGCTGCCATGAAATGTCCTCGGGCACCTCGAGCTGAGGACACTCAGATCCATCACATGTCCTGGAGCTGGAGTGCAAACGGACTCAGGAATTTTCTCATGGAGCTTCTTGCTCCTCATTCAGTCTTTTTTTGAGGACAAAGAGGAAAAAGCTCCCACACAGGAGGGGAAAAATGGATTTGATCCCCAGCTCTGCCTGCCTGGGTTTGTGTGTCTGCCACAACTTCAGGGCTTTGCTCAAGGTGACCAGGGAGGACACTCTGGAAAATGGGAATTCTGGATCCTCTCCAGGCAACTTCAGACTGGTTTTGTTCATGGTGATGGAGAAAAGCAGGGGATTAAATTAATTCCAAAGTCTTGGGCCCTTCAGGACCAACTCAATGCCAGCAGTGCCTCCTCCTCATCACCCCAGTTTGAGTCACAGCAGAACCATGCTGGGCAAGAACACAAACTGGGATAAGGTGGAGTGGAAACCTGTGCCAGCAATGTTAATTTGATTGCAAATATTCCCTCAAATCTCACCTTTCATGTGTGTAATGTCCTTGAAACTGATTTCACAATCAAGGGTTTGATATGGGAGAGAAAAACCCAGGTCAAACCCAGTTTAACACAGCCCATGACACATTTTTCATTCAGATGGCCTCAGAAATGAACAGATAAAAAGCAAATGAGCAGAGAAAAAGCACCAGAGCTCTTCATCACTTGTGCTCCACTCCAGCTGAAATTGAATTTGAAATTCAGGTTATGCAACAACATAGCATTGTCTCCTTTTATTAAGGCCACCAGCTCCTGGAGGTCCTGGGCGTGTTATTGTTCTCAATTAACACACTTCTCCTCTTTCTCCCTGGAATCCTTCCCGCTGGTTTGCATTGTAACAATACCTCCAAGTCATAGGCTCCAAGCTGGATTTCCAGTTGTGAGGCCACTTTCACTCCGTAACCCACTAGAGAATATTCAGCCTCCCTTCTAACACGTTGCATTAATTACATTCCCAGAAACAAACAACCAAACAACCAAACAACCATTTCTTTGCTTTTTTTCTTATTGAGCTGCTTTTGTGTGGGGAATAAATCGTTGCATTAGTGCAAACCCCTCAGCAAACGAAGCCAGACAGTAGCTGTGTCTCTTGGCAATGAGAATAATCTAATAAAACATCACCTTTCAAAGACAAAAAAAGTTCCTCTGGACACTCAGTAACGTCACCTCGGCACGAAATATATTCCACTCTTGGTTTGTGTTTTTTGGACCAGCGCAGCTTAGGATGGTTGTTATCCCAAGACCATGCCACCAGAGTTGGAATTAATAATATAAACGCTGAGCCCAAGCCCTGATTGACAGCTCTGATTCTGTTAATACCTCCTCGTTGGGCTTCCACCACGGTCAGAAGTTAAAATTTATTTTGACAAGCTTTCTGCTGGTTATGGAGGCTGGGAGCTTTATAGCGGGGTATCCAGCGATTAAATATCTGGCATGGATTATCAAAAACCAGAGGGGGAAGGCAGCGAAGGCCTCTTGATGACAAACTGGATCCCGCGGCGCGGCGAACTTGGTTTTAATTAAGTTATTACCGCCCTTAATGGGAAGGGGCTGTTCCTTTGTTCTTTGGCAAGGCAGCAGACAGGGACGGAGTGGGGAATGTCAGCAACTCAATTAAGGCAGGGCTGCCTCGAGGATGCTCCCAGGGACACGGAGGTGGCCCCGGGAAGGAGCTGTTGGGATTCCCGGGAGAACGGGGCTGGAGTCACAAACCCCACCAGGGTCAACAGGAGCAATTCAGGATTAAGGGGAGAGCTCCTGGCCTTAATCAGTGGGTTCAGAGTAATTAAAGGCAGGATTGCTGGGAGTTTGTTTCCCAAGGCAGGAGCAGGATTGTCCCCATGGCTCGTTTTCCAAGGTGCCTCAGTGCACTCACTGGCTATTTCAAAGATGATTTGTAAAACAAACTTTTATTACCTTTTTGATCACCTGCACCAAACCCCTTCAATATCAATAACAGAGAAGGCAAGAAAAGCCTGTTTTATTTTATTTCAAAACCTACAACCTTATTTTTATTTTATTTAAAAACCCCAGCTCAAAATATCATGACTGACTCCAATTCAGGTTTCAGTGACAGCAATTTCAGCTCAGAGAGGTTTGGTAACATCAACATGAAGAGGAAAACCAGGCCTATTAATTTTCAGCCTTAATTTTATAAAAATTACTGTTGTTGAACAAGGAAATATCTGAGACTTCAAGTCAGGAGAGAACTGCACATCTTCCAGAAGAATGCCTGAAAAAACCCCATTTTTTAATCTTTTACTCTTCTGGAACACATAACCTGAGAATTAAACATTCTCTGTGGAGTCATCTAGTCTCACCTTATAGAGCAATATTACTTGGTGTGGGGTAAGACTATAAAACCCACAGAATACCCAAAAAAACTCCTGTGCAGAGCAATCCTTGTACAAAACCAACCAGCAGCAACAAACACCCCATATCCCACCCCACACCCCGCTGGGCAGGGTTTGTGTGAAGTGCAGTCAAGCACAGATGCTCCATATGGTCACGAGAATCCCTGGGATAGAGGGAGTAGCCACCCAAAACCGAGCTCAGACTATACACTTTACAAAGAGGCAATCCCCGTGAAGGGTTTAGGAGGGGGAAAAAAGAGACAGAGGTAAAAAAAAAAAAAAAATAGAGAAAAAAGCCATTTTCAAAAGTCTAAACTTTCCTGGACAGGGCTACGTGTGGAGCTGTGGGGGTGAAAGTACAACTGTTGCAATGTTTAAGCCGTGGATATTTGTTGGTTTTAATGGTCAAATTCATGTGGATTTTATATTTATATTTACTATATTTGCAGCAAAGAGACAGTGAAGAATTGCACATTTCTCCCTGTGCACCCACAGCTGATAAAGAACTGACATCTCCCTTCAGATAAGAACTGCTGCAAAGACTCCAGGGTGCCCAGAGGGTATCCCAGAGAAAAGTGGGAAAATTACTAGAAGGCCAAGGGGAGGAAAAATGACACATTTTAATTGTTGAGAGGCAATGGGGATAATTAATACTTTAAAACTGTGATTTAAATAAAATGTTATTACAGCTGTAATAACAATTATTATTATTATATTCCATTTTAACAGCACTAATCGCTGTAAGAGCTGATGTAGGCAGGATGAACAAAGTGCAAATATTTTACTGTGCACAAACTGCTTAGAAGAAAGATATTCTGAAATCAGTTGATTTTAATCAGTACCTGAAGGATGAAGAGATTTTTTTTTTCAGGGAAATTGTCAGAATTTTGGGGACCTGAACTGTTCAGCCCAAAGTATTTTCACTCTGGAATAAAGATCCTGTTTTATTTAGGAGCTGACCTGGAGGAGAAGTAACAGAAAATCAGATCAGGGAGGGAGGATTTTGGGGAAGTGTCTGCAGGTTTGGGGTCCCCATGGAATGTTTTAATTAATGAAAGAGAAAGGATTCCAAGCAATAACGGGAAAAGAGCTGCTCTCGTGAAAAGGGAGCCTCTTCCCAAACTGAGATATGGGAGATGGGATTGCATAAAACACCAGGGATGCTCCTGGGAGGGAAATGTATCAAATACCAAGTGCCATATCAAATATCACTGGAGAAAAAGCTGGTTCCGTGTTGGGGGATGACCTGGCTGAACAATCTTGGGTGGCACCAACCAGAAATGGCACAGAATATTTTACATTTTCATTGCATTTTTTCTTGGTTCAGCGTGAAACTCCAACTTCTCCTGGTGCCTTCTGAGAGTTCCTGCTCCAGAAACATCGGTCCTGACCACCAGCTCCTTCTGATGGGCTCCCAGCCAGCATCACTCTGCACTGGTGTGTGGAATTAATCCCGGGAATCACAAAAAACCGGGAGAAGTTTGGGACAGGACACGTGTCCCGCAGGATCTTTCCCAGAAGATCCTTCTTGCGGGCTCAAATGCACCAAATCAGAGTTTCTTCGTGCACTTTCCTCTGCTCACTGCTCTGCTTTCTCCTCAGATCCCACAGATCTTTGGGCTTTTACAAACAACATCCATGGCGAGAAACTTTTCATTGCTCACAGGTACAGAACTCCCAGTGCAGGTAACACAAAGTGAAATTGTGCTTTTATTTCCCTTTTTCAGACACTGCTTGATGTTTCACTTGGAGCTGGTTCAGATCCAGGCGTCCTTTAGACAATTATGGAGCTTTTGTATAGGAAATGAACACCTAATCCCCAGATCCCACGAGACTCTGCACCCTTCTAGAGGGAATACGCTTTTTAAGAAAATCCTTTGCCCTTTGCTTGAAGAAAATCCTCTGCCCTAAATCTCATAAAACAAAGCAGCTTAGGGATCCTTGCAATAGCAGAGCTGAACTAAACATGCTTAACAAAGTTTCCCTTTGTCAACAGCATCTCGGTGAGCTCCCTCCTGCGGGATGAGTGTCAGGCTTCAGGCTAATCTCGGTAATTCTTTAACCAGAGATTTGCACGTTATTAAGTGGTCGTTTCTCGGTGGGTGGAAAGCGATCAGGCAGGGGAAGGTTCCTCCTGAAGCAGAGCTCAACGCTCCATTCTTCCCTGAAAAGCCCAGCGAGGTGTGTCTGGCCTGAGGGACATAAATGGCCAATGAAATCAGAATAAAATGCCTCTTGAGGGTTATTCACCAGCTCTGCCCCCAGGCAGAGGCTTCTGGGCGGCCCCAAGGTCTTTGCTAAGCCTGGCTTAGTCTCTGCAGGTAATGGCAGATCCCAAAGCTCAGTGGTGTCACCAGGCAGGGCTGCACGGGACCCTCCAGGTGACCCCGGCAGGAATTACCGAAGGACTTGGCAAACCTCAGAGCCTCGTTGCCTTCAGCATCCTCAACAAAGGCTCTCTCTTGCTGTCATTTCAGCTGAATCCTGGTCCTCCCCTGCTGGGAGACATCACACAGCCTTTAAAATACAGTAAATATAAACATAAAAACACAGTACAGCTGGTTCCATCAGAGATCTCTGAGGGTTTGGTAATGCCGTCCTTCTACAGAGAGCGAGAAAAATAAATTTGCTTTTTGCTTGGGATGCCAAACACTTGCAGGAGCAATCTCGGAGTCTCAGGTGGGACACAATCCCTCCCTACAGCAAACCAGGTCTGTGTATGGCCAGCACTGCCCAGGACACTCAGGGGAAGGTTGGACTGGGTCATCTCCAGAGGTCCCTTCCAACCCTAAAAATTCCATGGTGCCATGATTTTGTGACAAGTGACCAACACAGGGAGTGGCACGCGAAGCCCTATGAGAATTTCCAAGGTGGGAGATCAGAAGCAAATTGGAAAATGGAATTCTCCATGGCTTGGGGGAGTTCGGCAAACCAGGGGGACCCCTCAGGAACAATCAACCCCACTGTCATTTATTCCCAGGATCGCTTCCACATCCAACTCCCACCTCCTTCCCTTCACAAACACAGCCCCAAACTCCCCCGAGGTTCCCCACAAGGGCTTTGCTGGGTCCCTGTGCAGGCAAACCCCTGTTGGCACCGGGATTGATCCTCGAGCTTCATCTTGAGCCCATTTGCGTGTGGCATTTGCATGCTGATGTCTTTGCCGCCCTAATGGTTCGATTTCAAAGCACATCTCTTCCCCTTTTATCTCCAGCTGAATGAGATGTCTCAATAAGTGCCAGATAAAGACGGAAGTCTTTTGTCTGGAATCAGCCAGGCAGGGCCAGCTGTGAGCAGGACTGGCTGAGGTTTCACTCCAAGCTGGAGCTGCAGCTCCTTTCAGGCTGCAGGAGCAGGGCAGGGGGAAGAGGCCTGGCTTGCACACATGGCTGAGTGTCTTCCAGTGTTTATTTTTCCTTCCCAAAGTTATTTTTGATAAAGGAGTTGAGGGGAGCGAAAGAGAAGAGATCAAGAGGGAAGCAAGAAAGGAAGAAAGAGAGAGTGGCCACAGTAACAGTTAAATCTCTGATTTGCATCCAATGGGTTTTTGGGTGGTACATCAGCTTTCTATCAGGGAAGGCTTTGGCATCTGAGCCTCTGGGCCAGACATTATTCTGTTGTTGAACAGTGGGAGACCCCCGAGAAAGTGCTTGGCTCTGATTTTAAAGGGACTTGGCTTTTGTGCTCTTGGGTTGGGTGACCTGCTGAATAAAAACCAGGCTGACACTGAGAAGCAAAGGCTGTTTTTGCAGCCAGTTAATAGTGAACAAAATTTTGTCTGTCTTAAAAAAATTGTCAGTCTTAGAAAATGGTCAGTGTTAAAAAACTGTCAGTCTTAAAATGATTGTCAGTCTTAAATCATCATTGTTAAAAAACTGTCTGCCTTAAAATTGTCTGCCTTAAAAATCATCCAACTTAAAAAATTATCTGTCTTAAAAAATTGCCAGTAGGCCTACAAGATGTGGTAATTGAGGAAGGATTATGACAAAATCAAGGAGTAATCAGCAAGTAGATAAGTCTGAATAACACCTTTGAGGGCTGCAAGAGATCCACCAAGGATGAAACCTCCAGCGAGCTGTTCCACACTGGCCACACCCCAACCAGATTTGCACCTGAAATGCCCAAAAAATCCAGCTGCTGGGTTTGTTCCTCAGCTGCTCTGCCCTGCAGGTAAAACGAGCTCACAGGTTTTCATGGAAACACATTGAGTTTAAGCTCCAGAGGTTTCAGAGAAGGTTTAAAATCGGCAAGGCCTCGATGTTGTCAGGATTAAAAACGATGGAGCTGAGCAGCAGCTGCTGATTTTGGTCCCAAACCAGCCCTGAGTGAGGTTTGTGCAGAGCTTGGCTCTCCATAAAACGAGGACTGGGAACCACCAGCACATCCTTGGCCACATTTTCCACCAAGACTTGGGTGTCACCTGCCCTCCAACAACCCTGCCCAGCCACTGCCGTCCCATGGGGCTTCCAGGGGCATGACAAGGAACTGGAGCTTCCCTGCAGGAGCTCCAAGGGGTTAAACTCTCGGGGAGAAAGGCGAGGCAGATGGGGGAGTCTCAACCAAGCCGCCCATCTGGGAAATGTCAAGTGTTCTCACAATGTTTTTCAGGGTTTGTGATGTGGCTGCTCGCTCGCATGCATGAAAACAGCATGGGAATGCAATATTTCCTCCTCCATGTGTGGTGGAGGCCTCCAGTCCAGCTGTATTTTGCTTGTCATGTTCCTGAATTCTGACACCATCTCGAACATGCCAGTTCCTACCAGAGAAAATGCATTTTCATTTTGTTCCCTGGGTGAAAAGCACATTAAAGGGAGAAGAGAAAACCCAGCAGATCCCGGAGCTATCAGCGAGGCCTCCTTTATTTATTTAATTTTAAAGAACATCTTGTTTCATCAGGGGAGTTGAGTGGGTGGGGGTAAAACTGAGTTTGAAACCATCCCAAAAATGAGAATGTGGAAGCCTGGGCTTGATGCCACAGAGGAAGAGAGCAAACGATGACAACATTACTGTCACTGTATTACCACAGGCTGTAAATTAAAGCAGTGGTAAGCAGTTTAAGCACCATTCCTGTCTGATTCATTAAAAAAATACAGTAGCTCTGTGGGCACAACAGTCTGGTTCTCCGAGGGGCTGATATATGATTGGAAAGTTGCATTCTGGGCTGCCTGGAGCAGAGCTGTGTGTTCGCAGCGTCCCAAGTGGGGCAGCAGCTGTGTGGCCGCGCTGCCCCGTGGCCGTGCCTGATGTGCTGGCTCTGTCTGAGCAGAATTGTTGTTGAAATATGGGAGCCAGATCCTCCCGAGGTGTAAACTGGCAAATCCCTATTAAAGTTAATGATTTACTGATTTAGCCCAGCTGAGGTCTGGCGCTCGGCGGGCGAGTGTCAAGAAGAGGAACTATTTATTCCTCAGTGAACCATTAACTCTGGGTCCTTTCTGTTCATCCCTGCAGTTAAAATTCCTCCTGTGCTCCTTCCAAAGGAAAAGGGGTGATCCATACATGACTCACATGTGCACACCCCACCAGCATAAGCTGTAATTAGCACTGCTCAGCAGAGCCATAAGTAACTGGATTTTCCTCTCGCTGCCAAGCCAAGCACAGACCTTCTGGATGGGGCTCATTACCAAAATATTTGAATGCAAATCGATACAGCAAAAGGTCCTTCTTGAGGATAAAACAATGCTCAGCATTTCAGGCTTGCTCGGTGGTATTTTAAAGAGAATTCCGGGAAGCTTTGGGAAGCACAGGCTGCGTCAGGGAGAAAAACCAAAGTGTTCAACTGTCAAATATCAAGCCTGAGTTTTCCGAGTAGACCCAGTGTGCGCACATCTGGCAACCCAATGATTAATTAATCAAAATCGAGGTGAGGACATAATCAGGCAAAATCTCTAAACTTCACATTTTTCAGCAAAATAACTTTGATCAGGCCACTTTCACCCAGCTCCACTCCTTTCTGCAGGAGGGTCTAGGAGGAAACCTTCCCTTTCCAGGATAACATTATCAGCTGTGGGGGTGTTTGTGTTCCCTTGTCTGTCCCCTGGTCCATCCATCTCTCCAGGGCTGGATTTACAGACAGCCTGAAGGAAATCCAGGTCTGCTCATGATCACAAGGGCTCCTTTTGTGGGGCAGGGTGGGTTATCCACCCACACAGGTGGCGAGATGGATGCTCTGCTCTCCCTGCAGACAACAGGACACTGTCTGAGCCTTTGACACCAGGTTTTCCTGCTGTTTCCCTAAATCTAAACCTGCCCTGTGTCTGTGTGACTGCAGCCCAGAGGAGGAATGGAGCTGTTGAAAGGCAAAGAGCAACAGAGCTGAGAGCTGCTGGCTCAGCCCTGCTGCTGCTCCCGTAATTTACGGTGCTGCTTCACTTTTACCACGTGTGGAGCAAAGATAAAGAACGGGAAAGGAAAGCAAACCATGGAAAACATTGAGATTTTACTTGTTGACTGATAAGAAATCCCTTCTGTTTGGTGGCCACTTGCAGCTGTTTAATATTTCTTGTTCTGCTCAGAGGAGAAGTCTCAGGTTGGGAAGTCCTTGGCTTTGCCCTCCAAGGGAGCAGCAGCAACTTCATGGAACAAAAATGGCCAAAAACGCAGGAAAAAACCCTCCCCTCCTTAATGTGACCAACACACCCTCACTTCTGAGCCTTGCTGAGCTGATGAAAGAGCAGGTTTGTACCCGAGGAGATAATGAGCCCGGAATTTGTCTCGCTGCCTCGTTTTGTGGCTGAGATGGGCAATTAAAAGTCACACACTCACAATTCATTCCCCGCCAGCCTCACCCCCAACCACTGCTCCGAGCATCATCATGGCTCAGACAGAACAAATCCAGGCTAAAGCACCACCTCTTACTAATCCCACTGAGGATTTGTGCAATCAGACACTTCCAAGAAACAGGACCACGTTTTCCTGAAGCGTCTCCCAGTTATCGCGGAGATTTTCCAAACACGCTCTGGCTGGAAGATTGCTCCTGGTGGCTTCCAGTTCTTGGTGAGTCACCCTGAACAATCACGTCAGAACAATGGGATTGGGACAGAGCTCAGTGGGACAACATTTTAGGGGTTTTTAATTTAATCTGAGGAGGTTTCTTTATGGAGAGAAGGCTTTGCTGCTGATTCCAGTGACAGAGAAGAAAATAAAAGCTATTACTCTCACCTTGCTCAGTGCTAAGGATCCAAGAATGTCTGGTGGCCTGAGCCAATATTGTTACTTAGAACTTTTCTTTTACTTATTGGAACTTTTCTCCAAAAAATATCATTTTAGTTCAGCCTTGGAGCCAATCAGAGAGATAAAACATAATCAAAAGGCAATTTTTTTGTCTCGATGCTTATAAATCAAATGAGCTTGAAAATGTTAGGAAAAACAGAGCAGATTTTTTCCCCTGGATAGTGGAGCCCCTCCTGTTCCAGTTTGGTTCATTTATTGCCTTGGTGCTCAGGAGCAGAACAGATTGAGTTGTAAAACAACCTCTGCACAAACTGGGGGAACCTCCCCTCGCTTCACACCCATTTCAACATTTCCAAACGTCAGAGAAGTTCCAGCTGCCCCAAAACAAAAGGGAGATGGGAATTATGAAAAAGATTGTTCTTTATTTCTGGAGAGCTGCTGACTCTTTGCTAGGCTGGGGATCAGTTTTGTCCAGAAAAAACAAAGCCACTGTCCCCAGATCCAATATTTCCTCCCTTTAACGTGTGAGGAGAATGATCCATGTCCATGCACACCACAAACCCAACCCAGTGGCTCCAGACTGAGCAGCAGCTTGCAGCAGAACATTCTGGTGAAGCTAAAATTAGAAAATGATTATTCAAACCCTGTGCAAGTTCCAGGTTTTAAACCTGACTCCCCCCAGAACTGTGCTGTGACGAGCGCTCGGCCAGGATTAATAAATCAGCTATTTTTTCTCGGGATTTGATTCCATCCAAAGCCATTTGCCAGGCTCCTGTGGAATGTTTAACATGACATTGCTCTTATCTGGCTGCCCAGCGTGGGGCTGCTCTCAGCAATGCTCGGATCCATTTATTAGATCCCGCAGAAGGTCGGGGGGGCTGCGAAGCAAGGTCAGCCCTAATAACGTCTGTATTTAGATGGATGAACTGCTCGGGGCTGCCCCACCTGCTGAAGGCTCTAACGAGCCAGCTGAGAGTTCCTGTCAGAGCAAACATGCCCTGCTCAGCCCCAACCTGTGCAGCGCTGAGCACACCGAGAGCTGCAGGAGTCGGTGTTTGATGGTGATGAAAGAAATAAAAACAGGCCCGGAGAGAACAGCGAGGGAAAAAAATCTGCCTGACTATGGCGAAAGATAGAACACACCCAGCTTATTTATGCCTGGCTTAAAGCAGATTGGTCCCGAGTGAGAGGGTTTGTTTCTCCAGCAGTGGGTGCTGAGAGTGGAACTGCCCCAGGTGCAGACAGGCCCCTGTAAAAGCTTCCACACCCTCCTCGTCCTCCTCCCGGCATGGACAGCACATCCATTACCTCCTGAGACATGGATACAGGGCTCAGGGAAGGATTCTGCTGCTCTTCCCGGGGAGAGGAGCTTAAAGTCATGGAATTGGGGAATGGTTTGGGTTGGAAGGGACCATAAAGATCATCTCGTTCCACCAGCCCTGTTGTGTTCGTTCCCAGTACAGAACACATGGGATGTACGGAATTCCGTCTGGAAAATGGGAACTGCCGGTCCAGCTGTTCCAGAGTTGTCTGTCCTTAACTGGGTGAGTTTGGGGAAGGATGTTCAGGATCCATCCCTCTAATCCATGAGTAGGACATGGAGGAACTGTGTCCAATCCCCACACTTCTCCCTGTCCCACAGGGATCTCAGGTCACAGTGACAACCTCCCGATGGTGGAACACAGGCACAGCTTTCTCTAAAAGCAGAAATCAGTGACAGAGAAGAGCCGTGGCTACAGAGCTGTTTTGGGGTGTCCAGCAGTGCTGATACCTCCCCTACTACCGAGCCCCTTCCCTAAAGACACCGATCCCGGCTGTCCGGAGCCTGCTTCCCTCCCTGCTTCCCTCAAATCGATGAAAATCGTTCGAAATTGAGCGAAAACTTTTATTTATGCAGAGAAAGGTGAGCGGCGGGGACGGCCCGATGCTGCCACCTGCCGGGCACGGCGGGGAACGCAGCGGGGACAGGAGGGGGTGGGATGGGATGGGATGGGATGGGATGGGATGGGATGGGATGGGATGGGATGGGATGGGATGGGATGGGATGGGATGGGATGGGATGGGATGGGATGGGATGGGATGGGATGGGACAGGACGAGATGGGATGGGATGGGATGGGATGGGATGGGATGGGATGGGATGGGATAAGATGGGATGGATGGATGGGATGGGATGGGATGGGATGGGATGGGATGGGATGGGATGGGATGGGATGGGATGGGATGGGATGGGATGGGATGGGATGAGATGGGATGGGATGGGACGGGACAGGACGAGATGGGATGGGATGGGATGGGATGGGATGGATGGGATGGGATGGGATGGGATGGGATGGGATGGGATGGGATGGGATGGGATGGGATGGGATGGGATGGGATAAGATGGGATGGGATAAGATGGGATGGATGGATGGGATGGGATGGGATGGGATGGGATAAGATGGGGTGTGACAGGAGCTGGAGGGGCGTTTGGTGCCTGGAGAGCTGCCCTGCCCTGGTAAAGCAGCCCCTGGCTGCCGCAGGACAGGCTGTCCCTCTCATGATGTGCCCAATTGCCGTGGCTGGGTGTGAACAGAACACAGAATTTATCCCAAATCTGTATTCTGGAATAAAATGCTTCAGTGGGAAGGGAGCTGAAATGACCTTCTGGTCCAACTGCAGGGCCTTGAAGCAAGGCAGGCCAGAGTTAAACCGCAGAGCGATGACAATCAAACGGAGACATTATTTGGATGCCCATGACTTGTCCGTGCATCTGTGCCGCATCAGTCTGAACCCAGCAGTGGAAAACGGGCAAAAACTGGGGAAAAGCAGGCAAAAATTCAGGAGAAGAGAGAGAAATGGTTCAAACAGCCCAGCTGTGGGAGAGTCTAACTACAGACAGCGCTTTTGGCTGGAGCATTTTTGCCTTTTTCCAGGGTGAATGGTCCAGCCTCTTCCCTTTTCAGATCTGCTGGGAACACCTGGATTGTCCTTTCCTGTGATCAGTGACATCCCTGCTCTGAGGGCAGTGACAGGATGATGTGATGGGTCCAAGGCACCTCTGAAAATCAGTAAAATTCAGTTAATTTGAACCTTCTACCTAAGCCTAGCTTAAAGCAGAGAAATGAATCATCTACCAGCTGCTGTCTCCTCCCAGTGCAGCCATCCCCAGTCATCCCAAATTACAAAAACAAGCCAGGTATGATGTTTTGTCTAAGTGACGGGGCAGTTTCCACTCCAGCCTCCTGAAAAACACACAAGAAGAGCTGAATTCAGAAACCAAGCAGCATGAAGTCACCCTCAGATCTATTTTATTTATTCCACTGGAGTGGCAACAAACACAAACTCCCCCTGTGCTGAAGGTGGGCAGCCTGTGGGTCAGGCTTAGCACAAAAGCCCAATTTTAGGCAAAGATCTGTGAGTTTGGTGCCTTGGCTTTGCTGTTGTAAACCATCTGCTCAGCCTCACTCCCAAACACCGGGGCTGGGAATCAATCATGGGTTTGCTTTTGGTTGATCCTTGTTTTGCTCGACTTCTCAGCTTTTAATACTTCACGGCCCCGGGCTCAGAAGTGCGTGCCAAGAACTGCATCACATTGATAGGAACAAAACCCTCGCGAATTCGAGCTGGCCCTCGAAATCCATTAGTGCCCTCGGAAATTCGGGAGTTGGAAGCGTGGCAATGGAAAAGGTAGGGCTTTGGTTTACATCTGTTGACATGAGGATCTCAGTTGCACCCGTTCTGAGGGGAACCGCGCGCGGCGATGAGTGAGGGGGTGCTCCGAGGGGGAATGGAAAAATCAGAGCTGGACCCCGTGTGGGAGCAATGCGCCGAGGTGCTGACAGCTTAATGAATAACTTGACTGTTATGACAGTAGGACACCTTGCAGTTCCAAGAGCAAATATTTGAAATCATATGCAATGCAGGAAATGTATAAATGTATGGGGAGAATAGGCGGCTCGCCCCTATCACCGACAGATGGGCCGTGTTTTCACTTCAGAGGTTTTCTTCTGTGCAGTCCTGAGTTACTGGGGGTGAGAGTGAATCCACAGCTCGCAACTGATGACATAAAATGGAGCAGTGTATTAAAATCCCCTTTTTATGGTGGCCATATGGCTCAGGGGTTTTGGTAACAGCTAATTAAGATATTTGCCTCTAGGCCCCCCCCCCCCCCCCCCCCCAAACCTCCTGCTCCTCCTACTGCTGCTCCAAAAGCTCTTGCCAGCCTGTGTGGGAAAAATGGGGGTTAAAGGATGGATCTTTATGGGTATAGCTACACTAAAAAATAATCAAAATATGTATTCTGCTCTTCTGCATTGTCATTTGCGTCTCCTGAAGCTGTGGTGGAATACGGAGATAAAACCTCCTTTTAGTCCAAGTGTCTTGCCTAAAGTAAATTTTCGGGGTGGCATTAAAGTGGGGAAGTTGTGAGGAGCTGTTTGTGCCATGTACCAGTTTTGGGGACCTGGAGACTCCCTGTTCCAGGTCTACGGAAGTTCCTTGTTCTCCCTCATCTCCTGTCCCAGGTGAAACCAGCAGCCCCTTCCTAGAGATGTGCAGCTGATCCCATCAAGAGTTATTCTCTCTTGCCACTGGGTGGGGACTCAAGAAATCCACGGGGTTTGTGACTTTCCTAAATTTTCAGTGGGTGATTATTGACTTCTGCAGACAGCTCGGATTCTGAGCACCATTTTCTCCTTAAGAGTAACTTCTTACTATGCGAGGAACCTGTTGGGATGTTTTCATTGAGGAATCAATCCCCTCTCCAGCATCCTGTCCTAGGAAATTCTGTTTATTTTTATTTTAGCCGTTTGTACTCTGTATAAGGAACATGATATTTGCTCTGTTTCCAGTAAACAGCTCCTCAGGAGAGCTTTGTTAATGTTATCTATAAAAAAAACCCAACCCCAACCAACCAAACCACAGAGTCCGGGAGCTGGAGGCAGCTGATTATTTAAAGCAGCTGAAAGAAAAGTCTGATTGACAGGAGAAAAGTAAAATGATGGAACTCCTGTGAAAGTTACAGAATTAATGGGAAGAAACAAGAGTTGGTGATTGTAAACCAGTGCTGAAGGAATTTTGTGCTGATACAACCAAAGGGAATGATTTTTGGGGAATGGATTTTTATTATTAAGTGGAATTCAGGGAAGAAAATAAATAATAAAGAGAAAGAAATAAATAATGAAGAGAAATAAATGAATAATAAATAGAAAGAAATGAATAATAAATAGAAAGAAATTAACAATAAATAGAATTAGTGCACGAGGTTTGATTAAAGCAGATCTCTGCCTCTTTTAACTTCCATTTCCTGCTTGTTGCCCACATCTCCCAGTTCATCTTCTGGGACTCGGCTTTCCAGCCCCACATCCAGGATTTCCTTGGGGAAGGACCAGTCCAGCCTCAGCATTTCAGGGGAGCCTGGCGAGGCAGTTGTGTGCTGCAGCTGTCAGGACTAATCACTCCATGGAAAGCAGGCTCCAGCAGTTGTGGTAGCCCCAGGGCAAGCAAAATATCGATTGGGCCACAAATCAAGAGCGCAGCATCCTCCTGGCCCCTGGATCAGGGAAATGAGACGAGCAACTCAAGTGCTAAGTCAACACGGGCTGTGTAAACAGCACTTTGGAAACCTTGGATTGCAGGGATTTGCTGCACAAAAGGCAGCTGGAAAGGAGGAGGAGAGCACATGGACGTGGGGCAAAGTAATTGTGGTAAAATAGCCACAGTTGTGGTGCCTTTACAGGAATTCCAGCTCAATGTTGGATCTATTGTGGTTGGAAAAAGGTGGCAATTTTTTTAATAGAACCCCTCCTTTTTTGTTCATTTAGTCGCAGATCTGAAGCAGAATATAATATTCTTGATGCCACCTGAACTTGGTTTTCTTCAAACTTTGGTTGTCTTTGCTCACTGATTGATTTACAGACCGAAGGACCTGGGATCAGCTTTGCAGGGAAGAGCCCTCCCAGCAGGAAAATCCTTATGACAATAACCTGACAGATGAAACTTGGCTTTTTTGCCTGATTTTTTTATCCTTTCATCCCAAATCCACACTTCAGAGCGTGAATCCAAACCAGAAAAAAGTTGTAAGGTAAATCCTGGGAATTCTAACAGCAGAAGGGTGAGGAGTTGTGTGCTACAGAGGCAACAGAGAATTCCCAGCAGGTCTCATGGGATTTACTGGTCATAAAAAGACTAAAAATAAGGAAAAATGAACAACATCGAAATCAGCTGCAGCAGCCTTCCCTGCGAGTTCAGGTGTCTCCAAGGTGTGGGAGCACCTGCCCTCATCCAGAGCCTTTCCAGGGAATTCTGGGTGAGGAGGAAAGTGTGGGATGGGCCAGATCTGCTGCCACTTTAGAGCAAGCTCTTTCTGAGAAGAATTTCATGGAATTATGGAATGGTTTGGGTTGGGAAGGGCCGTAATGATCACTCAGTGCCACCCCCTGCCATGGGCAGGGACACCTCCCACTATCCCAGGGTGCTCCCAGCCCCATCCAGCCTGGCCTGGGACACTTCCAGGGATCCAGGGGCAGCCACAGCTTCTCTGGGAATTCCTTCTCAGCCCCTCTCCACTCTCAGAGACAAGAATTCCTTCCCAGTATCCTGTCTACCCCTGTCCCCTGTCAGTGGGAAGCCATTCCCCACGTCCTGTCTCTCCAGGCCTTGTGACACTCCCTCTCCAGCCTCCTTGCAATCCCACTTTAAGCCCTGAACACAGAAGTGGAGGAAAAAGACCCAAAAAACCCCTCCAGAAACCCAACCCCCAAACTAATCCCAACCAGAAGCAAGCCAAGAGTGACATCCCATGTTCTGTTCAGGCTGGGACACCTCGGGGCTGAGGCTGATTAGGGGCAGCTCCTGCCTGAATCTCCTCCCTCAGCTCCATCTGAACCACATCATTCCCTCTGTGCCGTCTGTCTGGCATCAGGGAGCCCCTTTCAAGGCAAGAATCAGGTCCAGAGTGGGGACCCAGCCCACTTGCACCACCTTAAGTAGGTGATCTCCGTGTGTTTCCATAATCCCTGCTCGTAACTCACATCAGGCCTCGGAGCACGCGCCCCCCTCGCTTCCCTGCTCACTCCAAGGCCTCTAATCCTGTTTGACACCCAGAGGGAGGAGTCCCAGTGCTTCCAAACATGACGCTCCCAACACGTTACGGATCCTCCATGTGAGGGCTGCTGGGCACAGCTCAGCCCTGGACACCAGTTTGGACTCATCAGGTGGGGATTTAAATCCTCCAGACATCCCCGTCCTCCCCACCAAAGATGGAAAAGAGTGATTCCTCCCAGCCCAAAATGATGGGAGAGATAAATGGGTCTTAGGATTGGCCCTGCTCGAGATGGAGAACAGGCTCAAAACTGAGCTTTAGTCTGGAATTGTAATAAATGGATGTTTCTGGAAGGAAAGGGAAATGTTGTGGCATTGGAATAATAAAGATATTGCCTGAGATCACTTTGGAAAGGACTCAGTCTTTAACAGCACAGGGAAGCTTCAGAGGTGACGTTTTGTTGTCAGGGTGCCTAAAAATGGGCAGCCTGTGCCAGGGCCTCGTCACCCTCACAGGAAAAGTTTTCAATATGCACTTTAGTGAGAATAAAAAAATCATTATTTTCAATGGAAATTTTTTTTAAAATTCAAGTTCTGTCTTTTTTTTATTCCTTCATTGCTCTGGCCTTTGCAGGGAGATTTACCAGGATTTCCAGGTGTTTGAAATGCACTTCCAAAACCAAGGATTTCATGTGGAGAAGAGCATTCTGGTGATGTTTCTCTGGAGACGGGTTTACACTCACTTCCACTGTGAAACACAAGGCACCTCGAAAATGAAAAAAGAAGGAAGACAATGGGTGCTTGGAATGATCCACACAAATCCCTCTGGAGATCCACTGGCGGCTCTTGGAAACCCAAACCTGGCGTGAGTTATCAGCCTCAGGCCAGGATGGAAGAAGATGTCAAGCAAAGCTCAGCTGTATCAGAGGCGAGGGGAGCCACGAGGTTATTCCGAGCTCTGGGAAAGGGGAAAGCCGGATGTCTGTGCCCCCTTCCCTCGCTCCTAGAACAGACCAAACCTTATCGCTGCCAGTGTCTCTCTCAAGATGCCCACACACGCTCCCTGCGGGGCAGGCAGAGGGGGGCAGAGCCCGTTTTTGTCTGGGAAGGTATCAGTTTGGGGCTTGTCTTATCTGCCACCCGCCCCAGGTCCCCGCGAGGAGCGCGGGGCTGTCCCTGCGGAGCGCTGATAACGGGATTCATGAATCGCCCTTTTCAGCCCCGCTCACCGTGGGCAGCCAAGCTTTATCTGCAGCCTTGAGGAAGGAAAAGCAGAAAGCAGCTAAAAGCCTTTCTTTCCCCCCTGTTCTCTGATGTTCTGGAAGGCACTTTGGGAGATTAATATTGCAGCGGGGCCCTCCTCCTCCTTCCCCTATCCCCAAAAATCCCCGTTGCGACCGAGCGCGCTGATAAACTTCAAAATAAAAACAGATGTGGCAGGAAGAATGATTTATGGACTCCCCCACACGCTCCTGGTTCTACGTAATGCCAGGATTTGGGTTTTTTTTGGTTTATTGTCCACTTAGAATTATTCATCCTATTCCTACTTCTAAGTATGAACAGGAAGAGAGGTAAGAACAATGCCCAGAGCTAAAAACAAAAGCGTGAGGAGAGTGGAGGACTGCTGAAATGGGATGGGAAGTGCCCGAAATCCAAAGTGGTGGCTGCAGATCACAGATGTGAAAAAAGAGGGAAAGAAGTTATGTGGAAAGGAAGGAAGAGCGAGGGAAAAAATCTGGAAGTTGTTGGAAAATCAATAAAATTCAGAAATTGCAAAAAATAAACTCTGTGTTGGTCAATAAGCAGCAAGTGAATGGAACTGGGACAAGTGGGAGTGAGGGGCATAATGCAGTGAAAAAAAAAGAAATTGGAGATATGAAGATAAGAACTGCTCAAATATCATCTGAAGAACCATGAAAGCCTCTGAGATTCATTCCAGGGGCTTCCAGCTATGCCCGGTCACAGGTGAAGATGTAAAAGTGTGCTTGGAGAAGTGTGGAGCTCAAACTGAGCAGGGAAATGTGGTTTGGGAGCATAAATTCACCTTCATGAGCAACCTTGGGATAGCTGTAATTCAGAAAGCTTCTCTTCAGATGCCTTAAAGGGAGCTGATAACACTAATTACTGATATGTGATCATTAAAATCTGCATTGAACAATTAGGTCTGCAACGAGGACATGGCAATTGTCTTATTGTCGCACTGGTGCGTGCAAGGCCTTGTGGTACCAGAGATGTTGAATTCAAAACGAATTTAAAATTATTTAATCTCATATTAAGCGTCCTCAAAGACAAACACAAGTGTCTCTATCGGTGCCCAGGTAAATCATCAATAAATTATGTTCATGAAAAGCGATTTTGGTGGAGAAAAGGGGCTTGAACTTGGGGAATTTCTTGTCCTGAGCCGTGGTTGTGGTGCTGGAGCAGCCCCCGTGCATTTCTGCCTTTCTAGCATTTCGTGCCTGTTTTCACTCAAGTGTTTATTTCTATAAACAGACCTAACCTCAGAAAACAATATAATGACATCCTTCCTGGGGGAGCAGGGGCAGGAGTTTCCTCCCGTTCCTCCGGAGCATTTCCGCTGGGTTTTGATTTTCAATAATCTGAGGGGTAAACGGCCTCTTTTGAACTCTGCCCTCTGCCCTTTTTATTTGGCAACCTGGGCAAAGATCAAGCCCAGAGTCAAAAGTGTCAGCAAAAATGGCTGGGATATGAGAGGGCTTCCCTTTAGGAAAGGCCTCGTGATTATGTTTACAGAATTCATTACAAACTCGGGGCCCGGATTAAAAGCAAATGTCTAAGTGTCCTGTGGGGAATTGCAGGCTTGGGGATGCAGCTTCCAAGGGATGTGTGGGATCTGCGGGAGGCTGGGAGCACCCCCAGGAAAAAGGGGTGATAAAGGTGAAGTGTGGACAGGGGGTCACCCAGAGCACTGGAGGTAAAAGTGGGGAAAAAGAGGCCAAAAAAGGGGTTTCACTGCTTTAAAACCAAGACTAAGAATGCCAGGATGGAGTAGTTCAAAGTGGAGACACAGTTCTGGAAATGTCTGATTGTGGAGGAATCCCTGGTGAAGGGAAATCAATCCTGGCATGAGGCTGAGAACAGTCCAAGGCAGAGAGATTTCACCAGAAATCTGTTGAAAACAGCACTTCATTGAAATCTGCACTTCTAAAACAGAGAGATTTCACTGGAAAATGTTGAAAACAGGACTCTATTAAAATCTGTACCTCCAAAGACAGATAAATTTCACCAGATCATGTTGAAAACAGCATTCTATCAAAATCTGTACCTCTAAAGACAGAGCGATTTCACCAGACCATGCTGAAAACAGCATTTTATCAAAATCCACACTTCTAGTCTCATTCTGAGCACATGGAAGAGCCATTTATTAGCACCACCTGCACAAAGGGCAGCGCACCAAGGGCAAAGCAGCTCCAGAGTTATTTGTTCCCCATTCCTGCTGCTCCATCCCGACCCAGCAGTTAAATTTTGCCACCCCATCTCCTGTTCCTGCTGCACCAAGGCCTCTGTGCCGCAGAGCCGAGGCTCAGATGGATGCTCCGGCAGTGCCACGTCCCTGCGGATCATGGAATGGCGATTTTCACTTTGAAGGAGGATCTGGGAACACCAGAGAGGCAAATAATGGAAATAGGTCCCTTTTCTTCTGCAAGAACCTCGTGGTAATTGCTGCTGACAGGGCTCCTGTGCAGCAGTGGGGGCTCAGGAAGAGCTGGAAACCATCTCAGAGCTGATGAACGTGAGGCGTTATCCCTGCCCCTGGCACGGAGAGCCCACATCCAGCATCAGCCACAGGGAACTCGTGGATATTCATGGATTTAGGATGCAAGGGGGTGAGAAAACAAATTGTTTGAAGTTGGTTCCTGAACTGTCTGGAGATAACTTGGTGGCTTTTTTGGTTAGAGCTCTCTTGAGGCCGTCAGTGCAATTGTTCAGAGTCATTCGTGACAGGACGCGGGGAATCGAAAGCGTTCTCCGGTTTTTACTGAGGTTTGCAGGATGTCAGTGGTGAAGGCAGGGTTATTCCCAGTGTTTGGAATCCCTTGGAACAAAGCTGCTCTGCATATCCCTGACAAGACAGGGAATCTCCTGAAGAACCTCTTGGAATTCCCTTAATTACTGCTATTGGAGAACCACAGGCTTGGGTTAGAAAGGGCTTTAAAATTAATCTCACACCCCTGCCATGGGCAGGGACACCTCCCACTATCCCAGGGTGCTCCAAACCCATCCAGCCTGGCCTGGGACACTTTCAGGGATGGGACAGCAACAATGGCTAAGAAAAAAGAAATCTAAATAAAAAATAATGCTACTTTCCATGTTTAAATTCTTCTGCACAGCCCACAGGCACTAATGAGAGTGTGGAACCAAAGCATCGCCTTGATCTGGATTTTCCTCCAATTTGTGCTAAAAATCTCTCCCCATTTCACCCAATTTAGCAACTCCAGCATTGCCTGCACAACCTTGAAGAGATTTGATTTCATTTAAGCAAAATGGGCAATGGTAGAGCCCCGGGAGAGTCTTTAATGGGTCACTGATCCATCAGGCTCCTGGGCCAGGGGCTGCCTGGCCTTTGCGGGTTGTTTGTGCTCACACAACGTCCCTGCAGCTCTCCCCAGAGCTGCTGGGAAATGGCCCAACATTTTCCAAGGATATCTTCGGATTTCACCTCGGCCTGGCTGTCAAACTCTGTGTATTTTTCCAACGTCAAACAGGTTTTAAGATGGAGGAAGGAGATAATGTGATGATAAAAAGGCTCGAGCAATTTAAAGGTAGCTTTTAAAATATTATACACAGCACGGGAGAATTGACTTTTTCCCCAAATTTTCGGTGGAACACGTGTTCAGAGTGGGCCAGGAGCAGATTTTCATAAAGGAAATATTTGTGAGCACGTCCCCACTGCACATGAACAACACTCACCTCACCATGTGCTGCTGCATTTTTGTTGGTTTTTTTTTTTCTCTCCAAGGCATATTTTCAACTTTCTTTTCTATCAGCTTGTAAAACATGATTTTTATTCTTCCTTTAATGGCCTGGGCTAATTACTCCTGGTGACCTTTGACCTTCAAGTGCCTTCATTTATGGTAGCACATTCCTTTCAACAGAAACATATTGGGTTTTTTTACAGGGTGCTTATGTCTGGCCTGGCAGCCCAAAGCTCCAAATCCAACAGCATCCACAGAACAGCCTCGTCTGGGAGCCAAAAGCATCACCCAAATTTCTCCTAAACAGCGGGAAAGTTTCACCTGAACAGAAATACCCAGATTTCTTTCCATGTTAAGATTCTGCCACTGTAATTTGTCAGGGAAAAGGGCTAAATTTGGGAAATTGTGGAGGCACGGCAATGGAGCAAAGATTAACTGTACTGCTAACAAGATCCCTGAAGGTCCAAGGTCAGCTTGGAGCAACCTGGGATACTGGAAGATGTCTCTGCCCATGGTAGGGGGTGGGGAAAAATGAGTTTTAAGATCCCTTCCAGCCCAAATCATTCCATGAATCCCCTGGTTTAATGCACCAGACTTCTGAGGAGGGCTGGCTCTGTTGGTTCAGTGATAAAACACATTCCAATATCATTTATTGAGGTATCCCTACATTATTTCCACTCATTATCACACTACAGGGAAGACTTTCAGTGCTCATCCTTTCCCCAAACAGATTTCTGCTCCTGAGGATTTAAAATCCAGGCACCAAAAAAAACCATCCGGGCACATTCCTGAGGTAAATTCGGAAACTAGAATTCAGCAAGAATATTCTGTTGGAAACATCACAAAAGGGTTCAACCAAATGCATGGAAGTGAAAAATGAATCCAGAATCCTGAAGGATTGTGTACAAACAAGGAATTAGGGGTGGGCTCGTGGCTGAGGAAATTGGTTGTGTTGAAAGCTGGGTTGGGTTAAAGATCTCCCTGATCTTTGACAAATTGCTCAAAATTTGCAACTGGAAATTGCTGAACTTTCTGGCCTGATTCAGAAAATCACAGAGGCCCCACATTAACATAAATTTTAAGTCTGTTCAGAAAGAAGTTTAGCCACATGTCGGAACTCTCCAGTAGAGAGGAAGAGCTGAGTCGAGCCTCCTGTCCCAGATTTTTTTCTATAAAAACCTCGTGTGAGGAGGAGCAGGAACACTAAACACGTTAAAGCTGCTCAAACGCTGCTGCAACGACAGGAAAACCCAGCCAGGGAGTTTCTAAGTGGATGTGATGTAGTGCAAAAAAGAGAATTATTCTTTGTCAATCACTGTTTACCCTAAAATAGCAAAGCAAAGCCCAAAAATGGTGGGTTTTTCTTTTGGAGATGCCCTCGATTGAACACTGGGGAAAGAAGAGGAAGAGTCCCCAGAAAATGAATGTGCTTGTAGGTGTTTTGCAGTAGTTACATCGTTCTCCTGATAAGCCTTTAAGCTTTTGGGTTATTTTTCTTGGGTCTTTTTGGGTTTTTCCTCCCTCCCTGCGCCTCCCCTGCACTAATTCAGCCTCTCAGAGCGAGCCCATTTACTTGCTCCGTTGTCAACGCATCTGGACATCTTGTCAAAACAATATAATTTTACTTTGTAACTTTTTGACACCGGTATTTATTGCACCTGTCTCTGCTCATGATTTATGACTTGTCTGGTGAGTATTACTCCACAGCCCCGAGTTTACAATACCAGATAAGTGAAGCATTTGAAGTCCCGAATGGGCTGCAGATTTAGAGATGGAGATTTGTCTCCCCTCCTCCAAACGAGGGAAATTGAGATGAGCGTTTTCGCCCGTTTTTCTGGGTGGTAGAAATCAAGAGCATCAAAAAGTTCTTTGAAAAGAGGAAGGGAAAAGAAAAGCAAATAATGGTGCTACCTCTATTAGGAGGAATAGAGTGAAATGATCTCTGCTTGGCAGAGAAGAGGGTTGTTTTAATTCATCAATACCTGATTATGTGGGAGCATTTCAAGCCCCAGGACTGTGTCAGTGCTGAGGACATCAGCATTATGCAAATTACAGCATTCAGAAGTATCCAGCAGCCTGACATTCTGAATTATTAGTCTTAATAAATTCTGAATTATTAGTCTTAATAAATTCTGAATTATTATTTGTACCACGCTTTTCGGGATCAAATTCACTCCTACTTAGCACTGAAACATTGGAGCCGAGTACATAAAACCTAAACGTCACCTACCTGAGTGAACAAATTGAGTTTATCCACTCATGAGTGAGTGAGGGAGAAGCTGCTGTAGAATGTGAGTTTAAATAGTTCATAAAAGTCACAATTTTACCTCGTAAATAACCCAATTTTGCTTTTCCCCTTTCATTTTAGAAAACCTAAATTTGGGGCCTAAATAACTTGACAGTATCCCTAAAATATATAGATTTTTGCGAGGAATTTGTTATTCTATTGCTGTTAAAGCAGGAATTTAAAATTTGCCAGACTTTAAAACAAATCTGGGCTTCCTCCCTAATCCAGGTCCTTTTCCAATCTGATTCCATGGGGGATGGAACACAAAACCCTTGGCACAGCTTGGCTGTTTCAATGGAAGTCATGGAAGAATCCTTCCCATTAATCTCATCCAGGCCAAAGCAACCTGTAAAGGTGGGAATGGCTGGGAAAATTGGTTTGCAAACGTTCCAATTTCTCAATGTTTCCTTGGATTCAAAAGGTGCTGGATGGGGTTTGTAATTCCAGAGCCCTTGGGGTCTGTATCAGTGGGATTCCCTTTGATAGGAATTGGGTGGAATGAGGGACTTTAAGCTCTGGAAGGAAAATTCCTGGGGATTTATATCAGTGGGATATAAATCAGTGATTTATATATATCAGATATATAGATCAGTGCAGGGATGCACTGATCCTCTGATAGGAATTGGGTGGAAATCAGAGAGTGTGATCTAGAAGCAAAACCCAGGATTTCTTTTCCAAGCATTTTTCAGTGTTCAGGTTAACAGTGAAGCAGAAAATCCCTCTTTTTTTGAAGGACTCATGGCAAACACCGTTCTGTAACTCCTGCCCGCTGGAATATCACGGAAAGGAGAGAAAATCCTCCGTGCCCAAGGCTGGTACTTCCCAAACCAAAGCCCCCCGGATCCGTGCCAGCCCACGCCGCCTGTCCTGCCCCAAACCTCACATGTTCCCGACTCCTTTGATGGATTGCCAAGGAAAACACCGGGCAGGCATCAGCTCTGCTGCTGCCGTGGCGATGGAGCAGCGGGCAGTGGGAGCAGAGATTTCCATCAGCAGCACTTTAACAAAAGCCTTGATTCAGTGGCCAGCCCAGGGCTTGGGTGCTGCTGGGCTTTAGCAGGAGCTCAAAAATGGGGAATTTACTCCTGAGCTGGCTGAGAAATTCCAAGTTTTGATTCCTTCAGGGAAGAAGGCACAGCTCTGCTTTTGTTTCTGGTCCAAGAGTGACCTTTTTAATTCTTCCTTGCCTTTTAAAATGGGAAATACCAAGGCTGGCTCAAGAGGCAGCTGTAATTAATGGCTAATTTGGAGATACCTCCATTATAGCTTCCTGAATGTAGCATCAGGAGATCAGTTTGGATTTTCACGTCACCAAAATTGCTGCTTTAAAGCACAGCAAAAATCCCTCACATGTTCTACCATTTGCCCTCTCAGAGGATGGAATCTGTCTGCACATAAAACTGATGAAATTTATATTTGTTACATATTAAATGATGTATTTTTATCATCTGTGAGCCCTTTTTTTTGTGCTGGAAATGGCTGAAATACAGAAGATTTTGACAGAACAAAGAAAAAAGGGAGAGATTTCCAAAATCTCCTCATTCTGGCTGTTGCACACAGAATTTTGCACTCATTTCTATTTGAATTTTGAGCAATTTGGCTCAATCTTAGAGGTCTCAATCTAAATGATTCCACGATTTCTGAGTCAACCTATTCAGAAACACTTTCAGATATTTTTTTTTCCTCTAACAACCAGCAATTTTTGTGGGACAATTTATTGTGTTTGAGCTGATGTGAAGCTGTCCTTGCAAGTCAGATGTGGCTGCTTCAGGTTTAAAAGCTGAACTTTGGAATTCTGTGGCTGAATTTTCCTTTCAAGCGATGTGCTGCATTTAGAAAGAAAAACTAACATTTGATTATCTCATGAAGCCCTGAAGGCAGAATGAAAATGATGTTAAAATAAGAAACTTCCAGATTGTTTACAGATTTCCATCCAACTAGAAATACATTTTCAGTCACTTAGAGCAATTAAATTACACATCCTGATAAACAAGCAGGAATTAGGTGAAATTTTATACACAGTTTAAATGAAACTCAGATCTTTTCAAGCCTGGCTTGGGAGACTTTGTGAAACACCACCCACTAATGGTTCTTTATGTTCTGAAAATTAAAGTGTTCTCTCCTAGAAGCCACAAAGAAGTTGGGTTTCTGTTTAATCACAGCAAAGATGAGACAAAAATACTGAATTTTTACTTGCTGTTGTTTGACCAAGCCCAGGTGGGTGGTGGGAGATGCCATCCCTGCCCTTCAGGAAGGAAGAACATTTGGAATGAACACATTCCCAACTGGTCAGGGTGGTAACAACCGACAGTTGGAAGGGACAGAAAACTTCAGCCTTCAGTCCTTAAAAAAGTTTCAGAGACCAGGCTGAGCTGCTCCATGGACAAGTTATTCCAAGATTCTGCACCCGATGGAAGTCCCTAATCCTTCCTTGAAACAAGTACCAATGGATATTGATAGCCAGAACTCCTGGCAGATAAGCTTTGCTCCAGCTCACGCTGTTTTATCACTGGGATGGGGAAAGAATTCCAACCCAGAATGCTCACGGCATTCAAAATAGATGGAATTTTGCTGTTATCCTCAGCAGGGCTGGACTTGATCCAGCGTATGAGGCCTGCTGGAGCTTTCACTAGAGTTAAACCAGAGCATCCAGGGCCCATCTGGAACTGGCAGCTGCTCCTGGACACATCTGGCTGGTCTGAAACACCTCACCAGGCTGGCCAGTTAAATCCAGCTGGTTTGAGGGCCTGCGAGTTTGGGATGGGATCTGGGAGGGAGAACATTGGGTAAGGCCAAGACATTTTGGCTCTGGGTTCTTGATGAGCTGGCTCTCAGTGGGTTCTGGTTCCATTTACACCCTCTTCCAGGTAGGATAAATTATGCAAGCCCACATCCCTTCCATTTCTCCTGGAGATAATGAGCACGAGTCAGTTCTTTCCATAAAAACCGGGGGAAAATCACATTGCTGCTCGTGCTTAACCAGCTCAAGCCGTGGGTTGCCAAGCCCGTGACATCATCACTGGCAACATCCAAGGCTCCAGATTAGAAGTAACCCAATGACATCACCCTGCCCGAGTCTATCTAACAGCTGGTTTCTGTATATTGTGTAATTTTAGATCATTATTCATGGTTTGGGTCGGTATAATTCAGGAAGTGCAAAAATTGCCAAGAAAAATTGACCTGGAACCAGTTCAAAGCGACTCAATTATTTTATTGATTAGGCTCCTTAGCTTTCATTTTGCAGCAGAGCCATCATGAATCATCGATACACAACAATATCGAGGCGCTTCTGCGCGAGCTGAATGAAGTGCTCCAAAACAAGGTAAGCTTTGAAGGCCTTCGAGCTGTTGGAAAACAAGATAGCCCAGATGATTTGCTGGCCAGCCCTGAAAAGGGGCCAGGAGCTATTTACTGAGGCAAGTGGTTTGTTTGAACTGGAGTTTTATTTATTTTCATATTTGACTTGTTGACTTCATCTCCGCCTTCAGCTCAAAGGCTCGGCAGGGACGTGTTTGAACCAACGGGAACGTGGGCCAGAAGGAGCCTTCTGAGAGGCCTCAGCAGGCACAGCCCCAGCACTGAGATAAAGCCCCAAAAGCCTGGTGGAGGAAGGGGGAAAAAAAGAAAAGGAAGGGGATAAAAAATGCTGGGGAGGCTTTTTATTCCGAAGGTTTACGAGGAAGGGCAGCCATGCAGAAAGCTCCGTGTGAGGAGTGCACAGAGGGCAGCGGGAGGGAAGCTCTGCATGGTTGGGCTGGGATAAACACATCTGCCAGAGGCTTCTGAGCACTCAGGGTTACCTTTGGGATGTGCCATGGGGGAAAGTTTCCTTTTTGATCCACCCCAAAATCAGCTCAACTCAGGGATTTGAGAAAATCTTGAAAATTGGGCTTTTTCTCAAGAGAAAACTTGAGAAAAAGCACAACTTTCTCTCAAGTTACCCAACGACAACTCCCAGGGATCTTCTGCCTCCAAAACATGTCCTGAGGATGGCTCTGGGGATACTGGACCAGTTGCCCTGTAGTGGATCCCTAAATGCCTTTCGGGATATCCCAAACCCAGTGTCAAGCAGGACTAAAGCAGAACACAAGGATTTTGGGGGGGAAGAGAGATCAAGTCTGGATCACAGGAGGAACTGGGCACAACTCAGCTCCTTCCTGATCATCACAGCACAAACAGATCCTGAGCAAACCTCAGCCTTGCAGGAACATCTGAAGAAAATATCCCAGTCTTGGCAGTGATTTCCTGCTATGGATGTGCTGATCCCAATTAACTGGGCCTGGGAAAGTGTCCTGGGAAGGAACACTTGGAACTTACAGAAACCAAATGAGTTTGAACCTGGTCCTGCAGCCTCCAGAGGCATCCATGGGCTATCCCATTTCTTGGCCTAGCAGAAGGAAAGGCGTTTTGGGGCCTTCTCTTTCAGAAAAGGAGTAAAATCAGAGACTTTCTGAGCCAGGGCTTTCCCAGTTCCTCTGGGATCTGATTTGGTTCTCTGGCCCAGCTTGCACTGAGTATCCTGGTGGCTGTGGAGATGCCAGCTGGGGCTTGGAGAACATGGAAAACCAAACAATTGAAATAAAAAGATCTGAGTTCAGTTTTTAGACCTTATTCCCCATGAAAAGCAATGCTTGAATAATGCTCCTGTACAAGGGTGAAGTCCTTTGGAGAGGGGAAAAGGAGACAACAAGTGCCAGGTTTGTAATTTATCACCCTGAATTTTCCTTTTCCTCAAACAGGATGAACCACTGGGCTGCAAACGAGGCTCCTTAACTGGCCTGTTTTCAAAATGAAATATTTAAAATCCTTAGCATCAGCAGGCAAGATCTTCTATAAACTGGAGGTATTTTTGCCTTTGATTTTTAGGAACACCAGGAAAATCTCTTACCCTGACCAAAAAACTTTTACCTGCCCAATAACTGCACTTTTCATGCCCCTGGTAATCTCATTTCATCATTTACTTCATGGCCTCTTACCAAAATAGTCTAGCTTGCAATTCTAAATATTTAGGGAAGACATCCTCATAATTAAATCTTAATTAAAGTCTTAATTAAAATCTTCATGGAGGAAAAAAAATCTGGCCTTGCTTTTCCAGTCAGAGAGGGCTTTTCCAACCTGAAGGATTCTAAAATTCCACCAGCTTTCCTTATTCCTTCATTTTATGGTTTTAAAACACCATTTGTAGACAATTTTAAAGTAATAATATTAAGCTTATAAGCTCAACCTTGTTCTCCAGGTGATTTTATTATCCAAATCTTTATGAAGATTAATCATCATGCCCATAAATGTGTCCTGAGAAAATATCCCCTCTTATCCTGTCTGCAGTAGGAGAAATAGTAGAAAGATTCTCAAAAATTATTATTTTTATTAAGAGTTAATATTTGCTACTGAGAAAAATTTTAGTCTCCTGGTTATTTTGGTTATCTGGTTATTTATTTTGTATTAATTTTGCCAGCTGTTCCAATCAGAAAACTCCTTTCCTCCTTCCTGATTTCAACAGCCAAACAAGAAATCTGTGGTGATCACGCTGTAACTCTGTTTTCTTTCAAAGCTTGTGCATTAAGTCCTTTCCCTCAAGCACTTCCAGGCTGGATCACATCCCTGTCTGAACATCCCACTTCAGGAAGGAGGGGGGAAAAAATCCCACTGACATTTTCCTTATCAGTTTTGAGAGGATTTTTGCAGTATTTAACACAGTGCTCGGAGGAGACAGCCTGGATTTGGAGGAGGATGGCCACAGATAAGAAGCTTCCCTCAGCTCTCTTTGCCAAACCTCCAAACATGCTGAGGATTATTTGCTTTATTTAACATTTTCTCTTCATTTTCACGCTCTTAAAGTAGAAAATTGCACTTGAAAAACTGCAGAAGCGTTGTAGATTCGTTATACATCCCTCTATTTGCTGTTCCTAAGGAACCTGGGGAAACGCTGGCCAGCTGGAAGAGGGAAGATGCTGTTGCCCAGTGTTCCAACAGTGACCCTTGCACTGGGGCAGAGATAGATTGCCTGGAGCCAGGAGGGAACACTTTGTCTCCCAAATCCCTGGGTGGAAGTTGGTTTTTCCTGCCAGCCTGCGATTGACTGAGTCATCACAGGTCAGCGATGGCTGGGGATAAATATTTCCTTGGAAGACGTCAGCCTTTGGAAAACAGCACAATAAATTCCAGTCAAATCAAGCAGGACGTCCCCAGGCCCAGCTGGGGTGAAAGGAGGGTTTGTGGCACCCAAACTGACCCCAAAACTTGGAGACAAAAGCAAAACGTATCAGATTCATTTCCAATTATTCATCTCCCGAGGCATTTGGAATTGTGGTTCATTTTTCCCCCAGGATTTCCTTAGCCCCATGAACTGATCCTCAGTGCCTGAAACATTCCAGGTTCACCTTCATCTTCTCAGGAGGGTCAAGGTGGAGACCACCAAATTCATACCTGGATTAGTACAGGGAAGAAAAGAGGATCCTCAACCCTTGCGCTGGTCTGCACCATCATCCTCACGCCTCATTCAAGGATTTGGCTGTAGACTGCCAACATCCAGAGGAATTTTCTGCAGTGCATTCCCAATAAAAATCCTCTGGATTTCACCAAAATAACACAACGAGCAAGGAAAAGTAGAATCTATTAATTATGACTGAGGGAAATATTCCTGTGGAGAGAGTTGTCATTCATAGCTGGGCAGGAAGAAGGGTTTGGGAGATGATTCTCTCTTTAATTCCTCTAATTAACCCAAATATTCACTATTGAGCCTGGTTAGAGAGTAAAACATAATATGAAATGTTGTTTTTCTAGACCTATTTATTTTGCTGGTTCATGGATTAAAATAGTTGCCAGCTGTGCAAAGTTCTCATTATGTTCATTACTCAGAATGCTCCTCACAATGAGATGATTAATTCCACACACTTGCAAGCCCTTCAGTGAATGCTGTTGATTAAGCAATTACGTTAATCCACTCGTGTTTGTTTTCTCACTGCTCTGATGATGGTTGGGCCCAATTTCTTCGCTGAATTATTCCACGGACGCTCTCAAAGCTTTGCTGGAATTCAGAAAGGCCAAACCCACCCTCCACAAACGATGTGAAGGTGAAAATTGCAGATTATTTGTCACTGGTTCAGTTTGGGCTGCTAAGAGAAGTGCAGGACTTTTTGATTCCTTCTGGTTTTGGCCAGTTCCTGGGGAGGAGAAACATCAATTTTCTGTCTGCTTTAACCCTAGGAAATTCAGGCCTGGTAGAATTGAACCTTTCCATTTAAATTGTGGTTTTTTGTATCGATTGTATTCAGCAGCTGATTTGATCTTTTGTTTCCATGAGATTGGTAACAAAATGAGTTTTGGAAGTGTTGAATAGACGGATATTCTAATATTGGGCCACTCAGAGTCAAAAACCTGACATCTGCAGGACGAATAACAACACCTCAGCGTGAGAAATGGCCAGTTATTCCCCTGATTTTAGGTTTAATCACTAATTTGATATAAAGCAGCAGTTGATTAGACAAGGGAAGGACATTCTCCTGCTTTTAGATGAAATATTTTCCTCAGTAGCAAAACCAGGGAAATCCTGTGGTGGGAGAAACATGAAGTGAGTTTTAAGAGCCTTTGCTCAATGGGGCAGTGGCTCTCTGAGTATATTTGTGCTTTACCTACAGAATAAATTACCAAGGGGCCAGAAATATTTGCAAGAAGCAAGAAACCTCCTGCTCTGCTCTACCCACAACTCCCTGAAGCAGCAGCACCCTTTGGAATCCTCGTTTACGGTTCCACCAGCATGGCAGAACGGGAAGGGGAGGAAAGACGGATCCCAGTCGTACCCCAACAGACTAACCACAGCCCCACGGCACTGCCCAGCTCCAGGCTGGCCCAATCCTTGCCAAAACTCAGGAATAAAATACACGGAAAAGGCCAAGAGACCCAGCAGAGCCGCCAAACCCGAACTGCAAAATATTGACCAAGCCAAACCTGCACAAAAGTCACTGTCCCAAAAGATCCCCCAAAAAGAATCCAAGAAATGAATTTTGTGTCCCTCATTAATCAAAAATATGATAAAGCAGCTTATAAATACAAAGAAATGATGTTTAATGACATCCTCCCAAAGGCTTCTTACTTTCACCATTTTTCACCGAATCCCAGAATATTCTGAGCTGATCCAAGTCCAAATCCTGGCCCTGGCGAGATTTTGCATCCTCAAATTTGCATTTAAGTGCACATTCACAACAACCTCGCTGATATTGTCTGAGCACAGGCCGTCGCTGGCCGCAGCTTTTATTTCGGGGGGTCCCTTTCCGGAGCAGCAGCTCATAAAAGCCCCAAACGGAGCTCGGCTCTCTGCAGCCCGGGTCGATATTTTATCCACCGGCCACTGCGCCGTGCTGACGGCTCGCCTGCAATGTGGCCTCTGTCTTTTTTATGATGTACATTCCTGGTGAGTGTTGGGCAGATTGATCCCATTCTGAGCTCCAGATTGGAAAACAGATGTGTGGGGGGAAAAAAGCTGCAGGAAGAAGGTGCAAAAAAAAATCCTGAGACCCTGAGAAAGAGCCTTGGGGAGGGACCTGTTTAGGATTGTCAGAGAGGGCTGAAGTTGCACAAAAACATCAGCAAAATGCCTCACAAAAGGAGAGCGGCAGTTCCTAAATGAGCCCAAATCCAGGAGGGAAAGATCAGGGAGATGAACAAATTTTTAAGGAAGCAGAAAGTTCTCAAGGCCTGGTTGCCTTCAAGTCAAGGGCAGCTGTTTCAGCTAAATAGAGATTATTTCTCTTGGTAAGAGGTTCCCAAGTGGATTTTAATCTTCTTGACGTCAAACTGCACAAGCAAGCACCACCTTCCAGGTTTAAATCCATCCATAAATACATCTAAATAGATTTAATAATCATCTACCAAGAAAGTGGCACTGACTGGGTGGTTTCATTAAAAAGGGGCAGCCTTTCCATAGGCTTGCACTGAAAGGAAGAAATTTCTTCCTTTTTTCCATAAATATTCCTGTTGGAAGTTTAAAAGAATAAATTCCAATAAAGCCTGAAGGATGGTTGGCAGCCATAGGAAAACCGGTGACTTGGCCCCAATTTCTCCTGAAAATGGCATTTTCTGGTCTTTTCCAGTGGCCTCACAACTTAAAGGTAAAGAACAGACCAGAATCACTTCCCTGGCATCCAATACCTTGATTTCCTTCATCTTTTCTCCCTCTCCATGGGATGAGGATCCTGGATTTGGGATTACATTGGGTTTTTTACGACTGCTTCAAGGCGCTGAAGGCACTGAGTACTTTACAAGGCAGTTAAGCACAGAGTGGAATTTGCCCTTAATATTCATCCACACGTTTGGTGAATTCCCATATTTGAGTTTAATCCTGGATTTTAAAGCCAGACTTGTTTTAATTCATTCTCATCTTAAACTCAACACCCATTTCCACATTCTCTTATTTTTGGGAAGGCCGAGTTGAATCTCTTCGAAGAGAAGAAAAGAGCTCAGAATTCCTTTTTTTTCTCCCAAAAATCCGCACTAAAATTCTGGAGGCAGCTGTTCCTGTGAGCCCAAGCTGCCATCAAGTTCAAGGAGGAGGAGATTGCCATAATGTAACCTAAGAAATCCTGGAAATCCCGGCGGGCACCCCAAGGTGTTGAAGGGGGGTCAGGGAGCACGGGAGACATGAAAAGGCTTTTTTTGCAGCTGGTTCCTTTCTCCTATCGACTGTACAAAGGCAGAGGGGAGGGAGAGGGGCTGGACTATGAAAGGGCCACGCTTTCCATCCATGTTCAGGAAACCAGGGAGACAAAAGGCACCCAGCAGCAGCCACATGGCGAGAGGGCTTCGGAAAACAGCCGCCTTCCTCTGGTGTTTCCTCAGGAGCCCGGGATCCATCGCCGCATTTGTTTTTCCAAGGAAATAATTAAAGATGTGGATAAAAAGAAAAAAAACTGAACAAAAGACTGACCCTTCCTTTTTTATTTTTTTTTTGGTTTTTAACCCCCTTTTTTTTTTTAATCTCCCTGCCTGCCCCCTGCAAGGGAAATCATTTTCATCCCCCACTTCCGCCGAGAACGCCGGGAGCAGGGATTGCTTTACATCCCAGTAGAAGGGAATACTTAAGGAAACCTCTGGCAGTATTATGGATGGAAGTGCAAGGAGATGGTTTTATCAGGAGGCTTCAAGGCTATTATTGTCCAAATAAACACTTGCTTTGCCAGACATGATCTACAGCTGCTGCCCGGAGACCCCCGAGTTCCAGCTGAATTTCAATCTCCCTGCCTCCATCTCCTTTTTGCCTTTCCCACTTTTTGCAGCCCTGAATAGCCCACTGTGCTGGGTTACTTCACTTTTTCCGTCTTAACAGGCTTCACCAGGCTCCTGACTTCCTGCCCACCACCCTGCTCCCCACTTCAGCTGTGTTTAGGAAGCTTTAACACCTTTGGGGGGTTGATTTTTTTCCACTTCCAGGGACAGGATGCTCCCCCAGATTCCACTATCAGGATGCAGGGATCCCATGGGATGCACATCTCGTCTCCCTGGATGGGCAAATTGAGTAAAGAAAGAAGCAGCTCAGACAAACTTTTTGGAAAGTTGTTAAATCTTTATCATTTTTTACTTTCCTACACCCACGTTGTTCTCCAGGCTCACAAACAGCCCCACAAGAGACAAAGCACAGGAAATACTCCAGCAGCATCACTCCAGGGTCAATTAAAAAACATGGACTGACAGAGTTTCACCAGTTCTGAGGGGTTTTAAGGACAGACTTGTAGGAGAACAGCAAGAACAAGCACGTCTAGACAGATTTAGGAGATGTTCCTCTAGAAAGAGTATTTCAGACAGAAAACCAGCCAGGATTCTAAAACTCTTCCTACAACACCACAGGAAATTAACTTCACTCCTTTTGGTTTTCTGTTCCTTGCCTTGCTGCCTCTTCCCCTCACTCTTGGTTTAAAAGCTTTGCAAGCTTTAGACATCCAAATTGCACCCGTGGCTTTGGGCATTTTAACAGGAAACCTCCTCACCACCAAGGAAAACCTGGGTGTTTCCATAGGGAATTTAATCCAGAACTTACCTGAGATCTCCCCTTCCCACTCGAGTGCCAACAACTCCTAGGGACAAGCTCTCCTCAGGCTTGGCCAGACCAGGCTTAACTCAACCCCAGTGCTGAGTAAAGGCTTCACCAAGAGCAGCTCCCAAGGAATCAGAACCAGAACCTCTCCCTGAGCAGGGTTTTCGGGGGGATTCCCTCTGGAGCACAACTGCTCACACCTCGGTGCTCAGCCCCAGGTGCTCACCTGGCCCTGAACCAGCTCCAGCTGGGACCAATCCTGGCATGTGTTGGTTTGGCCTCGGAGTTGGATACCCTGGGACTTGCCTGTGGCATTGTGTGACATTCTATTTAATTTCTATTGAATTTTTAACTGGCTGACACAGAAACTCTTTTTTTCCCCCCAATAATAAACATAGGAAAAGCAGCCTTAAAATAAAGAGAATCTTTCTTTGAGCCTCCTAAGAATGACACTGGTGATAGCACATGCACTGATATTTTATATACGCCACTAATGCTGGTTTAAAGTAGATAAAACTCTCGTAGTGACCAGAGATGCAGGAAAATGTCTGAAAATTGAGCTCCCGGATTTTAATCCTTGTCACAAGTACAGAAATTTATTTATTCAATCTCAGGAGCAACCAAGCTTGAACTGCAAATCCTATATGTACAGGCCAGGATTTCTGATCTTTGTCCCTAAATTCTGTATATTTTTACTCCTGTAAAACTTCAGTTTTACTCCACCAGGAGGGCTCAGATTTTTGCCCTAAGTAGAAAGTCTCAGTGAAAGTTTGTCCCTCATTCTTGCACTCACTACAGAGTATTTGATGTTCAGGAAGTGAGGTGATATTTTGGGGAGTGACTCTTGGTTTAGAGCAAAGAATCCAGGTTTTAAAAAGGAGAATTGGATTTGATCTGGAGCTTTGGCTTCTTCACGTGCAGATAATGAGTTGATAAACTGGATTTTCCAAATTATTTCTGAGCTTTTGAAGGCAAATTTTGGGACCCCATGAGCTGTGTGGGCCAGCAGTGGTTGCTGGAGCTGCCCATTGGGGTGCAGGTTGGGGTTTTCCATTGGGATGCCACATGGAGCCATACCCAAATGTCCAGCTCCTGGATTTGGTCTGGCTCAGCTGCAGGAGCCAGGCAGGCTGAGTTCCCAGCTTTGCTTTGGGTTTATACCTGAAAAAAGCAGAACTTCCTCAGCTTTGCCTTAAAGCTCCTCACTTCCCACCACCTCCTCCAAAGCCGAAAGCCGCCTTTCTAAACCACTTCAACCTCCCCACCCCATTCCATTTGCTACATTTAAAGGAGCCTTTCAGGATCTCCTGCTGAGGGGCATCAGCACTGAAAGCAGCATTTGGCATCCCCTTGCTCCCGATTTCCTTGGGGCAGGACAAGCCCCGTTGTTCCACACCTGGATGAGACCAGGAGACAAGAGGGGACCTTGTGTGGCTCGGCCGCCTTTGGGCCTGGCCTTCAAAAGCTGCTGCCAGCCAGGGAGGGGGAGATGTTTGGACCATGAAAATGTTCTCCTGGATTGGTCTGGCAGAGCAGAGAGCCCTCCTTTCATGCCAGCAGCTCCAATATCCATGTGCAAAATAAATACGAGTTGAGTTTCTCTCTCCACCCTGCTACAGCAAACAAACAGAGCTGTCCTTCTCCGGCGGGATTCCTCCGCAGCTGCCGGCACTGGGGGACACTTGTTGTGCTCCTGGAGAGGCTCCTCAGCACATCCATATCTGTTTTCCCAGGAAATTGGGCTAATTAATGGCTCAATGGAGTGGCACCGTCATCCTGCAGATGGCATAGTAAAACTGGCTGGGGTTTTTATTTATTCTGATTCCGTTTTTTACAAATATTTTCCTGGGATTCGGTGATGACCGTGAGTTTATAACACCTTCTAAGAGGCCAGTTCGCCGCCCTTTTCTTAAAAATAATAATTCAGAGCACTGCAATTAATGATAAATGCATCCAGTCCACTTCCAACCCCAAATTCTGTTGATTTATTTGCAGTTCCCTCTCTTAGAGGGTTGTAAAGCATTTGTCTTTGCTGGCTTTTTGGCAGGTAGGGTGCTCCTGATGAGATGAATTCATTCCTAAATTTTTCACTTCCAAGAACATAGGGGAAAATCCCCAAAGTGTTTTCATTCTTGTTGTCATTTCTCAACCTCTCTGCAATAATCAATATCTATATATATAAAATATATCAATATATCCACGGTATAGTTAAAGCAAGGAACACTTTTCCTCTTTTAAACATAATTTAGGTGGGTATTCTCATTATTACACCTTTTGTTGTGTTCTCTGGACTCTGTTTCATCATCTTGGCTCCTCTCAGCCCATTTTGGCAGCAGAGCCACATTGAAAACCTCAGGTTTGACCCGAAACCCCAGTGAGCTCCATCTGATAAGGAATCTCCGTGTACCTGTGTGGTCTGGTGACAGAGGAATAGCTTGGAAATGGCAAATCAGATGGAATTACACGATTCTTATCTTCTTCCCCTACAGAGGGCACGAGCTGCTGACTTAGAACTTGCTTGAAGTGCAGGGAAATGGCAAAAAGAGAGATTTTTCAGCGAGTTTTCAGGAGCTGGAGGAGATATTAGCAAGGGCCCCTAACCTGGTTATTAGCTATGCACAACTCTTGTTTATTTTTACACAGGAACTAAAGGAGAAACCATCTCTGCTTATTTTTCTTTACTTAACTAAAGAAATTGTATAGCTTTTGGAAAGGGTTAAATAATTTCCTCCTTCCCTGCACTCCTCAGGCTCTCCTTGCCCGTGTGGGAGCGTGCAGGAGGTTCCCCACTAACCACAGCTCTGTTTTCCAAAAGGAAATTAAAGTGAAATACATCAGCCAGGCTGGGACTTCACACTTCAGAGACTTGTAAAGAACATCAGCTGCTGAAATTGATGGTCACTTTAACTGCCCACAGCCTCTCCTCCAGACAGGAGCTTAAGGTTTTACTGGGCTTAATGGGACAATATCTCCCTCCCAATGACTTCACTGAGGTCCTGCTGAAATTCCTATTAAAGCAGGGCCGTTAATGTTTCATTAAAATGCTTCTGATGGCAGTTCCTGCTAATCTACAGCAACACCGTCCCCTTCCCATGGGCTGGATCCCACACGGGATGGGGAAGAAATGTGGGAGGAATTCCATGTTCTCCTCAGGGCTGAGTCCTGGGTCTCTCTAAAGGCTAAACTTTTCTTGCTGGTTCCTTGTTTTTTGAACAATTTTTGTTTTCAGGATAACAGCCCATGGATCATGGAAGAGCTGGAAACTCCAGTGTTTATTGGAAATATTGTAAATATTACAAAAGAAAATGTATCTTGGCCAGAGCAGGGAATGAAAATATGGTCGTTTCTGCAGAGGATTTAGAGTTCCTTCTGGAATGCAGGAGGAAAATGGGCAGGGAAATGTGGATCCTTGAATCCCAGGATGGTTCAGGTTGGAAAAGATCTCTAAGACGATCGAGTGCAATCACCAAGCCATCACCACCACCACGTTCACCACTGAACCCTGTCCCCGGTGCCACCTTCACCCATTCTTTGAACACTTCCAGGGATGGTGACCCCACACCACCCTGGGCAGCCTTTTCCATGCTTGACATCCCTTTCCATGAAGGAATTGTCCCTGATTTCCAATCTAAACATCTCCTGGCACACCTTGAGGCTGTTTCCTCTCCTCCTGTCGCTGCTGAAGATCTGGAACCAGGGACAGAGGTAACTTCAGCAGATAAACAATTCCAGTGGGTGACCATTCCACATCCTCAGCCAGAGGGAGCCTTTGGAATTCCCTGATTGCTAAATCCAAGGAGTTCTGACACTGCCCAGCACCAGAGCTTGGGTTTCCAGGTTTATCTTTGAAATCAGGAGGCTCTCCTGGCTAAAAGGAGGGCTCTCATTATGAGCTTGGCCAATTAAACTATTTGTGTCTCCAAAAGGAAATGGCCCAAAGCCCGAATGCCTGGTGGCTGATCAGGTTCCACAGGGCTCTGGCACAGGCAGCAAAACCTGCAGCAATCCATGGGATCAGAGCATAATTTGGGCTGGAAAAGACCTTTCAAGGTCACTGAGTGCAACCATAAACCAAACACTGCCGAGTCCCACCAAACCATGGCCCTGTTGTCACAGGAACCTGACCCAGGCTGGCAAACCCAGGCTCCCCACTCCCAGCAACGTTATTTCTTACAAATCCTGTCTTATTCGTGGCAAAATGGAGGGGGATGAACCGCAAACCACCTGTAAATATATTTTTAAATGTTGATGGAATGCACTCAGCAGTCAGGTGGGAACAGGATGGGTTGAGGAGGTGCCACATCCACGGAGGAGATGAGGGCTGGGATGCTCCTCACACACCACCCTTGGGGAAATAAAACTGTTTTAACATAAAAGTTGAATGTGAGACACTCCAGGGACTTCCAAACCCCTCCAGGACCCTCAGGCAGCCCCGGCAGTCGGAGTTGTGTTATTGTGGAAGGAAATTTCCCAACGCTGGAGTTGTCAGCTTTCATTTCTGCTCCTGGCCTTGACACACGGGTTGTCTCAGGAATTTATTTGACTGACAGATGTCCAACCCAAAGGAAGCCCCGTGGATCTCCCCAGCTGTGAGTCTGTGAGTTCCTTGCCGTGCTGCACGGCAAAAATTCCATAATAAAATGAAATGAGTAAATTCCTTTCAAACAGACACTCGAAGCGAGCATTCCCTGTATTTTAACACGAAATATTTCATCTCTTAAAAACTTGTTTCTGTCGGTGTTAAGTCTAACTTTTGGGTCTAAACTCGTTTTCATTGCAGTATTAAATATAAATCAATCAGCTCCCTTTTTTCGTAGAAACATCTGCTTTTTTATTATTAGAAATGGCAATAATAATAATAATTAAGAATAATTTGCTGCAATATTGCAAATTTTATTATCTCAGAGTCTCCTTCCAAAGTTTGGAAGTGCAGTTGGAGTTTCTGAGTCCAGGGCAGAGGGGAGCAGGTTATTAAAGAGGATGAATATAAATCAGAGTTAATTCAGAAACTGAGAGCAGGTTATGGGTAAGGGATTTCTGAGCTTTGAGCTTTAGAGAAATAGGAAATTGTACATATAAAGATATATATTTATATCTATCTCCATGTAGGTGTAATTAAATGTACTCATGGAGACTCCAGAGGAAAAATACAATGTCCACTGAAATGTCAGGGGAAACCAGAGAATATTTATTTACATCCTGCAAAAGGGAAATGTGCCATTTGAAAGGAAGCTGAGGCTCCTGTGCTACTTAATTTCCATGGTCATTCCTCACTTCTCCTGGATAATCCACCCAGAAATCCAACTCCAAGGGCTGTTGCCAGCACTCCAATAGTGTTTATGGCACTTTGTCCTTGAAATCCCAGCACTCTGCCGGTGGAACGAGGTGGGGATTGCCTGGACAAACCCCTTGGAATAATGGGATAAGTGGGAAGGATTTATCCCAACAGGAAACTCTCATTTTCTCCTTGTGTGGCTGCTCTTCTCATCCATCCCCAGCACAACCAGCAGCTCCGAGGCTTCCAGCTCTGCCCTGCTCCATCCCTGCTCTCCAGGATATTTCTGGGATCTCTTTTCCCGCTGCTTTCAGGGGAAAGGAGCTCTAAACACCCTCTGGCAAAGGTGTCTTGTGCTGGGGGAGGGAAAACAAGATCCAGCAGGTTTTTTGGGAGAACCCAGCAGCAAAATCAGAGCTAGACTTCAATCCTTCAACATTTGCAGTGTTGTGAGTCTGGAGCTGGCAGAGGGTTTGTGTGGTTGCGAGCAGACAAATTATGAGCAGATCCGTGATGATTGTGAGGGTGCAGATCTGTGGGAATGGATGGGATCCTATTTCCTTCTCTCCCCGCTGAAAGCAGGAAAAATAACTCCAGGATTATCTGTTCCTGCTTCTCAGGGCAGCAGAGGAAACGTCAAAGTTTGGAAGTGTGACAGAAATGGGGGAAAAGTCTAATTCAGAAGGTGAATGAGAACAGTTCTGGGGTTTTATTTAAGTCGGGCTTAATACTGAAATTAAATTATTTAAATCGAACAACTTCCAAAAGCAATCTCCTGAACACAGGGATTCATTCCACTGACTTTGGAGTATTTTCATAGCCAAATGCTTGATTTAAATTTGAAACTTTGTATGGAACAGTTTTGGTTGGAAGGCACCTTAAGGACCATCCCATCCCACTCCTGCCTTGGGCAGGGACACCTCCCACTGTCCCAGAGTGCTCCAAGCTGGCCTTGGACACTTCCAGGGATCCAGGGGCAGCCACAGCTCCTCTGGGAATTCCACTGCAGCCCCTCCCCACCCTTAGAGGGAAGGAGAAGGCAGATCCACGGAGCCATCAGGTGCCCTGGCACAACTTCTCCCATGTCCAAGGGACTGAACCCCAGAGGTGACACTGGTCCCTTCTGAGCTGGGAACCTCCATGGAGCAGGAGTCACCTCTGGAGACAGAACAGCCAAGGGAGAGCATTGAAACGTGGCTGGAACTGCCCCTGAAAACTGAATTTTCCAACACTGAACACCTGAAAATGGAAACAAACCTCAGAACTGTGGCTTTTCTGATTTTTCTTTTTCTCTTTTATTTTGTGTCCTCTTCTAACATCCAAACAAGAATTTCTTCTTCTTTTTTTTTCTTTTTTTTCCCTACTTTTTTTTTTTCCTTTTTTTCACCCGTTTTTTTTTTCCTTCTCTTTTTTAAAAGCGAGCAGGATAAAATACCGGCCTGTGCCGAAGGTCTGGCTGCTATATTTAACTCAGACAAACACGTAACAAATCACTATTCTGCAGAAAGAAGGCACAGCTCAGAGGCTGGGGTTTGTTTTTTTTTTTCTCCTTTTTTTTTTCCTCTTCAGACCTGGACATAGAGACCACAACCCTCTAAATAATCCTCCAGAAATAAACCAATGAAATGTTCCTCTGACAACAGACACGGCATTATACCTGCAGCTGGTAAATGTTTCCACAGTCCAACCACCTTTCCTTCTCGTTTCCAGTAAAAATTTGCTCCCAGGGGATGGAGGCAGCAGTTGGATTTTAATTACTTTTCTGCAATAACGTGGAGTGGAGAGTTGCAATTTTATTTTTTTTTAACGCTGCTGATGGATTCTCATTTTTTTCTCTCTCTGGAAGGGAAGGACAGAGGAGGGTTGGCAGCAAAGGCCCTGTGGAGAACCATCCCTGGTGTCTCTCAATCCCTCATTTTTTGCTATTCCCTGCAGTCCAGAGACACGGAATATTGGGAATTCAGTGAGGATTCCAGGGAACATTGCAGCACTGCTGGCTCAACCCTTCAGACCGAACTCCCAGTGAAGCTCGGAGGTTACAGCCCCTTCCTTCCCTAGAACTCAAACTCAAGGAGCCAGGAAACTTGGGAATACTTCCCCCATCCCTGGGAGTGTCCAAGACCAGGTTGGATGGAGCTTGGAGCACCCTGGGAGGCGTCGCTGCCCATGGCAGGGTTGGAACGGGATGATCTTTAAATCTCTTCCAACCCAAACCGTTCCATAATCCCATATGGGTAAAGTTGCCCAGCCCTGAGGTGGTTTTGGGGTGTCACTGGTGGGCACTGCAGAGAGGAATTCGGTTTTTGAGGGAAAAGAACAGCTGTGTATCCTTGAACCCACCTGGATTTCATGGAGGAAAGTGCAGGGGACCCAACCAACGTTGGCTTTTCCTGACGGAAGATCCCGACCCAGCCCTGCTGCCGCTGCCTGAAGCTGACAGCAGAAATCCTGATTTCCTGAGGGAAAGAAATCCCAGTTGTTGTACTGCAGTGGTATTTGGAGGTGTTCTGAGAATGAAACAACTTAAAAACTCAAAATCTGGGGAATTTCCTTAGATCCCTCTTCTCCCTCCTTGAACAGAGCCCGTTTTCTGCAGCTCCGCGTGCTCGCTGCTGCAGGAGCCTCTGGATGTGATTCCAAAGCTCCCTGGAAATGCCACCTTCGCTGCAGCATCTCTGAAGGACATCCAGCACAGAGATTTATTTTCCCTCAACAAGGTTGATTTGGCTCCCACCCAGGGCTCAGCCTTTTCCCCGGACTCCTCGGATCTTGCTGGCGTTGCCCCCTTTTCCTGCCCGCCTGCGTTCACAGCTCTGCTTCAGGCTGCCCTCAGGAACCTCTCCCTGCCCTGAGTGGTCTGTCCTTCATTCCAGAGCATTCTCCTGAGGGAATTCGGGTTTGGATCATTTCATCCCCTCACTCCTGGCATATCGAGGGTTCTTTTTAGACCTAATTCCTGTTATCAGCATTTACATTCTCGTTTTATCCCTGCAATGGGATAAAATACATTAAAAAACCCCTGCTGGCTTTGGGCAGGAGGATATTTATTTAAGCAAGCTGAGTTCCATATTTTGGTTGAATAATTACAACCTTTTTCTCTTGCATCCATTTACTGAACCCTATTATTTTCTGCCACTGAAGCCCAAAAAAGTATTTACACAGCCCAGTGCTCCTCAGGCTAAACACGGATGGGATGCTCAGCCATGGGAATCAGTGCAAAAATCCTAGATTTTTCCTTTTCTCAATGATTTTTGAATCAAGGCTAAATAGAGTTGGAAGGGCTGAGGGAAGCAGAGAGATGGTTCTTGTCTTTAATGTGCAGAAAGTTTGGATCTCTTCCTCAGTCCAGGGGAAAGGACCAGAAGTAGGAACATACTTTGGTTTGCAGTTTATTTTTCTCTGCTTTCCCTTCCCTAATTCAAACAAACCCAACCTTTTCTTTGATGGGTGCTCTTCCATCCAGGGATGGGATTTCTCTGGAATCTCCCTGCTGCTGGATGTGGGTGGTTCCCAGACACATCAGGAGATGCTGGAGTGACACCAACTCCCGGGCCACTCATGTCTTCATCAAGGTTCTTAAACAAACAAAGAATCAGGGCTGAAAAGTGAAAATTTATTTATATGTTCATTTCTGAAGCTGCTCTTGAATCAGGAGCTGCGAAAATGGGGGAAATCATACAACTAAATTTTAAAATGTGGGATATGAGTTTTGGAAGGAGGATCCCTTGATGTGGCTTGAAGGTAGCAGTGTGTGAGTCCAGAGATATCCTGGCTTAATCTGCATTCCCAAACAGAATTATGGCCACTTTCCTCTTTCACTCGCTGGTCGTTTTCCATAGGTTCTGTCAGGTTCCATTTGGGAAGTGGAGGGCAATCCCTGACTGGAGTTTCACCTGGAACTGTAAACACTTCTGCTCCCATCCCTCTGCGAATCAGGAGGGTGTTTAAATGAGATTATTTAAGCTTTTGATTACCTTCATTACACCCTTCTGATTGTGCTGATGTCAAGAATCGTGTGCTGCTGCTGCTAAAACTCCTAAAACCCTCCGAAACGGTACAGGAACCTTCCAGAAATAAAACTTGTCTTTTTTTTTTTTTTCCTTTTTAACTTTTCCTGGGTCATTCCTGAATCCCTTAACCAGGGACTAGAGGTGCCCTCACGTGGTGCTCTCTGTGCTCCTCTGGAATGACAATCCCATACAAACATGATTACCTAACGCTGCTTTCTGTGAAGTCACTGATCTGAATTTCTTTATGTTTTTTTTTCTCTCTAATACAGATTATTTATCAATGCAAATTTCAGGTGGCAGCATTACCAAAGCCTCCAGAGGATGCTGTAAAATGGAGTGTGAAACATCAATTAAATATTAATTAAATATTTCAGCAGAAAAATTAATTTCATCAATTAAATATTTTCATCCATTAAATAATTCACCGATTAAATATTTTTCCACTGCCTCCCATCAGCACCCAGCCACAAGAGGTGTTTTCCACCCAAGTTCTGCCCAGTCTGTAAAGGATGTGTCAGGAGCTCCCTTGGGACGTGGGCAAGGACAGCAGGAAATTTGCATCCTCAGCTTCTTTTTCTCTGATTCTTCTTTTTCCCAGTTTTTTACACCTGACTGAACAATGGGCTATGGAATGTTCCCTGCCAGGGCAGGGGGTGGAATGGGATGGGCTTCAGGTCCCTTCCAGCCCAAACCATCCAGGGATTTTATGATTCTGGGTGTCCAGCCCATGGGTCCAATCCCTTTCTGGGTGTAAAACACAAGAATTCAGATTTTCAGGGCCTCAGAGGCGTGGGGGAATCCCTCCCAGCACCACTGGGGGCCATTATTTCCCCTTGGTATTGATCCTTTTGGTGCCAATGCCATAAGGATCAGATTTATGGCTTTGTTTCACAAAAAAATCGAATTATTTCAGGGGGAGAGGGAAGTGTTCATAATCAGGAGCTTTTCCCCCCTCTTCTGTTGTCAGCATTTCATGGAATTATGGATTGGTTTGGGTTGGAAAGGACTTTAAGGATCATCCCATCCCACCCCTGCCATGGGCACCGTCACCTTCCATGATCCCAGGTGGCTCCAGCCTGGCCTTGGACACTTCCAGGGATCCAGGGGCAGCCACAGCTTCTCAGGGAATTCCATCCCAGCCCCTCCCCACCCTACAAGGGTAGGATTTCTCCCCAAAATCCCATCTCACCCCACCCTCTGACACTTTGAAGCCACGCCCCGTGTCCTGCCGTGTCCCACATTTCCATTTCCATCTGCACACGCACTCCCACAAATCCATAAACACATAAACAAATATTGGGTTTGCCCAGCTCTTAAAAATGTTCTGCATCTGCTGGAGAAGCCACATTTCCCAGCAGCTGGAGAGAAAAC